>NC_137045.1:33503914-34006414 GCF_032717465.1 Coenobita brevimanus | reverse complement strand
CCACCTACCACAATAATAATAATAAAAATAATAATAATAATAATAATAATAATAATCCACTCAATGTTGTGCTGCTCTAGGGTGTCTGTCCTTTCCTCTCCTCTCTCCTTTCCTTCCTTCCTCTTCCGTCTATCTTTCCTTCATTCTTTCCTCGTCTTTCTGCCCACGGGTGACTTTACACTCCTACCTTTGTCTTTCCTTCATTCGTTCCTGTTCCTTCTGCTTATGGGTGACTCTACACTGAGTGACACGCCGAAAAACACCAGGAATCCATTTACAACTCTGGGTGGTAACAATATAACCAAATTATGGCGCCTGGTGGTTTAGTGGGTATTTGCGTCGCTCCAGTCGGATTGAGCCGGTGATGGTTTATATCCAAGGGTTGGTTGGGGTTATTCCTCATGTAATGCCACTCAGGGAAGCGTGAGGTTCGTCACTCTCATCTTAAATGTAAGGACCAACTTGCCTAGCCCCGGGCTCCTATGCTCCTTGTGGGGCAACGTAGGCTTGGATGATGGATGGATGAATGAATAATAATAATAACATTAATAAAGAAATCTGGGAAAGCAGTTCCGAGATAACATACCCGGAAAATAAAGGTGGCATAGAGCTCTGGTAAGAAGAAAGAGGAGAATACAAACACCAACAAGAAACATGGAAATATACAAACATCTTCTCTTCGCGGAGAGAAGTCTGTGGCGGATGTGAGCGTGAAGCGGGTAATGGATGGCGAGAGATGGACGAAAAGCTTTTATGTTTGATTAATCCTTTATATGTTATGTTTTTTGGACAGTCAGACGTATTATTTAGATTTGGAGATACTAGGCATTAAAAATCTGTTGAGAGAGAGAGAGAGAGAGAGAGAGAGAGAGAGAGAGAGAATGCTGCACTGCTGCTGACTATCATATCTGAGGCAGAATTTGGCGTCTGACAATAGATAGATAGATAGATAGAATAAGATTAAGTGCCAGGGAAGCCAGTACCTGTACCATCGCCAGCTAAAGTCGCGTTATCTCTCCTGCTGTTCTGTCTACTGTCTTAGAAAATTAGTGTCATGAATCCGAAGCAAATGACACAGATGACACTGAACTATGCCTAAATAAAGGAACCAGTGTCAGTGGCTGTAGAATAATCACACTTTTCAAAGAGAAAGAAACAGGCGAGGCGACAGGACTTTTGCTGCTGAGTGTACATATTTATAGAACTACTGGACATATAGACACCTTGGATTCATACATTTGATTTTATTCACTCTAATTCTACTGTATAAGCTGATGATAATGAGAGCATTGCAAGATAGCTCTAACAGCCCACCAAACTCTCCAGCCAAAACCGGTAGGAAAAAGAAAGAGGGACCTCCATGCAGCATAGAAAAACTGCCATGGAAATTCTGTGAGACTGAAAAAAAAAATGTTCGACAATAATTTAATCTGTGAGGGAAATTGAACATTATATGAACAATTCTGCTGCATTTCCCTTTGCCAAATTATCATTATTTATATTATTTATTTATTTATTTTGCTGTCAACTACTGGTACAGAAGGCAACATCATTGTGCAGGATATTCTTTTTTTTTTTTTACGATATAATTAACTTTCTTTTTTTTTTATCTATATGTCAACAATTGTCTTTTTTTACCTCTAAGAGTAGAAGAGGAACGCATAATAAAACTAAGCTATAAGCCTTACATCGAGAAGCCTTACAACCAAAGCGTAGACACGAATCATAGATAAACCAACTCCCTCTTTAGGCCAACAAGAGCTCATCCCTAAACCCACACACATCACAAATCCCACCCATCCACTCACTGCCTTTCACCTTTGTCTCACGCAGTGCCGTCATATAACCCACGTCTAGTATTCCAAACTAATTAAGCAAATTTTTAGCTCGCTTGAACACTGTTGAATTAATCTGGAAAGCTCTCGTTACATTTATACATGATTTTGATACGCTTTCAGTAAACTATTTAAACTTCATTGTACAGAGGCTTAGAGGAGTGTTTGTGTTTGCTGGACCCTTCAAATGACATGACTAAGCTACATAAATATATTTATTTTATGGAGGTGCTTGTAATTATTTAGGTTTGATTAGGAAAGGAAAAAGGGAGAGAGAGGAGCAACTACTACCCCTCACTCAGTTTTAAATTCACACACACACACACACACACACACACACACACACACACACACACACACACACACACAGAATGAGAAACAGACAGACAGACAGACATATGCATGGCTTGCTGGAAGATGCCAGAGGTTTCCATGAGAGAGAAAGACATGCGTGGCTTGGACGGAGGTCTACAAGCTGAAAACATTTTCACATTTGTGTTCATTAACCTGACTTCTTTAAAGCTGTATATTTTGTGACACGCATAATATATTCTTTACATTTTTCATATATCTAGAGACCAAACACGGTGTTAACGGGAGATTTATGAGTGTTGACTGCGTTGGTGTTGCGGTATTGGGTTGCCTGTCTTAGGTTAAAACTAGTGTCACATTCGTAGGTAATTTAAATAACTCAGAGACAGGGCCATTCATAGGCCGGCCCCTGGGAGGGTCCGGTAAACACTCTTTCAGTCTGTTCGTACTTGACGGAAATGAATCACTACTATAACTTTGATTCTGTCTTGGTTGGTCGTATGAAATTCAGTGAGTGTTTAGTTATGAGAAAGGAAGCAGCCTCCTTGGTTACTAGCCATAAACGCCATCAAATCTAATTATACCTGGCCATCAACTGGGCTGAAAAGGGTTTGGGATTTACGCTATGAGGAAATTTTTTGTCCCCTTTCTTTTGTGACACTTTTACAAAAATCAGATCATCTGTGGAACTCTCCATTTTCATTAAACTCCTGAAGTAGTGTAAATATTATGGCTGTTGATGAAAGAAGTGGCTGGTGCTATGAAGACGATGGGGAGGAAGACGCTTTTGCTATAAATGCGAGGCAGAGTAATGCAACATAAGTGAGAAAAATTGGTCGTAGTAGTACTTGTAGTCACAGCTTCATCAAAAGTCTGAACTCAGTGGACTGCAGGCTGAATTATCCCTACTCCAACAGCAACGTTTGTTTAAGTGGGCAGTGGAGCAGTTTAGTTATATCGGTGCCACCACGTGAAGACCTCCCCTCCCCCCTTTTCCAGCACTCAGAAGCCTTGGTAAACATTATTTTTATACGCATAGTAAAGAATAACAGCAGCTGGAGTGGATATCTCAATGTGGTCCTCCAATATCATACGTGGGAAGGAAGAAGCGGAGCAGTGGGCTAATCGAGATCTTCCAGTCAAAAAGAAGATGAAGATCTATCTATCTATCTATATACCTAAGCTACTTCCCCCAGAATAGGGGTCGCCGAGAGAGGACGACACACTCCCAATTTACTCATCCACACACACACACATTTACTCGTATCATAGTCCAGCCCTGTGCGTGTGTTTGCGAGTCCTTGGTAATTATGAGAAACTGTAGTCTGTTCGTTTTAAGCAGGCAAAATTTCGTCACTCCCACACTCAGTTACCCTTAGTTATGAAGTACGGGTCAGTCTTCCCGCCTTCTATACTTTTTTTGTCTTAACTTGGCCCAGAGTTTCATTCTCTCGCATCTAATTTCACGCAACTCACTGAAAGTAAGGCAATACAACGGCTCTACGTCGTTCTACAGAACTTTTTCGTGACTGGCATTATTATCGAATGTTAATGTATTGTTTCCCTTCAGCTTTCAAAATGGGGAGATGGCAATTTTAGGCAAAGTTAGAGTAAAACTAGAATAGTCAAATCAGTCTTCATCTGTCTACATTTGGCCATCATCTGAGCTGTAAGGAGTCAGATTTCCGTCGGGCTGAAACAGACGAGTCCAGAGTTGAAGAAACTTACGTTACCTTAATCCCTTATCTGCAGTGATGTATATTTTATGATTTCTGTATCTCCGTATTTATATTATGATCACGTCTTTTATTGAAGGACATATCCAAAGCTATCAGTTTGAGAAATATCACCGAAACTGAACTAGTCTGAAGTTCCCAAAAGATGGAAGTGTTAAGGATCAGACAAGAACAAAAGGGATAAATTTTGAGAATCAGTCAAAGGTTAAGGTTACGGACCAAAGTCAAAGTTCATCCCTTGTGTCTGTGTGTGAACATAATGAGTAAAACAGTTGTGGTCTGATTTGAACAAACTTCACGGATGAGTTGGGGATCATCCAAGAGGCTGATGTTCTGTTCCTTAAGAACAATAAGTCAAAAGTCAAAGTAATACGGAATGGCCAATTAAACAGTTTTTATTGGATGTAAATTATAATTTATTTAAGGGTTCAGTTAAAACAAAAATATAAAGAATTAGAACAATCAAAGATCAAGGTCACAGGGAGAGGTCAAAGGTCAAGGTTACCAGGCAATGTCAAATCAAACAATTCTGATCTAATGTGAACCAAAGTTGGTGGTAGGGTTAAGGGTTAGGCAAAAAAAAATTAACTCGAAGGTCAAGGTTCCAGTTCAATAGCAAATATTCGGCCCATACACCAGTTGGTGGGGCGGGTGTTGCTCTCTCTGATGCTGCTCTCTGTCTGTTGTTGTTATAGTTGTGGACATAAATATTAAACCACCTCAATGTTTTGTTGCTGTGGCCCCAGGCTCATGTGGCCGTGAACCCAGTGGACTGCAGGCTGACGTTGCTCTCTTACCTGAGTCTTTGGCCTCCTTTTGGAGGTTAAGGAGGGAACAGAGGGACGTTTGCATAACCGGGTAGTCCCGCCGCCTGGCTATATCGCTGCCACCACTTGAAGGCGACTATTTCCATCAGTGCTCCATTGCAAATCGACAAATAGCAAAATGGTGAGCCATGGCTTTCGAAATATGTTGATAATATTCCTAAACCCAAACAACTTTTCCAGAACACAAAGAAAGTTTCAATAATTATTCGCTATAAAGTGGACTAATATTATCTTTCGCAAGTGTACTTAGATATTAAGCTCTTTAATATTAAATTCAGCCCTTATTCTTACTCTCTGCTTCACTCTTTCTCAGTCCCGCCCCCATCGCTCTTTTTTTCTTCTCTTCCGCTTTTATTCCATTTCTCTACCCCTCATCCTCACAAAATTTCTGCATCCTTTCCATTATCCTTCATCGTTACTTTATCAGTATTTTTTTTTTCTCTTCAAAAACTGTGGTTTGTCCTCAGTCTTCCTCCTTACCCCTCTTATCCACCACCTCTCTCTCTCTCTCTCTCTCTCTCTCTCTCTCTCTCTAATCGGCTCACTCAGCTCTCATTAACCTGTCGGAAGCCATAATCAGTACAAAATGATCCCAGGAAATGCCATTATGACGCGCTGTTCCCTGCCTCCTCTCACCCACCAACACATTTCAAAGCCGCGCCACTGTCATCCATCACCAAAATTAATGGCATGAAATGGGGTTGAATAATGGACCTTTGTTTCGTAATAGTTAGTCTTAAATGGTTGATAATTTTAGGCTCTTTGTTGCACTGATGGTAAGGTTGGTATGCTTTCTACTGTCTCGTGTGTGTGTGTGTGTGTGTGTGTGTGTGTGTGTGTGTGTGTGTGTGTGTGTGATAGCAGTAAAAAAAGTATGGAATTGACTGGTTTTTATTTTTCCATAATAATCTTTTAATTTTCATAACTGATATTGGATCTAAAAGGTGAAAAAAAAAAAAAATGCTCTTTATCGCACTGGTGGAAAAGGTTGGTATGCTTTCTAATGTTTTTTTTTTTTCTTCTTCTTTTTTGTCATAGGAGTAAACGTCAAAAAATGGTGCTTATTAAGTGACTTTCATTTTTCACAGTGATGTTTTGATTTTCATGGCTGACAGTGGCTTTAAGTGGTGGGAAATTTGGGGTTCTTTGATGCAGTGTTGGAAGAGGTTGATAAGTTTGTGGAAAAGAAATTGCTACTGTCTGTTCATTCTAACTTGGCCTAAAACTGCGATCTCTCCATCTTGAATGCGGAGTCGTAGCAATAGGTTTACACTAGAATATGGATGTTTTTATATAGGGTAGCCCATATATATAACGTTTCACCGCCCATCCAGACGCCTTCTTCTGTGTTGAGGGAACGGCAAATTTTTATCAGTATCTCCTCTATTCCCGCTGCCAGAAACACGCCCACACCAGCCGACTGAGCCGTCTCCGAAATACATAAAATACAGCAACGGCAGTTTCATTTCGAGCTCTATTTACGAGTCACCTTATATTAATACTCGTGCATCCAGTTCGAGACTCATATAACACGTAATACCGTCTGAAGGCAAGTGAAAATATAACTTACAGCGCCGGGTTGAGACGATGAAAAGGGACAACAGAAGGGAAGGGTGAAGTTGGTTAAAAACGCCGTGATTCTGAACCGTTGTATTTGTGTAACTCTGGTCTTTCAGCCTTTGGACGATTGTTCAAATATTGTTCTGGGGTACAAGGTTACTACAGTTACTGCCCCACGTGTTACCCTACTGCAGTTACTCCGGTTACCAGTTACCGCTCAAAGGGTGGATGGACATACTATACTCTTTACCCTAACTCAGTCCAGATTTTCGTCCTTTTGTTGGTTATTTCACGTAGCTCAGTGGTAGAAAAAGACACTGGTATGGCTCTACATCCTTTCCTTAGCACTTCTTCGTGACAAGCAGCATATTCTGGTGTTACCGTACTCTATTGTTATAACTCGGCATACATGATGAAGAGATGGCAATTTTAGATTAAGTTAGAGTACCAATAGTATAAACAAAAGGAGCAGGCAGGTTGTGACAATACCTGGTTCGCTTTCATCTAAGGGAACTGGACAACTCTCACGGCCTTAGTTATGTGGTAGGATGAAGTCTCCTTGGTTACTAGTCAAATCTATCCCCCAGTCTGACTACATTGCCATGAAATGAACTGAATGGGGTTAGGGATCGTGGCCAGACAGAAGCAAATCGACTACAACAGTGCTAACTACTCGCCTACCGCGGCGGGTGATGGAAGTGTGCTAAGAATTACATAGGTCTGAGATGGAACACGAGTACGAGTAAGTTGCTGATAAGAGAGTTAGTGCACTGGAGAGTGGGAGGGAACAGAGAAAGCCGAAAGGATGGTTGGATAACTAGTGAGTGTGTGATGGAGGGTAGAATGGAAGGTAAGGCAGAGAGAGAGAGAGAGAGAGAGAGAGAGGGAGGGAGGGAGGGAGGGAGGGAGGGAGATAGTGGGGGGGGGGTGAGACTGAAAGCAGAACGAGGAGACAGAAACAGAGGAAGAAAAAGAGACAGCAAGGGAGAGAGAGAGAAGGAAGGGACTATAAAATAAATCAAGATGAGAGAGAGAGAGAGAGAGAGAGAGAGAGAGAGAGAGAGAGAGAGAGAACTTCAAAGACTGGAATGGCATGTAGACAGAGGAGTAACAACGATCAAATAACAATCTTTATTCTATAGTTCTTGAAGCTTTAAATGTTATCTTTTCCTGTCCTTGGCTGTTTTCCTCCCTTTAGTGGTGCGAAGTATAGATAAGATGATGATGATGATGATGATGATGATGATGGTGATGTTGTCAGTAGTGGTAATAGCGGCTGTAGATGTAGTAGTAGTTGTTGTAGTAGTAGTAGGAGTAGGAGTAGTAGTACTTACGAGGAGGAGGAGGAGGAGGAGGAGGTGGAGGAGAAGAAAAGTAGTGGTGGTAGTAGTAGTAGTAGTAATAGTGGTAGTTGTAGTAGCAGTAGTAGTAGTAGTAGAAGTAGTAGTAGTAGAAGTAGTAGTAGTAGAAGTAGTAGTAGTAGTAACAAACATAATGATGATGAGCAGGGCATTAAGTAGGAGGCAGGTGGGGAAGGCAGCAGGTGTAGTGCTGACTTGATGTCCTGGGAAGAGGAAATCTTAGAGGCATAAAACTTGACGACCGGATAATGAAGGTAATGGAGAGAGTTCTAGGGGGCATGATTAGAGAGAGTGTGAATATTGATGAGGTGCAGTTTGGGTTTATGCCAGGCAGGGGGACCACTGATGCCATATTCATTGTTCGAAAGCTTCAGGAAAAATATATTGGAAAGTAAAGGGATCTGTAAATTGTTTTTGTTGATTTGGAGAAGAGCTTTGGCAGACTTCTTAGGGAGGTGGTGAAGTGGGCAATGAGAAAGCTTGGGATGGAGGAGTGGCTGGTTAGAGTGGATATGGCTATGCATGAGGGTGCTCACACGCAGGTATGAGTGAATGCAGATTTGAGTGATGAGTTTTTCGTGAATGTTGGTATGCATCAGGGGTCGGTCTTGAGCCCTTTGCTCTTTACCATGGTGCTTGAAGCCCTCTCACCTGACGTCAGAAATGGACTCCCGTGTGAGATGTAAGATTTGGTATTAATTGCAGAGAATGAAAGGGAGGCTGATGAAAGATTTAGGATATGGAGAGATGGTATGGAGCACAAGGGCTTAGAAGTAAATGCAGATAAAACAAAAGTGATGGTATCTAGGACTGGTGGCAGTACCGTAAAAAAAGAGAGAGTATCCATGTCCGGTTTGCCACAAGGGCGTGGGAAGTACGTCCATCTTATGCAGTGTTTGAGATAAGTGAGTGCATAAGAGATGTAGTGGTATTAGAGGAACACTGCGAGATAATACTGATTTCATGTGTGCGGTGTGTTGGGAAGAGCATGTGGAGATCGTCAGGCGTGAAAGGATAGATCTTGCTAGTGATACTCTCGGGTGTGTTGAAGAGTTTTGTTATTTGGGAGACATGTTATGTGCAGGATTGATTGATTTGATTAACTAGCTCTGTGACTACAGTGAAGAGTGGTTGGATCAAATTCAGTGAGCTATTGCCTCTCCTAACACAGAAAGAGCTCTTCCTACGGGCTAAGAGATCTTTGTATGCGGCATGACTTAGGAGTGTAATGCCGAATGGTAGTGAGACCTGGGCAGTAAAGGTAGAGGATATTCGCATGTTCAAACAAACAGAAATGGCAATGATTTTGATTAGGTGGATGTGCAGTGCGTCCTTGAATACGAGGCCCGGGGGGGGGGGGGGTGGAACTATGTTTACGATGGAGAATAAAGATGTTGGATTAGACTGGAGTGTATTGAAGCTGTGGTGAAGAGAGGGAGATTAAGATGGTTTGGGCATGTGGAGAGGATGGGGGATGACAAATGGGTACTGAAAGTGAGAAGTGTTAACATTAGGGGAAAGGTTGCGTGGGGTAGACCGAGAAAGACCCGGAACGAGGTCATTGAGTGTGACCTCATTGATAAGGGACTAATTACGGAGGCTGCCAGAGACCAAGCAGCAAAGGGAGCTGCCATTAGTGATAATAAACAGTAAGGCTCTCCCTCTGTCTTGGAGGGGTAAGAGTTGCTAGAAGAGTGCTTGGGAGGATAAAAACTACAGTGGAAACAATACCTCAGTACCTCATGACAATATTGATAACCCAACATCACCACGAGAGAGAGAGAGAGAGAGAGAGAGAGAGAGAGAGAGAATAACCTCACCACATACAAGCTTTCTGACGCTGATACTAAAGATTCACGACTGAGTTCGACATCGAGAGAGAGAGAGAGAGAGAGAGAGAGAGAGAGAGAGATTAATCACCTGCAATTTACCCTTGGATGATGACTTAAAGGAAGCTAATTAACACTGATTATCGGGTCATTTATTTAACTTAATCACCCAGCCATCATAAAGGCACATGCTTCAGTGTAAATATGCAGTCAACTTTTATAGACACGTATACATTAATTAAAAATAGATTAATGGGAAGTTTGAGTACTATCTTATTCTCTGGGTGAATTATTATCGTCATATTTAAGATGGGGAGAAGAATGAGTGAGTGAGAACAATATGGCGTTGTGGAGAAGGTAAACAATGAAGAGGAGCCCGATTAGTGAGTTTAATATACGTGGGTACTGTGTGCTGCGTTTTTGTTGGTGGTGGTAGTGTGGTGTTGGTGGTGGTGGTGGTGGGGTTGGTGATGGTGGTGGTGGTGGTGGTGGTGCTGGTGGTAGTGGCGGTGCTGGTGGTATCGCAGTGGTTGATGGTGGTGGTGGTGGTGCTGGTGGTAGTGGCAGTGCTGGTGGTATCCCAGTGGTTGGTGTTGGTGGTGGTGGTGTTGTTGGTGGTGGTAGTATTGTTGTTGTTGTTGGTAGTGGTGGTGGTGGTAGTATTGTTGTTGTTGGTGGTGGTGGTAGTGGTGGTAATGATGGTGGTGTTAGTGGTGACTGTTGTTAATGAACTGATTTTATAATGCAAGGAAGAAGGAACCAAAGAGCTGGAGCCCACAAGATTGTTCCTACCAATAAAAAATAAATAAAAATAACAGAGTGCCAAATTCAAGATCCATTCATTCTCTCCGACAAGGGGAGTATCCTTTCACAAACTGAGTGAATTTCAAGCATTATACATATTAACCTACCCAAACGCAGCTTAACCCAACCCAGAACCGGGTCATTTGAGCCTAACCGAGACCTATTTCCAGTCTTATTCTTAGTGGTCGGCGGAGTCCACCTTTACTCTGATATCAAATTTGAAAACATGAGACAGACGCACTTCCAGCACTCTGATTGACTGAGAATGAGGACCATAATGCATCAGCGAAAACAAAAGTATACCACATAAGACCATAATGCATCAGCGAAAAGAAGAGCATACCACATAAGACCATAATGCATCAGCGAAAACAAAAGCATACCACATAAGACCATAATGCATCAGCGAAAAGAAGAGCATACCACATAAGACCATAATGCATCAGTGAAAACAAGGGCATACCACATAAGACCATAATGCATCAGCGGAAAACAAAAACACACTAGTTTCAATGGGCAAAAAGTAGACAGATCGCCAACACAAGCACACATGAACGACCCACAATATCTCGCTTATTTTTAATTTAAGGAAGAAACGTCAAAGAAGAGTGTTGACTTAGAACTGCAAAGGAATGACCTCCATTGTCATTTAATAGGAATTCGGTGTTACGGTTCTGTAAACATTATCCAAGAGCTAGGTTGTGAAGGACTGGAAAGCACTAAGACTAAAGACATACGTATAGACAAGCATTCTTATACACAACTCTATCACAAGAAAATTTGCTTTGAATGATTAAGTAGCTGTAGGAGCGATGACAGCAGCAGATTATTAGTAAAGGATTATTATAATGAACTTAATCTGAAAAACCGCTTGTAATTTTAGATCCTGATGCTTAAAGGTAGGAAAAAGCAGAAATAAAACACCCAACAGAGAGAGAGAGAGAGAGAGAGAGAGAGAGAGAGAGAGAGCAAATAAAGACTGCCCGACAATGACACTATTACCTCACGACAAAGAACCCAGCAGAGAGAGAGAGAGAGAGAGAGAGAGAGAGAGAGAGAGCAAATAAAGACTGCCTGACAATGACACTATTACCTCACGACAAAGAACCCAGCAGAGAGAGAGAGAGAGAGAGAGAGAGAGAGAGAGAGAGAGAGAGAGAGAGAGCAAATAAAGACTGCCTGACAATGACATTATTAACTCACGACAAAGAACCCAGCAGAGAGAGAGAGAGAGAGAGAGAGAGAGAGAGAGAGCAAATAAAGACTGCCTGACAATGACATTATTACCTCACGACAAAGAACCCAGCAGAGAGAGAGAGAGAGAGAGAGAGCAAATAAAGACTGCCTGACAATGACACTATTACCTCACGACAAAGAACCCAGCAGAGAGAGAGAGAGAGAGAGAGAGCACTAACAAAAATGTTAATAGTCGTGTTATCCATCCCACAAAAATCACACACCAACATCCACTTTTCTGCTCCTTCTTTTCCATGACTTTTACATGTGTGTGTGTGTGTGTGTGTGTGTGTGTGTGTGTGTGTGTGTGTGTGTGTGTGTGTGTGTGTGTGTGTTTTCTTTCGGTTTCACTTGGATGGATTTATGCTGGCTTTTGTTCTTTCTCTCTCACTTTCCGACCTCGCACTCTCTCATCCCCCCCGTCTCTCTCTCTTTCTCTCCATTGCATTACATCCACCAGGCAGGCTTCCTGAGGCTGTGTGTGAATCTGTTTTGCCAGACGTTCCTCTTTGTGTGTGTGTGTGTGTGTGTGTGTGTGTGTGTGTGTGTGTGTGTGTGTGTGTGATAATATGTCTATGGCACGGTGAGTACTGGCGTCATGTAATCCACTACCACCTGTTTCATGGTCACGTCGTCGCGACTAAACTGTGAACCGCATTGGTTTTGCCCTGAGAGGAGGGTGAAAAAACTCCCCCAGAACGAAAAATACTACTCATCAAATGCCAAAAGGCCACTGAAAGCCAATGGCCATTTACCAGAGTCGATGGAACTCATTCGCCGTGTTGGTAGTTCACCTGGATGGCAAGACCTGATGCCCAGTGAACACCCGCCCCTGACCAAAGGTTTGTCGTGCGTCCTTCCCAAGTTGTTTGTTTTAAGGTCCCTCTACTTGTGATGGTAAGGCAAACCATTCCGGGAACCTTTCGGGCCTGCACTAGTTTTTTAAGGTCGCTACATGACGTCACGGGACTCCAGCAGCCTGTTGTATCCTCTAGTCCCTACTTTGCTTTTCATGGGCATCGCATTATTGCAGAAGACGCCTGGGCCCGAAATAACCCGTGGGTTTAAACTTCGGAAAGCACATCGTCTGGAAGCTTAGAACAGTAAAAGCCACTCGGAGGAGGATTGACTGCCTTTGTTATTAATACAGCTGAGACGAATGGGGGTCATCGTCGCTGTATTCTTTCTGAGATGAGGTGGCCTGGCCATGGCGAGATCATCAGTTATGGTTACTCATACTGTTTGTTTAGCTGTGACAATGTTACCCATTTTACTGGTGTTGCAGTAGCCATTTCAACCTGCTTTGCCTTTTCTGTCGACCCGGGTACTCTGGTTCATCAGCGTATAATGCTGGTGAAGTTGAAGCATATTCTGGGCTTCCTCTCTCTCGTTGTAGTCTGTTTCTACTGAGATGAGTGGTATCGAAGAGACGCATTTGTGATACTGTGTAATTGCCAGGACACATTCTTGGTTCTGGGCGTCAGTGCTGTTACCGGGTACTGGCTGGAAAGGTTTTCAGGAAACTGTAGGTCAGCAAGTCTCTGGAACCAGGGTATATCAATAGTTCTCTCCTTTAAACGTTGACAATGGATGTTTCTCAGGCGCAGCACTGTCGATAGATAGAGCAGGTCTGTCGCCAGGGTGTGATAGATATTCTGAGCGACAAACATTTGGATTCTTGAAGCCCGAGAAATCTACTACTATGATTTGTGTTACACTTCCCCCTCTCTCTCTCTCTCTCTCTCTCTCTCTTGGAGGAGGAGAGGGGAAGGGAAAAAATGTAATCTCTCCCTAATTGAAAGAGAGACAAAACTGCGGTTATTTACAGAGTAGTCAAATGGCCTTTCACATCCCTAACCCCTTCCACATCCTTAACCCCTTCCACATCCCTAACCCCTTCCACATCCCTAACCCCTTCCACATCCCTAACCCCTTCCACATCCCTAACCCCTTCCATATCCTTAACCGCTTCCACATCCCTAACCCCTTTCACATCCCTAACCCCTTCCACATCCCTAACCCCTTCCACATCCCTAACCCCTTCCACATTCCTAACCCTTTTCACATCCCTAACCGCTTCCACATCCCTAACCCCTTTCACATCCCTAACCCCCTTCACATCCCTGACCCCTTTCACATCCCTAACCGTATGGTGATAAAATGACTCATTATTATCGAAAACTGAAATGTCATATTCTCAAACCTAATATTGCAAAGTGAAGTGCAAGCCCCTGATATATGATGGTTATTTGGGGTATGCCTGTGGTCATCCGGTATCGTTAGCCTGCATCCCATGCTTCAAAATGCAGTTAGCAGCCATGTACTAAGACCAAAAAACCGTTTCATCATCGTCTAATGCTTCAAAAATCGTCGTCAGAAATTTTGGGCCTGTATTCCACGTTTCATATTCTGGTTTAATCACATGACCCTAAAGCCTCACCGATCTGACCGCTCGTGAGTTTTCGAATACAAGGAAATTCAGATTATCGACACTGACAATTATCACCGAAGTAGCACAGATCTCGCTTAAAGCAGAAGAATGTCGATTGAGAATATCATTGACTTTATATCAACTACTTGCTGAACAGTGTTATGCTTCGAGTTAGCCATATATAAGAGAAGTACCATATCGAGGACCGTCCATCTTTTCAGTCTTCGAGAAATTTGCATAGTATTATCCTTCCTTACGGCTAAATCGAAGCCATATATTTTTTTAGCAAGTGTTATTTTCACACGATATTACTCTGTTTTAAATACAGTGTATGCTGACACAACAAAAATGATTAATGTCGATAATTTGAACTTTCTTGGAGCCCAAAAATCGTAAATGGCCACCTGGAGAAGTTTGGTATGACCGCCATTATTTATCTCCTGGCATGGCCTTCCTCCCAAACAGAAGATTACTGTATGGAGGTAGTAGTAGTAGTAGTGGTGGTAGTAGTAGCAGTAATAGTAGTAGTAGTAGTAATTGTATTATTATTATTATTATTTTTAGTTGTAGTAGTAGTAGTAGTAATAATAATAATAATAATAATAATAATAGTAAATAATAATATAGAAGAGCAAATCACAGGTAATACACAAACACCCTCTTCATTCTCCTCTCAACAATCCAGTAAACAATCAAGAACACAAACACATTTAAACCACCAGGACTAAATCAAATCTCAAATATTCACGTAATTCACGCCTCACCCCAAGCCATGAACACCGTTACTGATAATTATGATATTCAACTTTGTCCTGGAGTAACGGCGAAGTCCATCACATCTGGAAAAAGTTAATCCTCATCCCTACACTCCAATCATTTAACCATCTCAACGCAGCTTTCCACAATATCCAAAATAAGAGGTTATTCCACAAGATCATTAAATTTGTCCCACATTTTTCTGTCTGGTTCGCAGCATGGTTTCCCCCCCAAGCACTCAACCACCACACATTCTTTCCAAGCAACCCAACTTGCCTTAAACTGTTCCAAGAAACAACCCTTTCAAAAAATAAAGTGGCAGCATGGTACATGAACAAAGCTATCCACATCGTACCAAGATATATCCATATTAGCTAAATCTTAAGCTCAAAAAGGGATGATAACAGCAATAAATTATTGCCTCTCTTAGGTTTGCAGAATGAATCACTCTTCCAAAACTAAAGTTCTCCGTTTAGCATACTATCCAGCGGTCTCCCACAGCGTTCAGTCTTCTCTCCTGAACTTCGTAATCTTTTCCACCTTGACCTGCCAACCCGCCGCTGTTGGACAGCTCATGGCGCTCTTATTGTTAGTTGTGCTTTCTTGCTTGGTTTCTTTCTTTCGGATTTTCTGTTTTGTATAATTGTGGCAGGCACTCCTACCCTTCAGAATTAACCGATTCCAAAAACCATGGACACAGTGAACAGTTTACTAATTAGCTCTGTCGACCGAGAAAATCGTTTTCTTCGTACTTTTCACGTTTTGAGCTGTAGAAGCATTACTTATGGCCGTAGAAAGCTCTGACTTTTTAGACGTAATCTTGAGGTCATTCCCTATCGGAAGTGTGCCATCCATTTTCCTCTCTCACTAAGTTATCGAGTGGCAACCGTGCGAAGATTGGCCTCGGCGTCCCTAACAACCAGCACAGGTTTTCAAAAATGCTCCCCTAGTTCTCCAGCAGCTCAAGGGAATTGAATGAAAGTTTGCATGTTTATAAACATTGACTACCACTACAACTTTCTATCGTACACCTATGTGCTACATTGGCCAGGTCAGGGGTCAAAGGTCAACAAATGTGAAACGGTGAAAATAGCTAAAATGAAGACTATGCTCTCGCGAAATGCTAAGGTTCCGAAGATTATTAAGGCAGGGCCATGATTCTTGAGTGGATTGTTGCACTGGAGAACCTTCATATAAAAATGACATTTAGTGTCGAAACTCACTTCCAGTCACTAGCAGGACCACGTAGAACTTGTGCCTCTGGTGGGCCATTCTACAAATTTCAAGTTCCCTGGATTACACAGTGGGTGGATGGAATCGGATGAAACCTTGCATACTTATTGACGTTAATGAGTATTATAAGTGTGCTTCGTACATGCATGATTTATATGCACCACGTCAGGGACCAAATCTCATCCAATGCACTTCAGCAGAAAATCGCTATGATCACGACTGGGCTCACGCGAAATGCTAAAGATCCGAAGGTTATTGACCCAGAGCCATGATTCTTGAGTGGGATGCTGATACAGGAATGGCTGCTCATAACGAAACCCAGTTCCTGTCGCTGACAAAACGTGGTCCGTTTAGAGCTGGCAATCGTCGCCTATCGGCTAGTCATTTACAGAATTGTCCTGTGCTCATGGCCTGCCTATCACTTCACAACACTCAAAAACTCAACAAGCAACAGATCAACTCCATCAGTATCAATTTTCATTAGAACACTGGCTTAGATAAAACAGTATAATTGCTTTTCTAACCAATAACCATTATCCCCTTCATTCCAGACAGGCACGAAAGTCATCCCGAATTCATTCTTTGTAATCAGTTCGTCCCGGTGGAGAGACAGTCCAGATTTTTAGGACTTATTCAGATACACACATCGCCTTTTCCCAACATAAAAGCAACCTCACTGCAAACGCTTTTTATAAACTCATTGCTTTGAGGACGCAGATAGATTCCCCCTTCAGACAGCAAAAGTAATTTCCGAGAAGTCTAAAATCGCTTCCTCAGATCGTCCATCCTATATACCCACGCACCAAAGTTTCTGTACCCCCCTCGGCGGAAGGAAGTGGAAGTCAGGATTAGAGAGGGCAGGCGAACGGACAACCGTGAGTGGTAGTTTGGTACTGAGCTACGAGGCGGGTGGAAGACCTCCTCACCGCCCCACATTCCACACCACCATCGCCACAACCACCACAGTCTCCCTGATAAAACACGTGAACACAGCTTTGACATTTAAAACCAAACAGTGCCATAAAATGCTGTAATGTTGGTATTATACTAACACTGACTAAATTAATGTCTGACAGCAACCCAGCCTTGTGTCGTGGCAAATAGATTCTGTACTGCGTCAACACATGCCATTTCAGTGTTTGTACTCCTCTGTATCATGCCTAATAACATGTGATATTATTATTATTATTATTATTATTAAAATCATCATCACCATTATTATTATTATTATTGCTATAACTATCATGACACCTGCAAAGCAAGAGGGTACCAATTTTGTCAATTCGCCAATTACCGATGCGAGATATTTGGCCTCATTCTACGTCCAATCGTTTGTTTGTCTGTCCCCTAACTCTTCCTAGGCTATTTGATGGATGTCAGCGAAACGTCACAGGTGTATTTTAGTGGGTTGTTGGCACGTCGTGCACTATGTTATTTTTCCCAAACAGCTGTAGTGTTCCCACAAATGACCATTTCATTGTGAGCCACAGAGTTCATCTTCACAGTTCAGGACCCATCCCATCCATGTCACTTTATGTAACATCACACCCTTTCCACAAACAGATAAAAAATAGAACAACCTCTCAATACTACACTGTCTCAGTATCATCCCTCCTCGTCCACCAAACTGCACTTCACAAATATAAACACAAACACATGGCCACCACAGCCATCCAAAACCTCCAACCAAGCAACATCCTTCATGAATTACAGCCAGGATACACTCCTCAGAAACCATCCTATCTAGAGAGACACGAGTGCACCTAGCCAGAGACCGAGGATGCCTTATCCCTACCCTCCTTCAGGACCAACATCAAATATGACCCACAAACTATCCACTATGATCACACTACAATGCAATCCCTACACTTCACAACACACTCACCCATTCATCATTCTACCACAGCACAGACAGCCCTTCAATATAATCTCAACAAAAGAGATCTGTGAGTGTCCGGTTGAAGTGGCCGATATCCCGTGGTCCGCTAGTTTCACGTCCAGATAAGCCTTTGGTAAAAATAAATAAATAACGTAAAGAAAAATAAATAAACCTTTGCATGTAATTATAAGCAACTTTTTTCTAAGTTTCTGGGGACACTCTTCTAAGTATTTTGGTTAAGTAAAGCATTGTTTATTCTTTATTAATCGAGGACTCTTTCACAAGGGACTCAATCGCCAGAAGACCGCAAGAATAAGATGATATATGCGTCATTAGTGTGGAGGTTCATGTTAATATCAGTATGAAATTAAGAACAAGGCTTGTAGTCACTGCCTATCAAGGATAAACTCTGGAACTGTCTCCCGCTGTTTGTATTTCCTGCTTCCTATGATCTCCAGTCTATCAAACGCAGTGTGTCCAGGCATCTCGAAATGAACGGATCTTGAATTTGGCTCTCTCTCTCTTTTTTTTTTTTTTTTTTTTTTTTCTTGGAAGGAACACTTTGCGGGCTCATGGCCTTTCGTTCCTTCTTCCTTACATAAAAAAAATACATGAGAATTAATAACGCCTTAATTTTACTGGTGTCATTTTATTCCAAACTTGTTACTAAGAAGCAATCTTCTTCACACGCTGCAGTGAATACCAGCTGTGTACTGCATCGTTAGGGTTCCAGAGGGGAAGGCTCGTGTAGTGAATTCTTTGCTATGTGCTGATGTCGTGTCTGCCAAGCACTCTGTTGGATGATGTTATCTTTTCACCAAGTAATGTTATGTTACCGATTACACTCTCTCTCTCTCTCTCTCTCTCTCTCTCTCTCTCTCTCTCTCTCTCTCTCTCTCACCACCAGTATATGAAGCTGGATGAATCAAATCTACTAGCAAAATTAGCAGTAACTTTATTTTGCAAATGCCGATGCTTCATTTGCCGGAAAAGATTTTATAATCTGGGGGGGGGGAGTACTTCCAGGTTTGTTTCTGGTTTACTGAATATACTTACCAGCAAAAAATAAAAAAATAAAATAAAATAAAATGTCTTGGGGTCAAGAATGCAGCCAGAAGGTAGAAAATCCTCGACTCTCCGTCCTGGTGTTTAGAACAATTGCATGTGGTGGACTGGACCAAAACACTGTACATTTCGCCAGTCCTTCCTGTCCGTCAAATGGCATCACAGACTAATTTCCCGGATCTTTGTGCAGTTGGTGAAATCCTGCTTTCTCTCTCTCTCTCTCTCTCTCTCTCTCTCTCTCTCTCTCTCTCTCTCTTTCTTAGTACAAATGTTTGGCTCTGGGTGGCCTGAGGAAAAGTTAATAAATATTATTCCTGTGGTCTTCAGTGGCGCTCCCAAATGGCTGTCCCCGGCTCGTCCGGGAACAATGGCATTTCCAATTCATGACCACATTCCTATTCAGAGCATGCATGGTCGCCCGGAGAATCACGCACGGACGGAGAGACGGACGTGCAAGTACACTCAGACAGACAGACACTCACTGATAGGTGGGAGGGTAAACCCGAGGAAAGTTCCCCGTTATACACTCGCTCACCACTTCGAAATAGTAAATGTGAGACAAGTGGTAGGGAAGCAGTAGCCAACATTCATGTATCTGGTAACTGTGTGAGGAGGATGGGGATGGAAGAGGGAGGGGTAGGAACCATCAGCTCCCCCAGCCTTCCTTCTCCCTTAACCTCTCCCCTCCCACACAGTGGTACCAGACATTTCAGTGTCTGGCTACTGCTTCACTAGTGGTTGTCTCACGCATAAAGGTCCGAACTGGCAGGCAGGTGTATAAGGCGGAACTTTCCTCGGCAGTACGTTCCCACAAACATATTAACGACGGAAAAATAGGAGATACTTCGCAGTCTTTCCTGTACACATTGGGCAAGTTGTGAAATAGTTTCCCTCCTTCTGCCTGTAACCTCCATGTTTTCTTCTTCCTTTGCCTTTTCTTTTCCCCCTTTTTCCTCCTCTTTTTCATCTTCTCTTTCTTCTTCTTCTTCTTCTTCTTACTCTTTCTCCTACTACTACTATTATTATTATTATTGTTGATTATTATTATTATTATTATTATTATTATTATTATTATCATTATTATTTGACGCAATCTCTCCATGCATTACCAACATAACTAATCTATATTTTGGGTTTCATAGTTCCTTTTTAAATGTTACGAAATCTCCTGCATGAACAAAAATTATTTTTCCTTCTTTCTGAACCTTGGCCTTAAACCTGAAGACTTTTACTATTTTTCTTTCTTTCTTTCTTTCTTTCTTTCTTTTTTTTCCTAACGTCTACTTTCCCTCTTTTTTTTCCAGCCTGGGGGAACGTCATAATGTTGAAGTCAATGTTGGCTGTGTCTAACCCCTCCAGTTCTAAAAGTCTCTCGAAAGATGAATAAAACAATAATAAAAAGAAAAAGGAGACTCTGAAGAAGGTCATTACCACAGTTGAAAAATAAATCCCATTAGTCAAATAACCTTTTATATATTTTACTTTTCATCCCCAGACGATATACTCACCTTTATGATAAACATTTAGAGTCACTGAGCCTTGATTCAGCCGTCATCACCGTGGAACAAATAAATATCTATCTATTGCCAGACGCCTTAATCCCGTCAGGGGTGGCCACAAACACATCGCCTCCATGCCGCCCTGTCCCATGCCATTTCACTACCCTGCTCCCAGCTCACACACCCCTCTCTCATATACCTCTCCACTCCATCCCTCCATCTCATCCTTGGCCTCCCTCTCCCTCTCCTGAATCCTGGGGGTGGGGAAAAAAAAAGACGAAAAAAAAAAAGGAAAAGAGTACAAAGCCTGGTAGCAAGTATTTCCATAGTTTAATTAGGTTGTCTGACTGAAGGCAATGAAAACTAAAGCTTATCAGAGACAGAACTGTTCACACACACACACACACACACACACACACACACACACACACACACACACACACACACACACTCACACACACGCGCGCGCGCGCAAACTGTCCGGGAACACTTGACTTACAGATGGTATATGTAGGGTTAGTCGTATATTGCTCTCTCTCTCTCTCTCTCTCTCTCTCTCTCTCTCTCTCTCTCTCTCTCTCTCTCTCTCTCTCTCGTCCGGGAACACTTGACTTACAGATGGTATATGTAGGGTTAGTCGTATATTGCTCTCTCTCTCTCTCTCTCTCTCTCTCTGCGTATGTCTGGCTAGGACAGAGGAGAACTGGTCTATAGTGAGATTAAAAACAAAAGTCACTGGATATTCGTACCTGCCATAGAAACCCAGGTGACCATACAACAGCCTGGGTGGGTCGCGTACACACACACACACACACACACACACACACACACACACACACACACACACACACATACAAACAAGCACCGGCACACATTATATAATGGCATACATACATGTAGACGCACAAACACACATATACACAGTAGAACATAGGCTCACATATAAAGATACACACACACATACACACACACACACACACACACACACACACACACACACACACACACACACACACACACACACATACATACAAACAAGCACCGGCACACATTATATAATGGTATACATACATGTAGACGCACAAACACGCATATACACAGAACATAGGTGCACATATAAAGATACATACACACACACACACACACACACACACACACACACACACACACACACACACACACACACACACACACACATATACACACACGTACAAATAAGCACCGGTACACATTATATAATGGTACACGTACACGTAGACGCACAAACACACATATACACAAAACATAGGAGCACATATGAAGGCACAAACACACACACACAAGCTCAACACGGCCAGAGGCATTACCTAAATAAGTATCTTTGAATGAGTCAAGCTCTGTACCAGGTTAGACTAAATGATTTTTCATTATTAAAAGGAAAAGAAATAATAAGTTTAAATAAGACTGGTTCAAACAAAACCACGATGCGTTGAGTCAGCTGGGTTTGTTTATACTACAGCAAGACGGGGAAAGCGTGCATACTTTGTAAGTACACACTCTGTTCATTTAGTTTTACAAAATGGATACATACTTCAGTAAAACAAATTTGGAAAAGAAAAGGGATAAAAGTAAAAAGCAAAATGATGATTTCTACCAAGAACTGGTTGAAGTGGAGACTCACAATAGACTGGTTGAACGGGTACACAAACTAGAAATGGCTTTCAAAAATGAAATTGATGAAATAAAGAAGCAAATGCACTTGCAAAAGGAAGAGATAGAAAAACTGGGAAGGGAGGCCAATAAGAAAGACACAACCATCAGTGAACTAACAGTGGAATTGAATACCCTTAGGAAGAAAGTGAGTGAAATGGGAAGTACAGTAGTTAATCACGAGAGTGTTATGGAAGAGTTCAAAAATGACACAGAGACAATTAGACAAGCAAGCAGTCTTATGGACCAGAGCAGTGATATTGAGGAGAAGATAACACAGGTGAATGAAGCTGTGCAAAGCTACAAAAATGATGTAGAAATCACGTATGCTGAAATGGTGAAAGTAAAGAAAGACTTAGAAACAAGGGTGGAGGAAAAAAAAACATTAAAAAGGAAGTGAAAAGAATAATCCAAAACAATCCAAAGTTAGTCAGAGATTCAGTAGAAATAAATAAATCAATAGTAATCACTGGTATAGAAGAGGAAGAAATTAAAAACAAAATCACTAGAGACAAAAAGGAGATGGCAAATGTAATGAGCTTACTGAAAGAAGTATCAGAGGAAATCTGTAGTAAAGACATAGAGGAACACAAAAGGTTAGGGAAATACGAGAAAAGCAAGACAAGACCTCTAAAGGTGACTTTCCAGAGTGTAAACACTGTGGAAGAGATACTAAAAAATGCAAAGAATCTTATGGAAAAAGAGGAGTTCAAAAATGTATGGATAAAAAGATGTCTAACACAAGAGGAACTGGAATTACTGAAAGAGAAAAGGGAGGACGCAAAAACAAAAAATGAGGGAAGATCAGAAGAGGACAAAAAGAAATTTTTTTACAAAGTAATAGGATTGCAGGTACGAAAGTGGTACACAAACAGGATGGAAGAAAAAGGAGGAAGTTAGTAGAACCATGTCATGACAAGTATATAAACAAGATGATAAAGTTGATGTACTCAAATGTGGATGGAATGGTATCTAAATTACTAGAGATGAATGATTATGTCAGAGAAAATGAACCACAAATAATATGCCTTACTGAGACAAAATTAACACCAAGGATATTCAATGACATACTAAACTTAGAGGAATACAATATATGGAGAAGAGACAGAAATTTAAAAAAAGGAGGAGGAATTATAATATTAACTAAGAAAAATCTAAAAGTCAAGGAAATAAACCTAGATATACCATCACAAGTAGAACTGATTGCAGTAGAGATCGACACATCTGAAGGTAAAGTAATTGTAGCCAATTTGTATATGCCACCCAGATCAAACACATGGGAAAGAGACGAATATGAGGACCTGGCAGAGAGTACAATTCAGAGTATAAGATCCTTGCTACATAAAATGGAAGAGAAATAGGAAAGAATTATACTAACTTGGGATTTCAATACAAATATAAATTGGAATACTCTAGATATAAATAGCCAAGAAAGCTGTAGGGACCAAAAGCTCCTGGATCTCGTACAAGAGTTTTTCTTAACGCAACATGTGAGGGAAACCACTAGAAAAAGAGGACTTGATGTACCTTCAGTGCTAGATCTAATATTTACTAGGCAAGAAAATGACATTGACAGTTTAATATATCACCCTCCACTCGGCAAAAGCGATCATGCAGTACTAAATTATAACTTCAGGATAGCATATGACATAGTAAACAGCAATGACAGTTACAAAAAGAGACTAAACTATAAAAAGGGAAATTATCAAGACCTAAAGAAGTATTTCTTAGAAGTTGATTGGGAAAATGAGCTTAGAGGACAAGATTTAAATGCTGTATATAAAAAATTTTGTGAATTTTATGAAATAGGAGTCCAGAAGTACATCCCACAGCACAAAGAAGCAGATAAGAAAATACAGAATGGTTCAATACAGAATGTAAAAAATCAAAAGAAAGAAGAGATTTGTTGTGGAATAGATACAGAAGACACAATAGTGAAAGGGCGTATAATAATTACAAACAGGCAAGAAACGACTATACAAGAATAAGGAGGGAAGCCCAAAAACAGTTTGAGGAGGATATAATAAATAAAAGTAGTGCTCAACCAAAGCTGTTTTACAGCTATATCAGAAGCAAAACCAAAGTAAAAGATATAATACAATCCATCACGGACGAGGGAATCACTTATACACAAGAGAAAGATATTTGTGAAGCACTAAATGAGAATTTCCAATTAGTTTTTACAGAAGAAAAAAATTTTGAGAGGGAATATGTGGAACACGCATGTCCATACATACTACCAGATATACAAATAGTAGAAAAAGTAATACAAGAGGAGTTAAGTAGATTAGACAGGAAAAGCAAGTGGTCCTGATGAAATTTCATGTTGGGTGTTACGAGAATGTGCAAAGGAGTTAAGTAAACCATTATTTTTAATTTTCAAGAAATCCTTGAGTCAAGGGAAACTACCTGATTTTTGGAAAAAAGCAAATATAGTCTCCTTATTCAAGAAAGGAAATAGACAAAATCCTCTCAACTACCGACCAGTATCACTGACCAGTGTTGTAAGCAAGGTATTAGAAAAACTTATAAGAAAAGCTTGGGTAAATCATCTAGAAGAACACAGTATGATAATAGAAAGACAGTTTGGTTTCAGAAAAGGAAAATCATGTGTTACTAATCTGTTGAGCTACTATGACAGAGTAACAAACACAATACAGGAAAGGGAAGGATGGGTGGACAGTATCTATTTAGATTTCAAGAAAGCTTTTGACACAGTACCACACCAAAGACTTTTATGGAAGCTGTACCATCAAGGAGGAATTCGAGGCAAGCTGTTTTGTTGGATGCAAGACTTTCTCATAAAAAGAGAAATAAGGACAGTACTAAGAGGAAACTACTCATCATGGAAAGAAGTGACTAGTGGAGTACCACAGGGTTCGGTGCTGGCACCAATCATGTTTCTAGTGTACATAAATGATATAAACAGTAACACTGGAAATGAGAGCTATCTGAATATGTTTGCAGATGATGCAAAAATACAAAGGAGAATTACTAGCACAGACTCTTGTAGGGAGCTACAAGAAGAATTAAATAAACTTCATGAATGGAGTAGTACATGGCAAATGGAATTCAATGTGGACAAGTGTCATGTAATCAAGTTTGGTAAAAGTGGAAAAAGACCTGATTGGGATTATAAGTTAGGAAATAAAACCCTATACACATCAGAAAGAGAGAAAGACCTACAGTAGGTGTGATTATCAATAACAGAGTATCTCCGGCTGACCACATCAGCGAGAAGGTATGGAACATGTATACACTGCTTGCAAATATGAGAATAGCATTCACATACATAAATGAAGACATGCTAAGAAGGATAATAACATCATTCATTAGACCAACCCTGGAATATGCATCAGTAGTTTGGAGTCCTCATCTCAAAAAGCATATAGACGAGATTGAAAAAGTTCAAAGGGCCGCTACAAGATGGATACCAAGCTTAAGGGACCTAAGCTACGAAGAAAGACTAAATAAACTGAATCTACCAACACTACAGGAGAGAAGGAAAAGAGGTGACATGATAATGCTATATAAGTGCATATCAGGAAAGGAGAAAATAGACATAAATGATTACTTAACATATGGAGAAGCATCAGCAAGAGGACACTGCAAAAAACTGCATAAGAAGAGAGGTAATAAAGACGTAAAGAAATTCAGTTTCCCAAACAGAGCAATTGATCAATGGAATGCACTACCGAATGAAATAGTGTGTGCCAAAACAATTCACAAATTTAAGGATATGTACGATAAATATGGTCTAAGACACGGGACAGTACGAGCTTGACTCATTCCTGTAAAGATACAATTAGGTAAGAACAATTAGGTAAGAACACACACACACACACACACACACACACACACACGTACAAACAAGCACCGGTACACATTATATAATGGTACACACACACGTAGACGCACAAACACGCATATACACAGTAGAACATAGGCGCACATATAAAGATACATACACACACACACACACACACACACACACACACACACACACACACATATAGATAGATGGATAGATAGATATACTACAGTACACGTAAAAACATACATACACACAAACATACAGGCTCACATACAGTACAACACATAAGCACACATGAAACCGTACACACACTTATAAATTTACACCTGAATACACACAAAGAGACACAAAAGCACAAAGAGACTCTCTCTCTCTCTCTCTCTCTCTCTCTCTCTCTCTCTCTCTCTCTCTCTCTCTCTCTCTCTCTCTCTCCAGCTTGGGGTTTACTCCATCTTCATAACATTAACCTGTTCTCTATAAGGGGCGTCCACACTAAGTAATCATCATCATCATCATTATCGTCATCATCATCATCATCCCAGTGAGTATTCCATGCTAATAATGTTGTGAGATAAGAACGAGAGAGAGAGAGACAGAGAGAAGCACAGCATAGCTAACAACTACATGGTCAATAAATCACCTTTTTATTTTATTGGCACGACCCTGGCCATACGCTTAACAACCCGTTCCCTGAGGCCTCCTGCACATATCACCATTTTGGCGCTAACATCCACCATCCATACTGAATACACGCAAGGCTGTCTCATAACGGACTGCTGTATTGGTATTGCAGGGGAGTTTTTATGACCTGTCACCACTTCGGCGCTAACACCCACCGTCCATGCTAAATACACGACTGGGCTGTGTCTGCTGTACTGGGATTAACGGGTGTTTTTATCGAACGAAAAGAAAGAGAGAACATAACTTACATATTTGAAATCCTTGAAACTGTTCCCTGCCCCAGCCGGGATTCGAACTTCGAGGTAAAGTCATTCGTACTGGTGATCGGAGCGTGAAGGAGGGAGTGAGGCCAGAGGTAAAGCCCATTGGATAGACAGTCACACCATCTTTACCGTGACTCTTAACATTGTCTTTATTCAGTGTGCTAAGCCTGTGACCCTCAGAGAAGAAAAACAGGAGTTGCGAAAAGACGGGGATTTTCAGCTGTCATTAATTCTATAGAATGGATGCTAATGATGCTGCTGCTGCTGAAGATGATGATGATGATGATGATAATAATAATAATAATAATAATAATAATAATAATAATAATAACAATAATAATAATAATATAATAATAATAATAATAATAATAATAATAATAATAATAATCAGTTTCCTTTATAAACCTTAGTAGTTCCATTATCTGTTTTGTAAATAATGCAAAGCGTTTCCTCTCAGTTCTTTTTGCGAGTATCCAAGCTTTTTTATCGTCTGTCTTTCCTTTTTCTGGGTTGGGATGAGCTTCTCCAGAGAGCTCTTCACCTGGAGCGGGGTGTGAGGTACGCTCACTGACAGCGGATGAGGATAAAGGTGTCTGCACTCCAGTAAGAGCAGCTCCCTCTAAGTAAGAGGGCAAAGACCTTAAAGGACAACAGTCTTAGGATTATATCTAACATATATTTTGCCGAAATTATTAAGACTGTGACATCATCTGCATTTCAGTATCACTGTGAGATGAAACAATATATGAAATTAATACACGAGCGTATTTTAAAAAGGTATCGTTATAAGTCTACCGTTGTCTTGATGTCATTTTTCATTTATTCCTCTCTCCTGCGTTTCCGTTTCTCTGCCTCTCATATATATTTTCTCAGTTATTAGCTTGGCTGGGGATATAGCTATGATGATCAAATCCATTTCTGTGTATGGATGCATCAAAACTAGGAAAATATGATGAGTGACAAGTTCATAGGCATTGTGTGTGAGTCAAGGAAAAATTCATTCGTGTTTGATACAGATGACTGAAAGGTCAAGGGCACAGGTCAGGGTCATGATTCAGGACGCTGCGTGACCTTACCTATACATAAACATGATCTGGATCTAACTATAGTCGTTTTATCTTAACTTGGCCCAGATTTTTGTACTTCAACTTAGTATACGTTGTTTCAATAGAAGGAAAAGACAATGCTATGGCTGTAAATTCTTTCCATAGCAGTTCGTCATGACTAGCATCATAATCTAGTAATAATCTATTACTATAACTCAGTATTCAAAGAGAAGAGGTGGCAGTTTTAGGCCAAGTTAGAGTAAAAAGCGTGTAGCAGCATAAACTCTGCCTAGGAATGGGAACAAGTGATTTGGTTTTGGGGCAAGTACAAAGGTCATGGGTTAGAATGAAATTTCTGGCACTTCTGGGAACACCGTCCCAAACAAGTATCGGCCCCATTACAGCACATATCATCCTGAAACACGGATGAAACATTGTGATATATGGGGCATCCAATAATTACAAGCGCAAATATTATCGTTGGTAATTATTAGAAGTCAAAACAGCAAAAAGATTCTCCTACTGGGTGGGATATGTTTACAGGCACCACATTTATAGACTCACGTGTGTCTGCGAAGTTGATCATTTTCACAACCATCGTACCCTTTGAGGGATGGTGTACTGTACTTCTGATCTAAGTGGAGAATACTGTTATCACTATCACTGTGACTACGAACATATCAACACGAGGAATAAATGAGTCAGTGAGTTGTGTCACTATGCTGTATCCGAGCCAGCCGTAGATTCACACCCAATAGTAGTCTCTGATTGACTAAGATAATTTTCTCCCTATCGATAACATGGTGATCTGTGTCCCTGTATCATGTATTATCAGTGATATCTTGTATTTCTTAACACATTTATTAGGTCAGTGAGGTGACTGAATACAAGTCGGAAGCCTACGTGACCAAATTCTACGAAAGTTATTTTTTTTTTTTTTGTTCGTCTTCTTCTTCTTCTTTATGGCTCTCCTTGCAGAGTTAGTGTTTCTGAAGGTGAACTCTCTCTCACGCCTACTTGTTTGTGCGACACAGCAGTTAGTTAAGGCACGATATTTCTAGGGGAAATACGTACTGTTCTTCTTAAGAATAAATCAGTCACATCAAGACCGCCCTTTTGTTAATGCCTTCAACATCAAAAGGGGACCGTCGCATCACACAGTCTGTCCATATTTAGTCTCAGATTTCACCCTGACTTTCTTCGAGCCTTGGGTGGAGGCAAGCTGGATGGTGTGGGTTGCAGTGCTTAGAGACAGAGACACATCAGAATCCATGCTGAAGTGATGTTCCTTTTTACGATAAGAATGTGTGTTGGTCTCTGACTAGCCTCATATTACGTCACACCACTGGCGACAGTGATTCTTAACCTGGAGGATACTCAACAGAAGTCAGACTCCTTTACTTTATCGTTTAATTCCTACTCTCATTGCTAACAAACTGTTATTATAGACCCATCAGCTACATCTCGGAGAGTGCATTGATGTGCCCACGGTGCTTCATTATCATTCACTAAAGGAAAATATGGACATGCAACACACATTATAAAAACTAGATAGAAGAAAGATATAGAAGAGAGTATGACGTTAGTTTCATTTTATTACTTATTTTAAAATAGTGTAACAGTAAAAGAGTTGCTCAGGTTAGCCAGGTTATACATATTTTCATACCGGGTATAGGTCGGGAACTGCGCCCTCTCCCCCAGCCTTCCTATATAGTTCGCCCGATGCTTAGGACCTGGATGGGCTCGTATCTTCACACATACGATATTACAAGCATCTGTCTTGAAAACAGTGGCAATTATCTTGCTGAGTCGAGAGTGGAAGCTACATCCCATTCCTCAACCCCCAAGTGCCGTTCCTCTGGCTTCTGCAGCTTACTACAGCCTGAGTTTTATTCCCATGCAAAATACCGTTCATTTGTACTGGAAACTGGATTTATTTTTGCCCAGGTAGGGAATTAGTAATGTGGTATGCGCCCCTCACCTGAACTCCTCTGCATAAGTTCTGTTGGAGCGGTTAACAACAACAAGTTCAGTCAATTACCAAACACATTCCTCGCCCCCTCTTTTTCTTTTCTCCTTTTACAGAACATTGAATAACATGTTTGGTGATGTAGACGCGAGACAGTGTGCCCTTTTCCTCAAAGCCACGTTTGCTTTCAGTGTGGTGCCAGCCACCTTTGTCTGGGTGTGGAAGCATTCAACGCAGCAACACAAATACTGTTGTCATGCACAGGAATTAGCGAGCGCAATGGTTTCCGAATCGCAAGGGTTAAAAGACTGTTGCACACATGTAATCTTTTGACTGCACTTGAAAATATTATAAAAGATGGTCAAGTTTTAAAAATAGAGTAAGAATTGAATGATAATATACCTGATTGACCTCTTTAATACTTATATAGCTAAGCCTGCAGGCCATTCTCGCATAAAAGAATACTGTGTGTGTGTGTGTGTGTGTGTGTGTGTGTGTGTGTGTGTGTGTGTGTGTGTGTGTGTGTGTGTTGCCAAAATATCTCGAATAGTTTTGGACGAATTCTCACCCAACCATCAGGAAACAGCAACTATGTGGATGTGCAGAAGCCTGTTACATTTGGTAAGGATTTGACCAAAGACAACAGAATGCCGGCTGCCATTTTTTTCGGATATGGATTGGCTTTTTGTGAACCGCGGTGACTGAACTCCGTAGGGTTGTGTTAATTTACTTCAAAAAAATATTTGTTTGTAGCTTGTATCTTAACCAACAACATATTCTGGCGGGCGATTAGCATGCTGCAATTAGTACCGATTTCTTTTAAAGAAACAGCGTCCATACAGTAGCGGCATTTGTAACATACCGTACCGTGCTGCCAGCCTTGCCAGTCAGGTACTTGCTGTATACTTCCCGGGAAGGATTAAGCAGGGCTGGCCTTCGGTGCACCATGAGGGAAATACTCGCCCTAAATTATTACACAAGCAATTAATTGGTTGGAATGGGAAAAATAACAGATTACAGCGGAATTTCCTAAAGCCTGTTCCATCTCTCCTGAGAAGTTTTACGCTTTTGAAAGCTGGCAGCTGATTGCTTGTCCGAGTGCATTCATTAGTAACGATACATTTTAAGTTTTATTACAAGGGTTACATTAACCGTTTCTGACGATGAATGCTCAGTATATATATATATATATATATATATATATATATATATATATATATATATATATATATATATATATATATATATATATATATATATCAGCACCCTTGGTTGCACAGCCTTGCAGGATGAACAATTTTGCCTGCCTAACAGAGGCCACATATGTCACATACAACTGCTGAATAGGGTCCCACAGGCCACAGCAATTCACCACTACTCCTCTGACCCACTATCATTCACTGTAATCAAACATATGTTCTACTTTAAGTTCTTTATGGAACAACTGAGCCTGGGTCGTTATCAGGCTACCTTACAAACCCACTTCATCCGATGCTGTCACTACCATGCCATCACACCCGATAATGCTCAGTGCTCTTCCCACCTTTCATAGTTTTTCTGTTCACTTGCTTCTTCGAATCTGTCTCCATAGTATTTCGGTATTCTTGCCTTTGCCTTAGAAACTCTGTCAGAGCGCCTTCTTCTTTTCTATCCTTATCTTATTGTAGTAGTTCAGTTACCCTACTAGGAGCTACCTAGCATGGGCCAACCGACTACTGCAGTTATCCTCTCTTCTTATGCTTTTATGTTCATAAGCAGTTGACGACCCAGTGGAGAATATATCATATAACTTTCACCGGGAACACCATAGTGCATTTTTTTCAACTTTTACCTTATCCTGCTTTATTGTTATTTTAGCATAATAAAAATATCTTATTGCATTAAATTCCCCCAGGAAGCTGTTAATACACTGCTGTGACCACACAGGTGAATGAACATGTACGTGACGATACGAGCAGTCAGCGTGGTAGGTCACTGGGTAGCTACGTATCAGTTACTTCGCTAACCCATTAGCTCCCAGGGTTTCTTGTGTAAGGGATTGTGCTGGAAGGATATTAAGGGAACTGCCCTCCGCCTATCGGCTCATATTCGCGATGCTCATAGGTCCCTACCCTGGGGTTCCCCTCTTCATTAACTTTCGAAAATGCCCAGTTCCGTCCTCTGTTGAGGCCACTGGGTGCAAAGGGGGTAACGGCATGCCTCATGGCAACTGGCTTTCACAAGCAAACTCGAAATGTAATACGGCTTTATGCACTCCACATTCACTTTTAAAGTGGTTCAGTAGATAGTAGTGATGATAAAATCCTTGTGTTTTGAGTGTGGTAATAATTAAGGATAAAATGGTGATATATTATTTTTTTTTTTTTAAGGGGGGGGGTAAACTTAAGTAAAAGAATGAGAAATTTAATGAGAACTTTCGTATTCACAAGAACAGAAACTGATGGTTAGGAATGGTTAATTATTCACAGACTTGATAGCAATGCAGGGCCACATAGTTAGTTGGAAGAAATACGAGAGAAAAGGGTTGTTGGTTTATGATGGAGAGTAACAGAATCGGTGTTAACCCCACTGGTGTAGTCCCTCCAGTCTCCTGGGAGGTTATTATTCAGGTTTTTGGGAAAAGAATGGGTGTAAAGATGTGGGCTCTGAATCAATTAACATTTACTCCGATTTATTGTTTTATTTGGTTATTTAGGGGTTTGGTCATAGAGTAGTTTGGTGGACCAATTAATTACGATCAAGGAGGTTTGACTACTGGTATAGACTGTTTATGCTTGACACCATCACTGACACTTGCATCACCAAGACATGTAGTGTAAAGAGTCCAAGTGACCAGGCGCTACACTCAACACTATACGTGGCCGCCCGGTAAACCAGTGTGTCTGGCACAGGGATTTCAAGTGTACTCGCCCGGATTAATAAAAGAGGTACCAGACCACCACATGCATGAAACCTTGTGTGTGTGTGTGTGTATATATATATATATATATATATATATATATATATATATATATATATATATATATATATATATATTGCTATTGCAACCCTTTTAATAAAAATTATAATTCATCATTACTAATGATTGCACTCAGAAAACCAGTTAACTGGCAGCTTTCAAAACCTTGAGTCTCTTTTCATCTCAGAAAAGATCGAATAAGCTTTAATTTATTTCACGTGACCTTTTTCAAGAATGGTGGTTTGTTTGTCCCGTCTATTCAAGGACGTGATTTTCATTTTCATTAGATATTTTTCTAACGTTTGACAGTTTACTTGCCTCTGACAGGTGTCTGCAACTAAATCCCTAGTTTATTCCACGTGGCATTAGCCCAATGTGTATCACATTCTACAAAGCCTTTTTCCCTCAAATAACCACTCAGCCTCAGACCTCAAGGGACTTTCAGTGGCGAGATACATAGTCCATTGCAATGTTCGCATGCTGTACTCATTTCGCCTTAACTTGACCCAAAATTTCTTTTTGCAGCATATTGCAAGTAGCTCAATAGCAGAAGACAAAGCTACGGCTATGCAATCTTTCTGTAGTAATTCTTCGTGACTAATCTCATATGCAAGTGTTAATCTAGTGCTACAACTCAGTATTTAAGAAAGAGAGGTGGTAATTTTAGACCAAGATAAATAGCGTATAGATGAAGTACATAGTAGGAACCTAAAGCTGCATTCTATAGAGGTTTTCAATCCATCAAAATAACACTCTCTTGCGCTCCTGTCGGATTTCCTATATATTCCAGAGATAGAATGTCCTTCCGTAATTATGTAATATAATCACATCACAGTCGTTCTATCCTTCATTACACTCAGAGCGAGAAGTGAGAATGGGTGTTGTGTTTGGCTGGACGTGTGTGTGTGTGTGTGTGAGTGTGTGTGTGTGTGTGTGTGTGTGTGTGTGTGTGTGTGTGTGTGTGTGTGTGTGTGTGTGTGTGTGTGTGTTTGTGTGTAAGAGAGAGAGAGAGAGAGAGAGAGAGAGAGAGAGAGAGAGAGAAAGTTTTAATCCAATTTTCATCATATCTGGTGGAGAGATAGAGGGTCAGCCAAAGGGTCGACCTATAGTTTTTGAGGATAGGTCAAAGGTCTCTCTCTCTCTCTCTCTCTCTCTCTCTCTCTCTCTCTCTCTCTCTCTCTGGTCGAGGTATTGCAGTAAGGTAAGGAATAAATATAGACAAGGGACGACAGAGAAGGGACTCATTTTCCTCCTCTCTCACCCCTTCGTCACCTAAATTAATCTCTTAACCTTCCACCCTCCCTTCCATTATCCTTCCCCTTCATCAAGAAAGAGGCTCCACACCCACACCCAAACGTACACCCACACGCACACCTGTACCCACACCCACACCCACACGCACACCAAGCAAATCCACCATTATGCAAAGTTATGAATACACCATAATGGCCTTAGGGTATTTAAAATTTAATCTAAATGGCATTGCAAATTTAACCGTGATTAACCACTCTGATGTCCCAAAATATGGTCAATAATTTCGATTTTAATGGAGAGCTTGTGTAATGCATATGCCTCAATGTATACCTAGTTGTATGATATAGTTGTAGTAATGTATAGTGTAGCTGTCAGAAATTTTGTTGTGGCTAGATGAGAGTATTTGTAAGCTCAGCGAAATGAAACCAGCTCTGGCTGCTGCCCCTCTCTCAATCAGCAGACAAAACTTGATACAGCAAACATGCTCAGCTCAGCAATTAAAGAAACCACCGTCTACTGAGTTTTGTTTCAGCACCTCCACTTCGTTAGAGTTTATCCACATCTATACCAAATATTGAGAAGTAAAGTCCTTCAACATTTTCACCTAATTACACCTGGTGCTCCATGCACATGCACGGGAATGTCCAGTGAGACATACCTCTGAAATCGCTGCAGTATTTCAAATAATGTTTCCTTTTCGGTCATCGAGACTTGGTTTTAATCCCGAAAAAATAGATCGATTTTATATGAAGGAATGTAGGAATGGGTCTAGAACTCTGAATCTTTCCCCATCCCAAATGCTGTTCTTTCTCTGCTATACTTATCTCTTGCTTTTGCACTTTTACCATCCCATCTTGACCATCATTTTAGATTTTTTTTTTTCTAATTTATGCTCATTTTACAGAAGCTATCTACCAAACATACATTTCCTATACAATAAAACGGTTTTCAACTGTATCATGATTGCTACAGCGGTTAATGACGCAGTATGCAGTTTTGTATATGGAAAAATGTTGACATGGAATGAGCAGCATGAATCCATGGAGTTTTACAAACAGTATTCCGGAACGAGGTCTGAGGGCTAGACAGTGTTTTTAGGCTGTAACTTGTGTCTTGAATGCTCCTCTAAGTAGGTAAAGAAACATCCCTGGTTATTAAGAGGCGTTTTTGTGCGAAAAACGCTCGTGCACGCCTTTATGTTTTTGGAGTTATGATGAAATATTGAGAGAGAACAAAATCGGTGTTACTGAGACCTGCTTTTGCGACTCCTGGAAAATCTCGTGGGGTTCTGCAAGCCGAGTAGCTTTGCACATTTTTTTTGTGCAAAAAAGAAGGAACCAAAGGCCAGGAGCCATCAAACCGTTCCTTCCAAGAAAAAAACAAAAATATTATAAAAGAGAACCAGATTCAAGATCCGTTCCTTTCGAGATGCCTGGACACACTGTGTTTGAAAGACAAGAGATCATAGGAAGTAGGAAATACAGAGATAGGGAGATAGTTCCAGAGTTGATCTGTTGCATAAATGAAGGACTGGGAGTAACGGTTAATACCTACATTAGAGAGTTGGACAGAAAAGTGATGAGGGTTTGTTGCTAGAGGTGGAGGGATGCAAGTAGACAGTTCAAAGGGGCAGTGACCTTTGAAGTAGCGATAGAAAAGAGATAAAGATGCAACAGTGCGGCAAAGAGACAAAGGTTGAAGGAAGCCAGTAGCAGGAGGAGAGTTAATAAGACGAAAAGCCCTATTGAGCCGAGCTGTATGTGGGGAGCCTCCCCACACATGAGAGTTGTACTCTACACAGGGGCGAATAAAACCCGAGTATAAAGTCAACAACTGTACAGGGGTAAAGAAAGTACGGAGTCGGCTTAGTACACCCTGTCTCAAAGTCTTTTAGTCTGCATGTTTAAAGTTGAACTTCGCCAACATTTGGTGCGAACGTTCTTACACCTTATGTAAGGAATACGATTACTGATACCCTTCTGGTAAGGTGAATCCACAGTTATAAAAGAAATGTCGGGTTAAATCAGGAATTTTAAAGACAGTGAGTGAGAGAGAGAGAGAGAGAGAGAGAGAGAGAGAGAGAGAGAGAGAGAGAGAGAGAGAGAGAGAGTATCCCTTCTGACAAATCCAGCACATTAATGACATCAGCAACTTCCTGTCTTTTATCGTGTCCACGAGAGGCAAAGCAATAATAAACGAATGATTTAACAATTTGCTATAGTATACTTTCCTCGACAGCATGATTCAAACACTTCTTACAAGACAATAATGGAAAAATCTTGCATAATTCTCATTGTTTTTTAATCCAACATATTTAATTACCTGCTTACTAAAGTATCACAAGCAGCCTTCAAGAAACACGTCCCCACTCCTCCTTCCTCCTCACACTTCATTATCCTCTCCCACCTTCAAATATAATCTCTCGTCATACCTTGCTCACCCACTCCCGACCACTAATGAAAGCTTCGAAGCACTGAGTCGATACACTCTCGGTTCACAATAGTAAGAGAGTCGATTAGCAAGGTTGTCTAACAGAGCATGGAAAAATCAAACGTTCTGAAATTCACGCTGACTGAGATTACGTTTTCAGTATATGAGTATTTTGCTCATTGTAACTTTTCTTCAAGTGGAACTGGAAAGATAGCTATTTCTTTGAATGTATTTATTTTTTCGCATATACTCGTATCTTTGAATGGAGGCTTCAAGTGAGCCAACTGAAATATAGCATGTATTACCAGAGCAACATAAAGCTTGGTGCTGAAAAGGGACGCCTTCACGAGGTGGCACTAATGGTTGAGCTGCCTGGGTATACTAAGGTCTCTCAGTTCCCTCCTTATCCCCGGAAAGGAGGATGGTGGATTGCAGGAGAGGAGTAATCTCAACCTTTAGTTTACTGGGTTCACTGTCAGATGAACCCTTAGCTAGAACTTCTGCCTCTACTATTAACATCAAGCTTCAGCATCCCACTCAGCATCCCGCTCAGTATCATTCACTCGTTTCCTTTCACCTTGGAAGTTTATATATCATTTTTCAGTACCTGCTCGACCTCGTTGTCATGAATCCTGACCCCCTTTATTTCCCAAACGATGCTGTCAGGGGGTGGACAAAGACAGAAGAGCCCAGGAGCTTGTTGATCTGCCTACTGAGGTTTATGATAGAGACGATGGGAGTAAATGTGAGCCAGCTGGAGAGTAAAATGTAAATAAAAGACGAAACTTGTGACGAGTACGAGAGCAACAAGGACAGGGATGGTGGAGGTGGGGTGATGCTGTGGCGTGAGAGTGTGCACGGTAGTGGTAGGAAGGGTGATGTGGGTGACCTATTGTGATTATGATGTTGATGATACAGTGCTGCTACATGTGAAATTCTTAATGACGGAAGGAGTGAAGTTCAGAAATACTGTATTCCTGTGTCGTGAAATTACTGTAAGCGCCGATAATGACAGGAGTAATGAAGATGAAGACATGCAAGATAACTGAAAGAAATATTGATACAACAGTAATAGCTTTGAAACTGGTATTTTCAAGGTCTCTGATTAACATAAATAATACTCCACTGTGTAACAGAGAAGGTTTTAGTATTAATAATTACACAAAAGACACAATAACTGATTCATTTGAAGCAATGCCACTTGAAAATACTTCATTAATATACCTGTAGTGTTTTATACATTATTATGAAATGATTAGTCCTCGTAAATATGTAACGTAATCCCTCTTAGGCCCCACACCTGCAATGTATAGCGTTTAATTAACACAATATTTTACTCACTTGAAAGTCCACTTTCTGTCGCCTCTTGACGCCCATAAAGCAGTCAAGGAAGGGAATCAACTCCAATATTATTTTTCTGTGCGATTAGTTTGATCATTTGTTAAAGGTAAAAATGTTTAAAAACGATGGTGTTCCCAGAAAATCCTATTTCTAGAAGGTATGGTTTGTTGGGGCACATCCCTGGCGTGAAGGAGTCAGTTTGCTTCTGCCTCACTTTATATCCTGCCTTCTCAGTAATGTTCTATAATTAACCCTGTGACTCACATGATCACAGGAATCCAGAACCATGTAGTGCCACTCTTGAAGTCCTTTCAAACAGGGGTTTCCAACTTTTATATTTTGATTACCACTCAATAGTTTTCTTTAAAGCTGTGTCCAACTACGTAAGTATGTCCATAATTATTAGTATGCAAATGATTATAAGAAACGAAAATCTGTGCTAGTAAAGTGATCGTACTCCGCCCACTCTGACCGGACAAACTGTCATTTCTCTCTCTTATGATTCTACCCTCTAACAAGAGATCAACACAGTAATATGATACCGGTAACAAGAAGGTATTATGGCAAAGATGTAGAGCCACACTACTTTCTCACTGTATCACTGAAGGTAGATGTTGGGGTAGACGCCATGACACGCTTTGCTGCGGTGCTCATCTCGATAACTTAAACCTTTGAGCCTGTGGCAGGTTATCCTACAACTACCCTGAGATACAAGGCCACTGCATCACCCAGGTTACCACAGTTACCCCCTCTAGGTGTAACCCTAGGCACTCAGTTTGCCTACCCACCGACAAAGGATGGATGGACGCATGAGTCGCGTGACCCCAGCTGCCCACACCAAATCAGATCAATCAAATCAGATAAAAAAATTAAATTCCATTATCCAGAATGGCTTTTCTCGTTCAAACCCACAACGTATAAAAGTTCAGTGCAATCAGACGGTTACCTAAAATAAAAAATCATGGAATATAAAGAAAAAGATATTGCCACAATATGTAATGCCAGTGTAAACGAAATTGATATGTAAGAGAGACAGGCTACATACAAACTGCACACGTACCAGGGATGGATCCAGGGGGGGGATGCGGGGGATGCATCCCCCCCCCCCCACCGGCCATGTATCATTGAATAAGGAGGCAATTTCAACATTGAAATATCAGTATGTCGCGTCAAGTCTTTGGTTGAATCAGGGAATCTGACCCCCCCACCGAAAATTCCTGGATCCATCCCTGACACGTACACATGGTCTGGCAAAATAAAGTGAATCACGGTATAGGGAAGTCGTGGCTGAGAAAGTAACTCATTAGGTTTTTCTGAGTAGTAACCATAATACAGGTATGTCATGATTGAGTAGTTAACTAACTAGGTTCTTCTTACAAGTAAACACACTAATCGCTTCCTTTATACCTGAGGGTAAGGCGTTCCATAATTTATTACCCCTGACGAATACATATCTTGAAACATAGTATTGGTTCTTGGGTATAAAGAAGGTTTGGTTGCCTTGTGTTTATAAATAGTCCAAGTGTAAAATTCCAGTTAGGAAATCCCTCCTTCAGTATGTTAGTTACCGATATACGCTGCTCAAAAGTTCATTTCTGAGATACTTTTAACTATTGTAAATTCTCTGAGAGTGGAATAACTGCTCTACCCAGTTCTGTTCTAATGAAGGCACTAACGTTTGGGGCCTTCGTGGCTAACAGTGGTATCCACTCTGCCACCCCAGCGATAGGAACAATGTAAAACGAGTCGAAAGTCATCAAGTTAAAGTGAATAACAGAATCTATCAGTAACCTTTTTACCCCATATAACTTCTGGCACAATACCCACGTTGGCTCAATAGGCAGGAAACTGGACCAGGTAATATATAACACACGAATCATCGACTTGGCATCTGTGTAAAATTATATAGTAGGCCATGTATTACGGTAACTATAAAACTAAATGATGCCTTGTGGTTCAGTGGGTTAAGGCACTCCAAATGGATGAAGCATACATTTTTTTTTTTTCCCCTTATGTGTTCGACTCTGGGCAGGGGTTTCACAGCCTTTTCCCAGTGCCCAGTCGTCCTACATACAGTACCATACACCTCCACAGTTCAGCACTTCGGCGCTAGCACCCACCGTCCATACTGGATACGTGCAATGGTTGTGCATTGGTATTAGCGGGGGTATTGTTACAAGCAGCAACCGGGATTCGAATCTGGGACCATTTGGACTGCAGGCCACCTCTCTACCGATGCAGCCGCCGCTTCCCCCATCATCAAGGTGCATCCGAGGAGCGGTTAGATTTTATTGCTCACATAATGCCCCTCAGGGATGGACGAGGCTGGTCACCCTCGCCTTGAATATCGCGACAGTAGAAGAGAAATGGGTCTGTACACTCCTGATGGTGCTACAAGGACTGGATGATGATGATGACGATCATGGTGCTGATATGAAATACTGAACTGTATTAACTAATAATGATGATGATGATGATATGATGATGATGATAATGATATAAAACACTGAAGTGTGTTAAATGGTGAGGATGATGATGATGATGATGATGATAATAATGATGATAAAACTCTTAACTGCATCTAATGACGGTGATGATGATGGTGAATATGATAAAGATGATATAAAACACTGAACTATATTAAATAATAATGAGATGATGATGAGGATGATGATCATGATCATGATGATGGTGAAACAGTGAAATGTATTAAATAATGATGATAATGATTATGATGATGATCATAATGATGATGGTAGTGAATACGATGATGATGATGATGGTGATGATGACGATGATACTGATACTGATGATGATGGTGATACTGATGATGATGGTGATACTGATGATGATACTGATACTGATGATGATACTGATACTGATGATGATGGTGATACTGATGATGATGGTGATACTGATGATGATGGTGATGATGACGATATAAAACACTGAACTGTGTTAAATGATGATGATGATGATGATGATGATGATGATCATGATGATCATAATGATGATGATGATGATCATAATGATGATGATATTGAATAAGATGATGATGATGATGATGATATAAATACTGAACTGTCGTAAACGATGATGATGATGATGATGATGACGATGACGATGACGATGATATTGATACTGATGATGATGATACTAATAGTGATGATGATGATTACGGTGATGATGATGATGATGGTTTAAATTACTGAAATGTTTTTACTGCTCATCCTAAACTATTAATTGTTTTAAGTCATCGGACACCCATACAAAAGACCAAAAGAACACACGAGCGAAAATTATCTCAACATTTTCCCATCTTTACGTTCTGAGACCCTGGACGAACCACCTGACAAAGTTCTCAAAACATTTCACGCTGCTTGATCTCTGGCAGTCTCCCTATTCAGTCCCTTATCCTTAGAGTGTGACCTCAGGGATAAGGGACACAATAGGGAGGGTGCCGGAGATCGAGCATCGTGGAGAGCCCTCATTAGGTGACCAAGGCCGACGCATGGAAGCATGTTGGAGCCTTTATATATGATAGGAACGGTAGGAAGGATGCCTGCTATTCCTGTCAATACATAATAGAGCATGAAGTTTATACATCACGTGAAATAAACTGTCATTCAGAAGTGTTTGCCTTTGGAAGAATAAACTCGCGGGAAAAACTATCACTCTACACTAACACTGGCAAACAAAAAAATCTTTTTTACATGTCCCAAGCATGATAATACCTGATACTTACAGTATTGGGGGGGCTTAATCCAAATATGTATGTCAAATTTTTCATCAGGTAAGGTTTTTGAGTGAAATAAATTTAAGTCAAGAATTTTAGGACTTATTCAGGTACGCACATCGCCTTTTCCCAACATAAAAGCAACCTCACTGCAATCGCATTTCGTTAACTCATTGCCCTAAGAACGCAGATAGATTCCCCCTTCAGACAGCAAAAGTAATTTCCGAAAGGCCTAAGATCGCTTCCTCAGATCGTCCATCACAAAAACCCACGCACCAAAGTTTCTGTACCCCCCTCGACGGAAGGAAGTGGAAGTCGAGGGCAGGCGAACGGACAACCGTGAGTGATAGTTTGGTACTGAGCTACGAGGCGGTTGGAAGACCCCCTTTCCACCCTACATTCCACACCACCACCGCCACAACCACCACAATCTTCCTGATAAAACACGTGAAAACAGCTTTGACATTTGAAGCCAAACAGTGCCATAAAATACTGTAATGGTATGGCTATAGTACTATTCACCAAATTAATATCTAACAGCAACCCAGCCTTCTGTCGTGGCAAACAGACACTGTATTGCGCCAGCACATGCCGTTTCAGTGTTTGTACTCTTCTGTGTCGTGCCTAATAACATGTGATTTTATTATTATTATTATTATTATTATTATTATTATTATATTAAGGTGTCCCATGTATATGTACCAAAAATCACTCACAAAATTTGAAAAATGTGCAAACCACGGACGTTGCGATAGCAAAACGTACATTGTATGTCGTGGGGACTGAGCATGAAAAAAGTTGTGATGTGCATCGTACAGTACGTCGTGGGTACGGGGCGGATTAAATATCGAGCAGATTGTTTTGTGTAGTAGGCGATATTATGATTTACTTTATTTCCTACCATATAATGTGCACCGGTGTACAGTTTAATAATAACCCATTATTTGGCAAGGGCTATTTAGGAAAAAAAAATACTTATTTTAATGTATTAATTATCAATATTCTCCCTACGTGTCAAGTGGGGTTGGTGGAGGATTAGTGCCCCTCCCTGTAAAACAATTAACTCTGAGCCCTTGACCACCCCGTTTTGGATACATGGCGTCTGGCAATGAATGAATGATGAATTATTATTATTATTCTTATTATTATTATTATTATTGTTGTTGTTGTTGTTGTTGTTGTTATTATTATTGCTATAACTATGATGACACCTGCAAAGCAGGAGGGTAAGAGTTTTGTCAGGTCGTCAGAAACCGATGCGAGACATTTGGCCTCAGTCTATGTCCAATCGATTGTTTGATTATTCGCTAACTCTTCCTAGGCTATTTGATGGATGTCAGCAAAACGTCTCAAGTGTATTTTAGTGGGTTGGAGGCACGTCGTGCACTATGTTATTTTTCCCAACCAGCTGTAGTGATCCCACAAATGACCATTTCATTGTGAGTCACAGAGTTCATCTTCACAGTTCAGGATCCATCCCATCCATGTCACTTTATGTAGCATCACACCCTCTCCACAAACAGATATAAAATAGAACAGCCTCTCAACACTACACTGTGTCAGTATCATCCCTCCTCGTCCACCCAAAACTGCACTTCACAAATATTAACACAAACACATGGCCACCACAGCCATCCAAAACCTCCAGCCAAGCAACATCCTTCTTGAATTACAGCCAGGATACACTCCACAGAAACCATCCTATCTAGAGAGACACGAGTGCACCTAGCCAGAGACCGAGGCTGCCTTATCCCTACCCTCCTTCAGGACCAACATCAAATATGACCCACAAACAATCCACTATGTTCACACTGCAATGCAATCCCTACACTTCACAACACACTCACCCATCCATCATACTACCACAGCACAGACAGCCCTTCAATATAAACTCAACAAAAGAGAACTGTGAGTGTCCGGTTGAAGTGGCCGATATCCCGTGGTCCGCTAGTTTCACGTCCAGATAAGCCTTTGGTAAAAATAAATAAATAACGTAAAGAAAAATAAATAAACCTTTGCATGTAATTATAAGCAACTTTTTTCTAAGTTTCTGGGGACACTCTTCTAAGTATTTTGGTTAAGTAAAGCATTGTTTATTCTTTATTAATCGAGGACTCTCACAAGCGACTCAATCGCCAGAAGACCGCAAGAATAAGACGAAATATACGTCATTAGTGTGGAGGTTCACGTTAATATCAATATGAAATTAAGGCGGATTGTAGTCACTGCCTATCAAGGGTAAACTCTGGAACTGTCTCCCGCTGTCTGTATTTCCTGCTTCCAATGATCTCCAGTCTATCAAACGCGGTGTGTCCAGGCATCTCGAAGTGAACGGATCTTGAATTTGGCTCTCTCTCTTTTTTTTTTTTTTTTTTTCTTGGAAGGAACACTTTGCGGGCTCATGGCCTTTGGTTCCTTCTTCCTTACATAAAAAAAAAAATACATGAGAATTAATAACGCCTTAATTTTACTGGTGTCATTTTATTCCAAACTTGTTACTAAGAAGCAATCTTCTTCACACGCTGCAGTGAATACCAGCTGTGTACTGCACCGTTAGGGTTCCAGAGGGGAAGGCTCGTGCAGTGAATTCTTTGCTATGTGCTGATGTCGTGTCTGCCAAGCACTCTGTTGGATGATGTTATCTTTTCACCAAGTAATGTCATGTTACTGATTACACTCTCTCTCTCTCTCTCTCTCTCTCTCTCTCTCTCTCTCTCTCTCTCTCTCTCTCTCTCTCTCTCTCTCTCTCTCTCTCTCTCTCTCTCTCTCTCTCTCTCTCTCTCTCTCTCGCCACCAATATATGAGGCTGGATGCATCAAAATCTGCTACCAAAATTATCAGTAACCTTATATTGCAAATGCCGGAGCTTCATTTGCGGGAAAAGATTTTATACTTTTTTGGGGGGAGGGCGGGGTATTTTCAGGTTTGTTTCTGGTTTCCTGAATATACTTATCACGGAAAGAAAAGAAGGAAATAAAATGTCTTGGGGTCAAGAATACAGCCAGAAAGTCGAAAATCCTCGACTCTCCGTCCTGGTGTTTAGAACAATTGCTTGTGGCGGACTGGACCAAACACTGAACATTTCGCCACAGTCCTTCGTGTCCGCCAAATGGCATCACAGACTCATTTCTCGAATATTTTGTGCAGTTAGCGAAATCCTGCTTTTCTCTCTCTCTCTTTTAGTATAAATGTTTGGCTCTGGGTGGCCTGAGGAAAAGTCAATATATATTATTCCTGTGGTCTACAGTGGCGCTCCCAAATGGCTGTCCCCGGCTCGTCCGGGAACAATGGCATTTCCAATTAATGACCACATTCCTATTCAGAGCATGCACGGTCGCCCGCAGAATCACGCACGGACGAAGACGGACGGGCAAGTACACACAGACAGACAGACACTCACTGACAGGTGGACGGGTACGTTCCCACACCCGTATTATCGACGGACAAATAGGCGATACTTCGCAGTCTTTCCTGGACACATTGGACAAGTTGTGAAATAGTTTCCCTCCTTCTGCCTGTAACTTCCATGTTTTCTTCTTCCTTTGCCTCTTCTTTTCCCTCATTTTCCTCTTCTTTTTCATCTTCTCTTTCTTTTTCATCTTCTTCTTCTGCATCTTCTTCTTCTTCTTTTTCTTACTCTTTCTCCTACTACTACTACTATTATTATTATTGATTATTATTATTATTACTATTATTATTATTATTACTGTTATTATTATTACTATTATTATTATCATTTATATTATTATTATTATTATTTGACGCAACCCTTCAAGGCATTCCGAACATAACTAATCTATATTTTGGGTTTCATAGTTCGTGTTTTAATGTGACGAAATCTTCTACATGAACAAAAAATTTTAATCCTTCTTTCTGAACCTTGGCCTTAAACCTGAAGACTTCCCACTATTATTTCGTTTTTTCTTTTTTCTTTCTTTTTTTTTTGCTAACGTCTATTTTCCCTCTTTATTTTCAAGCCTGGGGGAACGTCATAATGTTGAAGTTAATGGTGGCTATGTCTAACCGCTCCAGTAGGAAAAGTCTCGAAAGATGAATAAAACAATAAAATAAAAAGGAGACTCTGAAGAAGGTCATTACCACAGTTGAGAAATAAATCCCTTTAGTCAAATAACCTTTTATATATTTTACTCTTCATCCCCAGACGATATATTCACCTTTATAATAAACATTTAGAGCCACTGAGCTTAGATTCAGCCGTCATTACCGTGGAACAACTGTCTATCTATCAATTGCCAGACGCCTTAATCCCGTAAGGGTGGCCACAAACACATCGCCTCCATACCACCCTGTCCCCTGCCATTTCACTGCCCTGCTTCCAGCTCACACCCCCCTCTCTCATATACCTCTCTACTCCATCCCTCCATCTCATCCTTGGCCTCCCCCTCCCTCTCCTGTATCCTGGGGGTGGGAAAAAACAAAAGAGGAAAAAAAAGGAAAAGAGTACAAAGCCTAGTAGCAAGTATTTCCATAGATTAATTAGGGTGTCTGGCTGAATGCAATGAAAACTAAAGCTTATCAGAGGCAGAATTGTTCTCCCTCTCTCTCTCTCTCTCTCTCTCTCTCTCTCTCTCTCTCTCTCTCACACACACACACACACACACACACACACACACACACACACACACACACACACACGCGCGCAAACTGTCCGGGAACACTTGACTGACAGATGGTGGATGTAGGGTTAGTCGTATATTGCGCTCTCTCTCTCTCTCTCTCTCTGGCTAGGACAGAGGAGAACTGGTCTATAGTGAGATTAAAAACAAAAGTCACTGGATATTCGTACCTGCCATAGAAACCCAGGTGACCATACAACAGCCTGGGTGGGTCGCGTACACACACACACACACACACACGTACAAACAAGCACCGGTACACATTATATAATGGTACACACACATGTAGACGCACAAACACGCATATACACAGTAGAACATAGGCGCACATATAAAGGCACAGAGAGAGAGAGAGAGAGAGAGAGAGAGAGAGAGAGAGAGAGAAAGAGAGAGAGAGACAGAGACAGACAGACGCAAAAACATACATACACACAAACATACAGGCTCACATACAGTACAACACATAGGCACACATGAAACCGTACACACACTTATAAATTTACACCTGAATACACACAAAGAGACACAAAAGCACGAAGAGACTCTCTCTCTCTCTCTCTCTCTCTCTCTCTCTCTCTCTCTCTCTCTCTTTCCAACTTGGGGTTTACTCCATCTTCAAAACATTAACCTGTTCTCTACAAGGGGCGTCCACACTAAGTAATCATCATCATCATCATTATCGTCATCATCATCATCATCATCATCATCATCATCCCAATGAGTATTCCATGCTAATAATGTTGTGAGATAAGAACGAGAGAGAGAGAGAGAGAGAGAGAGAGAAGCACGGTATAGCTAACAACCACATGGTCAGTAAACCACCTTTTTATTTTATTGGCACGACCCTGGCCATACGCTTAACAACCCGCTCCCTGAGGCCTCCTGCACATGTCACCATTTTGGCGCTAACACCCACTGTCTATACTGAATACACGCTAGGGCTGTCTCATAAGGGACTGTTGTATTGGTATTGCAGGGGTGTTTTTATGACCTGTCACCACTTCGGCGCTAACACCCACCGTCCATACTAAATACACGACTGCGCTCTGCCTGCTGTACTGGGATTAGCGGGTGTCTTTATCGACGGGGAAGAGAGAGAGAACATAACTTACGTATCTGAAATCCTTGAAACTGTTCCCTGCCCCAGCCGGGATTCGAACTTCGAGGTAAAGTCATTCGCGCTAAGGGGCAGAGTGTGAAGGAGGGAGTGAGGCCAGAGGTAAAGCCCACTGGAAAGACAGTCACACCATTTTCACCTTGAACCCTAACATTGTCTTTATTCAGTGTGCTAAGCCCGTGACCCTCAGAAAAGAAGAACAGGAGTTGTGAAAAGATGGGGATTTTCAGCTGTCTTTAATTCTATAGAATGGATGCGAATGATCCTGCTACTGCTGCTGCTGCTGATGATGATGATAATAATAATAATTTTAATGATAATAATAATCATCATAATAATAATAATAAAAATATAATAATAATAATAATCTATCTATCTATCTATAGCCCGACGCCCTAATCCCGCAAAGGGTGGCCGCAGACAAAACGCCTCCAAGTCACTCTGTCACCCACCATTTGACTACCCTCCCCCCAACTCACCCCCCCCTCCCTCATATACCTCTCAACTCCATCCCTCCACCTCATCCTCGGTCTACCCCTACCTCTCCCTCCCTCCACCTCACCCACATACACCCTCTTAGCCAGTCTTTCATTCTCCATCCTCTCCACATGTCCAAACCACCTCAGTGTATTTCTCCTAATCTTTTCAACCACATCCACATCTACCCCACAACGTTCCTTCACTTCTTCATTCGTCAACCTGTCCCTCCATGTCACTCCACATGCTCCTCTCAAGTAACTCATTTCCACTGCTCTCACTCTTGACTTGTTCCCCTCTTGCAAGGTCCACGCCTCGCTTCCATACGTCAGGGTAGGGATCACAATACCATCATGCAGTGACTTCTTAACTTCCATACTCACCTCCCTATTTCTCATCACTGCTTTCAGTGTGCCAACAACCTTCCTTCCCTGCTGTACCCTTTCACGTACTTCATCCCCCAAAGTTCCATCCTTACTCATCACACTACCCAAGTACTTGAATGAACTCACATTCTCCATATCCTCACCATCCAACCTCACTGCACACTCTGTGACTTCATTCCTCTCAAACACCATAACTTTACTTTTGTTTATATTAACTTTCAGCTTCCTCCTCCTACACACTGTCCCAAATTCATTCACCAAACCTTGCAACTCCCATTCATCTTCACTCAACAGTACTGTATCATCAGCAAACAGCAACACCGGAAGCTTCCAAATCTCACCCTCATTCATTAGGGCCACCCCCACATCCACTGCCCTACCTTGTACCTCCTTTACGACCCCATCCATATATATATTAAACAGCCATGGAGACATTACACACCCCTGTTTCAGTCCCACATTGAGATCAAAGAACTCACTCAGCTCACCATTCACTCGCACCGTAGCCCTAGCTCCCTCGTATATACCCTTCACAGCACTCAACAATTTCCCCTCCACTCCATATATTCTTAATACCTTCCACATACCTTTCCTATCTATTCTGTCATAAGCTTTCTCCAAGTCCATGAATAAAAATAACAATAATAATAATAATAATAATAATAAGTTTCCTTTATAAACCTTAGTAGTTCCATTATCTGTTTTGTAGATAATGCAAAGCGTTTCCTCTCGGTTCTTTTTGCGAGTATCCAAGCATTTTTATCGTCAGTCTTTCCTTTTCCTGGGTTGGGATGAGCTTCTCCAGAGAGCTCTTCACCTAGAGCGGGGTGTGAAGTACGCTCACTGACAGCGGATGAGGATAAAGGTGTCTGCACTCCAGTAAGAGCAGCTCCCTCTAAGTAAGAGGGCAAAGACCTTAAAGGAGAACAGTCTTAGGATTATATCTAACATATATTTTGCCGAAATTATTAAGACTGTGACATCATCTGCATTTCAGTATCACTGTGAGATGAAACAATATATGAAATTAATACACGAGCGTATTTTAAAAAGGTATCGTTATAAGTCTAGCGTTGTCTTGATGTCATTTTTCATTTATTCCTCTCTCCTGCGTTTCCGTTTCTCTGCCTCTCATATATATTTTCTCAGCTATTAGCTTGGCTGGGGATATAGCTATGATGATCAAATCCATTTCTGTGTATGGATGCATCAAAACTAGGAAAATATGATGAGTGACAAGTTCATAGGCATTGTGTGTGAGTCAAGGAAAAATTCATTCGTGTTTGATACAGATGAATGAAAGGTCAAAGGCACAGGTCAGGGTCATGATTCAGGACGCTGCGTGACCTTACCTATACATAAACCTGATCTGGATCTAACTATAGTCGTTTTATCTTAACTTGGCCCAGATTTTTGTACTTCAACTTAGTATACGTTGTTTCAATAGAAGGAAAAGACAATGCCATGGCTGTAAATTCTTTCCATAGCAGTTCGTCATGACTAGCATCATAATCTAGTAATAATCTATTACTATAACTCAGTATTCAAAGAGAAGAGGTGGCAGTTTTAGGCCAAGTTAGAGTAAAATCCGTGTAGCAGCATAAACTCTGCCAAGGAATGGGAACAAGTGATTTCGTTTTGGGGCAAGTACAAAGGTCATGGGTTAGGATGAAATTTCTGGCACTTCTGGGAACACCGTCCCAAACAAGTATCGGCCCCATTACAGCACATATCATCCTGAAACACGGATGAAGCATTGTGATATATGGGGCATCCAGTAATTACAAGTGAAAATATTATCTTTGGTAATTATTAGAAGTCAAAACAGCAAAAAGATTCTCCTACTGGGTGGGATATGTTTAGAGGCACCACATTTAGAGACTCATGTTTGTCTGCGAAGTTGATTATTTTCACAACCATCGTACCCTTTTGGGGGATGGTGTACTGTACATCTGATCTAAGTGGAGAATACTGTTATCACTATCACTGTGACTACGAACATATCAACCACGAGGAATAAATGAGTCAGTGAGTTGTGTCACTATGCTGTATCCGAGCCAGCCGATGTGTTCGTAGATTCACACCCAATAGTAATCTCTGATTGACTAAGATAATTTTCTCCCTATCGATAACATGGTGATCTGTGTCCCTGTATCATGTATTATCAGTGTTATCTTGTATTTCTTTACACATTTATTAGGTCAGTGAGGTGACTGAATACAAGTCGGAAGCCTACGTGACCAAATTCGACGGAAGTTTTTTTTTTTTTTTTTTTTTGTTCTTCCTCTTCTTCTTTTTGGCTCTCCTTGCAGAGTTAGTGTTTTTGAAGGTGCACTCTCACGCCTACTTGTTTGTGCGACACAGCAGTTAGTCAAGGCCCAATATTTCTAGGGGAAAAACGTACTGTTCTTAAGAATAAATCAGTCACATCAAGACCGCCCTTTTGTTAATGCCTTCAACATCAAAAGGGGACCGTCGCATCACACAGTCTGTCCATATTTATTCTCAGATTTCACCCTGACTTTCTTCGAGCTTTGGGTGGAGGCAAGCTGGATGGTGAGGGTTGCAGTGCTTAGAGACAGAGACACATCAGAATCCATGCTGAAGTGATCTTGCTTTAAGGATAAGGATGTGTTTTGGTCTCTGACTATCCTCATATTACATCACACCATTGGCGATAGTGATTCTTAACCTCGAGGATACTTAACAGAAGTCAGACTCCTTTACTTTATCGTTTAATTCCTACTGTCATTACTAACAAACTGTTATAATAGACCCATCAGCTATATCTCGGAGAGTGCATTGATGTGTCCACGGTACTTCAGTATCCTTCATGAAAGGAAAATATGGACATGCAACACACATTATAAAAACTAGATGGAAGAAAGATATAGAAGAGAGTACGACGTTAGTTTCATTTTATTACTTACTTTAAAAAAGTGTAACAGTAAAAGAGTTGCTCAGGTTAGCCAGGTTATACATATTTTCATATCGGGTATAGGTCTCCCCCAGCCTTCCTATATAATTCGTCTGATGCTTAGGACCTGGATGGGCTCGTATCTTCACACATACGATATTATATGCATCTGTCTTGAAAACAGTGGCAATTATCTTACTGAGTCGAGAGTGGAGCTACACCCCATTCCTCAACCCCCAAGTGCAGTTCCTCTGGCTTCTGCAGCTTACTACAGCCGACGTTTTATTCCCATGCAAAATGCCATTCACTTGTACTGAAAACTGGATATATTTTTGCCCAGGTCGGGAATGGGTATCGCGGGACATGCCCCTCACCTGAACTCCTCTGCATAAGTTCCGACAACAAATTCAGTCAATTACCAAGCATATCCCCCGCCTCCTCTTTTTCTTCTCTCTTTCTACAGAACATTGAATAACATGTTTGGTGTTGTAGACGCGAGACAGTGCGCCCTTTTCCTCAAAGCCACGCTTGCTTTCAGTGTGGTGCCAGCCGCCTTTGTCTGGGTGTGGAAGTATTCAGCACAGCAACACAAATACTGTTGTCGTGCACAGGAATTAGCGAGCGCAATGGTTTCCGAATCGCAAGGGTTAAAAGACTGTTGCACACATGTAATCTTTTGACTGCACTTGAAAATATTATAAAAGATGGTCAAGTTTTAAAAATAGAGTAAGAATTGAATGATAACATACCTGATTGACCTCTTTAATACTTATATAGCTAAGCCTGGAGGCCATTCTCGAATAAAAGAATACTGTGTGTGTGTTTGTGTTTGTGTGTGTGTGTGTGTGTGTGTGTGTGTGTGTGTGTGTGTGTGTGTGTGTGTGTGTGTGTTGCCAAAATATCCCGAATAGTTTTGGACGAACTCTCACCCAACCATCAGGCAACAGCAACTATGTGGATGTGCAGAAGCCTGTTACATTTGGTAAGGATTTGACCAAAGACAACAGAATGCCGGCTGCCATTTTATCGGATATGGATTGGCTTTTTGTGAACCGCGGTGACTGAACTCCGTAGGGTTGTGTTAATTTTCTTCAAAAAAATATTTCTTTCTAGCTTGTATCTTAACCAACAACATATTTTGGCGGGCGATTAGCATGCTGCCTTTAGTACCGATTTCTTTTTAAGAAACAGCGTCCATACAGTAGCGGCATTTGCAACATACCGTACCGTGCTGCCAGCCTTACCAGTCAGGTACTTACTGTATACTTCCCGGGAAGGATTAAGCAGGGCTGGCCTTCGGTGCACCATGAGGGAAATACTCGCCCTAAATTATTACACAAGCTATTAGTTGGTTGGAATGGGAAAAATAACAGATTACAGCGGAATTTCCTAAAGCCTGTTCGATCTCTCCTAAGAAGTTTTACGCTTTTGAAAGCTGGCAGCTGATTGCTTGTCCGAGTGCATTCATTAGTAACGATACATTTTAAGTTTTATTACAAGGGTTACATTAACCGTTTCTGACGATGAATGCTCAGTATATATATATATATATATATATATATATATATATATATATATATATATATATATATATATATATATATCAACACCCTTGGTTGCACAGCCTTGCCTGATGAACCGTGTTGCCTGCCTAACGGAGGCCACATATGTCACATATAACTGATGAACAGGGAGTAACACAGGTCCCACAAGCTACAGCAATTCACCACTACTCCTCTGACCCACTATCATTCAGTGTAATCAAACATATGTTCTAATTTCACTTCTTTATGGAACAACTGAGCCTGGGTCGTTATCAGGCTACCTTACAAACCCACTTCATCCAATGCTGTCACTACCATGCCATCACACCCGATAATGCTCAGTGCTCTTACCATCTTTCATAGATTTTCTGTTCACTTGCTTCTTCGAATCTGTCTCCATAGAATTTCAGTATTTTTGCCTTTGCCTTAGAAACTCTATCAGAGCGCCTTCTTCTTTGCTATCCTTATCTTATTGTAGTAGTTCAGTTACCCTTCTAGGAGCTACCTAGCATGGGCCAACCGGCTACTGCAGTTATCCTCTCTTCTTATGCTTTTATGTTCATAAGCAGTTGACGACACAGTGGAAAATATATCATATAACTTCCACAGGGAACACCATAGTCCATTTTTTTCAACTTTTACCTTATCCTGTTTTATTGTTATTTTAGCATAATAAAAATGTCTTATTGCATTAATTCCCCCAGGAAGCTGTTAATACACTGTTGTGACCACACAGGTGAATGAAAATGTAGGCTACGTGACGATACGAGCAGTCAGCGTGGCAGGTCACTGGGTAGCTACGTATTGGTTACTTCGCTAACCCATTAGCTCCCAGGGTTTCTTGTGTGAGGGATGTGCTGGAAGGGTATTAAGGGTACTGCCCTCCGCCTATCGTCTCATAGTCGCTATGCTCATAGGTCCCAACCCCGCGGTTCCCCTCTTTATTAACTTCGAAAATGCCCAGTTCTGTCCTCTGTTGAGGCCATTGGGTGCAAAGGGGTAACGGCGTGCCTCACTGCAACTGGCTTTCACAAGCAAACTCGAAATGTAATAAGGCTTTATGCACTCCACATTCACTTTTAAAGTGTCTTAGTAGATAGTAGTGATTATAATATTCTTTTGTTTTGAGTGTGGTAATAATTAAGGATAAAATGGTGATATACTATTGTTTTTTTGAGGGGGGGTAAACTTAAGTAAAAGAATGAGAAATTTAATGAGAACTTTCGTATTCACAAGAACAGAAACTGATGGTTAGGAATGGTTAATTATTCACAGACTTGATAGCAATGCAGGCTCACATAGTTAGTTGGAAGAAATACGAGAGAAATGGGTCGTTGGTTCATAATGGAGAGTAACAGAATCGGTGTTAACCCCATTGATCTAGTCCCTCCAGTCTTCTGGGGGTTATTATTCAGGTATTAGGGAAAAGAATGAGTGTAAAGATGTGGGCGCTGAAGCAATTAACATTTACTCCGGTGTATTGTTTTATTTGGTTATTTAGGGGTTTCGTCATAGAGTAGTTTGGTGGACCAATTAACTACGATCAAGGAGGTTTGACTACTGGTATAGACTGTTTACGCTTGACACCATCACTGACACTTGCATCACCAAGACATGTAGTGTAAAGAGTCCAAGTGACCAGGCGCTACACTCAACACTATACGTGGCCGCCCGGTAAACCAGTGTGTCTGGCACAGGGATTTCAAGTGTACTCGCCCGGATTAAAAAAAGAGGTACCAGACCACCACATGCAGGAAACCTTGTGTGTGTGTATATATATATATATATATATATATATATATATATATATATATATATATATATATATATATATATATATATATATATATATATTGCTATTGCAACCCTTTTACTAAAAATTATAATTCATCATTATTAATGATTGCACTCAGAAAACCAATTAACTGCCAGCTTTCAAAAGCTTGAGTCTCTTTTCATCTCAGAAAAGATCGAATAAGCTTTAATTTATTTCACGTGACCTTTTTCAAGAATGGTGGTTTGTTTGTCCAGTCTATTCAAGGGCGTAATATTCACTTTTATTAGATATTTTTCTACCGTTTGACAGTTTACTTGCCTCTGACAGGTGTCTGGAAATAAATCCCTAGTTTATTCCACGTGGCATTTCCCCAATATGTATCAAATGCTACAAAGTCTTATTCCCTCAAATTGCCACTGAGCCTCAGACCTCAAGGGGTTTCCAGTGGCGAGATACATAGTCCATTGCAACGTCCACATGTTGTACTCATTTCACCTTAACTTGACCCAAAATTTCGTCTTTTTGCAGCATATTGCAAGTAGCTCAGTGGCAGAAGAGGATAAGTGAGCCAGAAGAGATTAAGTGCGTTGTGTTTGGCTGGACGTGTGTGTGTGTGTGTGTGTGTAAGAGAGAGAGAGAGAGAGAGAGAGAGAGAGAGAGAGAGAGAGAGAGAGAGAGAGAAAGAACACAGTTTTAGTCCTATCTGGTGGAGGAATAGAAGGCCAGCGAAAGGGACGACCTATAGTTTTTGAGAATAGGTCAAAGGTCAAGGTCACTAATAAATGTCAAATATTTCCCCTTCTTAGCATCCGATGGGCGAAGACATTGTACTCTCTGAATGCTTCTTCTTGTTCTGTGAAATGTTTCTAAAGTGACTTCCTTCAACTCTCTCTCTCTCTCTCTCTCTCTCTCTTTGGTCGAGGTATTGCAGTAAGGTAAGGACTATAGATAGAAAAGGGACGACAGACAGGGGACTCATTTTCCTCCTCTCTCACCCCTTCGTCACCTAAATTAATTTCTTATCCTTCCACCCTCCCTTCCATTATCCTTCCCCTTCATCAAGAAAGAGGCACCACACCCACACCCACACGAACACCCACACGCACACCCACACCCACATCCACACCCACACGCACACCAAGCAAGTCCACCATTATGCAAAGTTATGAATACACCATAATGGCCTTAGGGTATTTAAATATTAATCTAAATGACATGGCAAATTTCACTGTGATTAACCACTCTGATGTCCCAAAATACAGTCAATATTTTCGATTTTAATGGAGAGATTGTGTAACGTATATGCCTGAATGTATACCTAGTTGTATGATATAGTTGTAGCAATGTATAGTGTAGCTGTTAGAAATTTTGTTGTGGCTAGATCAGAGTATTTGTAAGCTCAGCAAAATGTGATCATCTCTGGCTGCTGCCCCTCTCTCAACCAGCAGACAAAACTTGATACAGCACACACTCCTGTATCATTCAGCTCAGCAATCAAAGAAACCACCGTCTACTGAGTTTTGTTTCAGCACCTGCACTTCGCTTGGGTGTTTCCACATCTATATCAAATATTGAAAAGTAAAGTCCTTCAACATTTTCACCTAATTACACCTGATGCTCCATACACGGGAATGTTCAGTGAGACATACCTCCGAAATTGCTGCAGTATTTCAAATAATATTTCCTTTTCGGTCATCGAGGCTTGGTTTAATCCCGAAAAAATAGATCGATTTTATATGAAGGAATGTAGGAATGGGTCTAGAACTCTGAATCTTTCCCCATCCCAAATGCTGTTCTTTCTCTGCTATACTTATCTCTTGCTTTTGCACTTTAACCATCCAATCTTGACAATCATTTTAGATTTTTTTTTTTTCTAATTTATGCTCATTTTACAGAAGCTATCTACCAAACATACATTAGCTATACAATAAAACGGTTTTCAACTGTATCATGATTGCTACAGCGGTTAATGACGCAGTATGCAGTTTTGTATATGGAAAAATGTTGAGTTGGAATGAGCAGCATGAATCCATGGAGTTTTACAAACAGTATTCTGGAACGAGGTCTGAGGGCTAGACAGTGTTTTTAGGCTGTAACTTGTGTCTTGAATGCTCCTCTAAGTAGGTAAAGAAACATCCCTGGTTATTAAGAGGCGTTTTTGTGCGAAAAACGCTCGTGCACGCCTTTATGTTTTTGGAGTTATGATGAAAAATTGAGAGAGAACAAAATCGGTGTTACTGAGACCTGCTTTAGCGACTACTAGAAAAACTCGTGGGGTTTTGCAAGCCGAGTAACTTTGCACATTTTTTTTTATGCAAGAATGAAGGAACCAAAGGCCAGGAGCCCGCAAACCGTTCCTTCCAATAACGAAAACAATACAAAAGAAAGCCAGATTCAAGATCCGTTCATTTCGAGATGCCTGGACACACTGCGTTTGAAAGACTAAGGATCATAGGAAGTAGTAAATATAGACATAGGGAGACAGTTCCAGAGGTGACCTGTTGCATAAATGAAGGACTGGGAGTAACGGTTAATTCTTGCATTAGAGAGTTGGACAGAAAAGGGATGAGAGTTTGTTGCTAGAGGTGGAGGGATGCAAGCAGACAGTTCAGAGGGGCAGAGACCATTGAAGTAGCGATAGGAAAGAGATAAAGATGCAACAGTGCGGCGAGGAGACAAGGGTTGAAGGAAGCCAGTAGGAGGAGGAGAGTTAATGCGACGAAAAGCCTTTGACTCCACTCTCTGTTTTAAATGCAGTGTATGCTGACACGACAAAAATGACTAATGTCGATAATCTGAACTTTCTTGGAGCTCAGAAATCGTAAATGGCCAACTGGAGAAGCTTGGTATGACCACCATTATTTACCTCCTTGCGTGGCCTTCCTCCCAAACAGAAGAATACTGTATGGAGGTAGTAGTAGTAGTAGTAGTAGCAGTAATAGTAGTGGTAGTAGCAGTAGTAGTAGTAGTAGTAATAGCAGTAGTAGTAGCAGTAGTAGTAGTAGAAGTAGTAGTAGTAGTTGTAGTAGTAGTAGTAGTAGAAGTAGTGGTAGTAGCAGCAGTAATAGTAATAGTAGTAGCAGTAGTAGTAGTTGTAGTAATAGTAGTAGTAGTAGCAGTAGTAGTAGTAGTAGTAGTAGTAGTAGTAGTAGTAGTATTAGTAGTAGTAGTAGTAGAAGTAGTAGTAGCAGTAGCAGTAGTAGTAGTAGTAGTAGTAGTAGTAGTAGTAGTGGTGGTGGTGGTGGTGGTGGTAGTAGTAGTAGTAGTAGTAGTAGTAGTAGTAGTAGTAGTAGTAGTAAAAATAATAATAATAATAATAATAATAATAATAATCATGGAAAGGCAAATCAGAGGTAATACACAAACACTCTCTTCATTCTCCTCTCAACAATCCAGTAATCAGTCAAGAACACAAACACATTTCAAAGCACCAGGACTACACCAAATCTCATATATTCACGTAATTCACTCCTCACTCTTAGCCTTGAACATCGTCACTGATAATCATAATATACAACTTTTTCCTGGCGTAACAGCGAAGTCCATCACATCTGGAAAAAGTCAATCCTCATCCCTATACTGCAGCCATGAAACCATCTCATAACGCAAAGCCTTAACAGTAGTAGTAGTAGTAGCAAAAATAGAAGTAATAGTAGTAGTAGTAGTAGTAGTAGTAGTACCAGTAACAATAATAACAACAACAATAATAATAATAATGATGATAACAATAATAATAATAGTAATAATAATAATAATAACAATAACAATAATAAAAATTATAATAATAATAACAATAATAATAATGATAATAATAATAATAATCCATCCATCCATCCATCCTGCAATCCTACATTAATAATGATAATAATAATAATAATTATTATTATTATTATTATTATTATCATTATTATTATAATAATCCATCCATCCACCCATCATCCAATCCTACATTACCCCATGAAGAACGTAGGAGCCCTGGGCTAGGCAACTTGGTCCCGACATTAGAGATGTGAGTGACCAGCCTCACTCATCCCTGAGTGGCATTACATGAGCAATCAACCCCAACCATCCCTTGGATATAAACCTTCACCGGCTAAATCCAATTGGAGTGCAATAATTACCCACTAAACCACCAGGCGCCAAAATTTGGTTATATGGTTACCACCCAGCGTAGTAGATGGTTTCCTGGTACAGGAAACCATTTGGCTTGTCGCTCAGTGTTTAGTCACCCACAGGCAGAAGGAAGAGGAAAGAATGAAGGAAAGAAAGACAGAAGTGGGAGTGTAAAGTCACACGGAGGCGGAAGGACAAGGAAAGAATGAAAGAAAGACAGAAGAGTATAGAAGGAAAGAAGGATGGAGGAGACGAAAAGGCAGAAACCCGAGGGCAGCACTACATCGAGTGAGTGGATAGTGAGCGCTCCCACCTACCACAATAATAATAATAAAAGTAATAATAATAATAATAATAATAATAATAATAATAATAATAGTAACAATAATAATCCACTCAATGTTGTGCTGCTCTCGGGTGTCTGTCCTTTCCTCTCCTCCCTCCTTTCCTTCCTTCCTCTTCCGTCTATCTTTCCTTCATTCTTTCCTCGTCTTTCTGCCCACGGGTGACTTTACACTCCTACCTTTGTCTTTCCTTCATTCGTTTCTGTTCCTTCTGCTTATGGGTGACTCTACACTGAGTGACACGCCGAAAAACACCAGGAATCCATTTACTACTCTGGCTAGTAACAATATAACCAAATTATGGCGCCTGGTGGTTTAGTGGGTGTTTGCGTCGGTCCAGTCGGATTGAGCCGGTGATGGTTTATATCCAAGGATTGGTTGGGGTTATTCCTCATGTAATGCCACTCAGGGAAGCGTGATGTTCGTCACTCTCATCTTAAATGTCAGGACCAACTTGCCTAGCCCCGGGCTCCTATGCTCCTTGTGGGGCAACGTAGGCTTGGATGATGGCTGGATGAATGAATAATAATAATAACATTAATAAAGAAATCTGGGAAAGCAGTTCCGAGATAACATACTCGGAAAATAAAGGTGCCATAGAGCTCTGGTAAGAAGAAAGGGGAGAATACAAACACCAACAAGAAACATGGAAATATACAAACATTTTCTCTTCGCGGACAGCAGTCTGGCGGATGTGAGCGTGAAGTGGGTAATGGATGGCGAGGGATGGACAAAAAGCTTTTATGTTTGATTAATCCTTTATATTTTATGTTTTTTGGACAGTCAAACGTATTATTTTGATTTGGAGATACTAGGCATTAAAAATCTGTTGAGAGAGAGAGAGAGAGAGAGAGAGAGAATGCTGCACTGCTGCCGACTATCATGTGAGGCAGAATATGGCGTCTGGCAATAGATAGATAGATTGATAGAATAAGATTAAGTGCCAGGAAGCCAGTACCTGTACCATAGTCAGCTAAAGTCGCGTTATCTCTCCTGCTGTTCTGTCTTTGAAAATTAGTGTCATGAATCCGAAGCAAATGACACAGATGACACTGAACTATGCCTAAATAAAGCAACCAGTGTCAGTGGCTGTAGAATAATCACACTTTTCAAAGAGAAAGAAACAGGCGAGGCGACAGGACTTTTGCTGCTGAGTGTACATATTTATAGAACTAACTAGACATATAGACACCTTGGATTCACACATTTGATTTTATTCACTCTAATTCTACTGTATAAGCTGATGATAATGAGAGCATTGCAAGATAGCTCCCCCGCCCACCAAACTCTCCAGCCAAAACCGGTAGGAAAAAGAAAGAGGGACCTCCATGCACCATAGAAAAACTGCCATGGAAATTCTGTGAGATTGAAAAAAAAAATATTCGACAATAATTTAATCTGTGAGGGAAATTGAACATTATATGAACAATTCTGCTGCATTTCCCTTTGCCAAATAATTATTATTTATTTTATTTATTTATTTATTTTGCTGTCAACTACTGGTACAGAAGGCAAGATCATTGTGCAGGGTATTTTTTTTCATTAAGATATAATTAACTTTTTTTATCTATATGTCAACAATTGTCCTTTTTTACCTTTAAGAGTAGCAGAGGAACGCATAATAAAACTAAGCTATGAGCCATACATCGAGAAGCCTTACAAACAAAGCGTATACACGAATCATCGATAAACCAACTCCCTCTCTAGGCTAACAAGAGCTCATCCCTAACTCTACACACATCACAAATCCCACCCATCCACTCACTGTCTTTCACCTTTGTCTCACGCAGTGCCATCATATAACCCACGTCTAGTATTCCAAACTAATCAACCCAATTTTTAGCTCGCTTGAACACTGTTGAATTAGTCTGGAAAGCTCTCGTTACATTTATACATGATTTTGATACGCTTTCAGTAAACTATTTAAACTTAATTATACAGAGGCTTAGAGGAGTGTTTGTGTTTGCTGGACCCTTCAAATGGCATGACTAAGCTACATAGATATATTTATTTTATAGAGTTGCTTGTAATTAATTTGGTTTGGTTAGGGAAGGAGAAAGGAAGAGAGAGGACCAGCTAATACCCCTCATTCAGTTTTAAACTCAGAGAGAGAGAGAGAGAGAGAGAGAGAGAGAGAGATACATGGCTTGTTGGAAGATGCCAGAGGTTTCCATGAAAGAGAAAGACATGCGTGGCTTGGACGGAGGTCTACAAGCTGAAAACATTTTCACATTTGTGTTCATTAACCTGACTTCTTCAAAACTGTATACTTTGTGACACGCATAATATATTCTTTACATTTTTCATATATCTAGAGACTGTAAACACAGTGTTAACGGGAGATTTATGACAGTGTTGACTGCGTTGGTGTTGCGGTATTGGGTTGGCTGGCGTAGGTTAAAACTAGTGTTACACTCGTAGGTAATTTAAGTAACTCAGAGACAGGGCCATTCATAGGCCGGCCCCTGGGAGGGTCCGGTAAACCCTCTGTCAGTCTGTTCGTACTTGACGGAAATGAATCACTACTATAACTTTGATTCTGTCTTGATTGGTCGTATGAAATTCGGTGAGTGTTTAGTTATGAGAAAGGAAGCAGCCTCCTTGGTTACTAGCCATAAACGCCATCAAATCTAATTATAACTGGCCATCAACTGGGCTGAAAGGGGTTTGGGATTTACGCTATGAGGAAATTTTTTGTCCCCATTCTTTTGTGACACTTTTACAAAAATCAAATCATCTGTGGAACTCTCCATTTTCATTAAACTCCTGAATCAGTGTAAATATCATGGCTGTTGATGAAAGAAGTGGCTGGTGCTATGAAGACGATTTGGAGGAAGACGCTTTTGCTATAAATGCGAGGCAGAGTAATGCAACATAAGTGAGAAAAATTGGTCGTAGTAGTACTTGTAGTCACAGCTTCATCAAAAGTCTCAACTCAGTGGACTGCAGGCTGAATTTTCCCTACTCCAACAGCAACGTTTGTTTAAGTGGGCAGTGGAGCAGTTTAGTTATATCGGTGCCACCACGTGAAGACCTCCCCTCCCCCCTTTTCCAGCACTCAGAAGCCTTGGTAAACATTATTTTTATACGCATAGTAAAGGGTTAGAGCACCTGGAGTGGATATCTCAATGTGGTCCTCCAATATCATACGTGGGAAGGAAGAAGCGGAGCAGTGGGCTAATCGAGATCTTGCAGTCAAAAAGAAGATGAAGATCTATCTATCTATCTATATACCTAAGCTGCTTCCCCCAGAATAGGGGTCGCCGAGAGAGGACGATACACTCCCAATTTACTCATCCACACACACACATTTACTCGTATCTTAGTCCAGCCCTGTGCGTGTGTTTGCGAGTCCTTGGTAATTATGAGAAACTGTAGTCTGTTCGTTTTAATCAGGCAAAATTTGGTCACTCCCACACTCAATTACCCTTAGTTATGAAGTACGAGTCATTCTTCCCGCCTGCTATACTTTTTTTCTCTTACCTTGGCCCAGAGTTTCATTCTGTCGCATCTAATTTCACGCAACTCACTGAAAGTTAGGCAATGCAACGGCTCTACGTCTTTCTATAGAACTTCTTCGTGACTGGCGTTATCATCGAATGTTAATGTATTGTTTCCTTTCAGCTCTCAAGATGGGAAGATGGCAATTTTAGGCAAAGTTAGAGTAAAACTAGAATAGTCAAATCAATCTTCATCTGTCTACATTTGGCCATCATCTGAGCTGTAAGGATTCAGATTTCCGTCGGGTTGAAACAGACGAGTCCAGAGTTGAAGAAACTTACGTTACTTAAATTCCGTGTCTTCAGTGATGTATATTTTATGGTTTCTGTATCTCCGTACTTAGATTATGATCACCTCGGTTTCAGAATTATCACCCAAACTGAGCTAGTCTGAAGTTCCCAAAAGCTGGAAGTGTTAAGGATCAGACAAGAACAAAAGGGATAAATTTTGAGAACAATCAGTCAATGGTAAAGGTTACGGAGCAAAGTCAAAGTTCATCCCTTGTGTCTGTGTGTAAACATGAGTAAAACAGTTTTGGTCTGATTTGAACCAAACTTCATGTATGAGTTGGGGATCATCCAAGAGGGCTTTTGGTGAGAAACATCGAAAATTCATAGAGAAATCGCTCACCTGAGGTTTAAAATACTCAATACAGGTAGGAGTACCTCCTTACCTTACAGGGTTTTCTATCAGGCTGGCTGCAAAGAAGATGAGTTCTATGGGAGGATAACTATTCCACACCACTCATAAACGGTATTTATTTATTTGGTACAAATTTATATGTAGTACTAGAGTATATTGGTTTTCAAACAGTAATATAGGCATTATAAGCATTGTTTCACTCACTAACTCATCACCATTCCTGACTTTCTTTTGCCACATTACCTGATCATCATTTCTGACTGTTTCTTCCTCTAATGCTTTGTAAACTTTGTCCTCCACATTGTCTTCGATTGGGGAATCACTCTGGCCCTGAATGTCTTTATTGGCCAGGTCACTGGTAACAGGTGAATTGCCGAGACAACGGGGGGGAAGGTTATGCGGTGTAAGGCATTGTAGAGGAATAGTGGAAGGTGTCCCGTGTATACGTACGAAAAATCACGCGCAAAAATTGAAAATTGTCCAAATTAGGGACCTTGCAATTGCACGACGTACCAGTACGTCGTCCGGACTGGCAAATGGAAAATGTTGCAACGTACCCATACATCGACGGGATGGGGCGGGTTAATAGTAAATTCAACTCTTATTCTTACTCTCTGCTTCACTCTTTCTCAGTCTCTCACCATCGCTCTTTTCTTCTGCTCTTCCTCCTTTATTCTTTCCATCTACTCCTCATCCTCACATAATTATTGAATTCTTTCCATTATCCTTCATCGTTACTTTATCAGTATTCTTTTCTCTTCAAAAACTCTGCTTTGTCCTCAGCTGTCTGCCTTATCCCCCTTATCTCCCCCATCTCTCTCTCTCTCTCTAATCACCTCACTCAGCTCTCATTAACCTGTTGGAAGCCATAATCAGTACCAAATGGTCCCAGGAAAAGGCATTATGACGCACTGTTCCCTGCCTCCTCTTACTCACCAGCACATTTCAAAGCCGCGCCACTGTCATCCATCGCCAAAATTAATGACAGGAAATGGGGATGAATAATGGACCTTTGTTTCGTAATGATTAGTCTTAAATGGTAGAAATTTTAGGCTTTTTGTTGCATTCATGGATAAGGTTGGTATGCTTCCTACTGTCTTTTTTTTTTTTTATCCTTTTCGGTCATAGTAGTGAAAAAATATGGAGTTGATTGGCTTCTGTTTTGCCATACTGTTTTAATTTTCAAAACTGATATTAGGTCTAAAAGTTGAAAAAAAAAAAAAAAATGGTTCTTTGTCGCACTGATGGAAAGGGTTGGCATGCTTTCTAATGTTTTTTTTTTTCTTCTTTTTTGTCATACGAGTAAACGTCAAAAAATGTACCTGATTAAGTGGTTTTTATTTATCGCACTCATGGTTTGATTTTCATGGCTGACAGTGGCTTTAAGTGGTGGAAAATTCTGGGTTCTTTGATGCAGTGTTGGAAGAGGTTGATAAGTTTGTGGAAAAGAAATTGCTACTGTCTGTTCATTCTAACTTGGCCTAAAATTGCCATCTCTCCATCTTGAATGCGGAGTCCTAGCAATAGATTTACACTAGGATATGTTTTTATATAGGGTACCCCATATATATAACACTTCACCGCCCCTCCAGACGCCTTCTTCTGTGTTGCTGAACGACACATTGGTATCAGTATCTATCCCTTATTCCCACTGCCACAAACACGCCCACACCAACCGACTGAGCCTTCTCCGAAATACATAAAACACAGCCACGTCAGTTTCTTTTGGAGCGCTATTTAAGGGTCACCTTATATTAACACTCGTGCATCCAGTTCAGGTCTCTTTTAAAGCATGTAATACCGTCTGAAGGCAAGTGAAAATATAACTTACAGCGCCGGGTTGAGACGATGAAAAGGGACAACAGAAGGGAAGGGTGAAGTTGGTTATAAACGCCATGATCCTGAACAGTTGTATTTGTATAACTCTGGCCTTTCAGCCTTTGGACGATTGTTCAAATATTGTTCTGGGGTACAAGGTTACTACAGTTACTGCCCCACGTGTTACCCTACTGCAGTTACTCCGGTTACCAGTTACCGCTCAAAGGGTGGATGGACATACTATACTCTTTATCTTAACTCGGTCCAGATTTTCGTCCTTTTGTTGGTTATTTCACGTAGCTCAGTGGTAGAAAAAGACAGTGGTATGGCTCTACATCCTTTCCTTAGCACTTCTTCGTGACAAGCAGCATATTCTGGTGTTACTCTATTGTTATAACTCGGTATACATGATGCAGAGATGGCAATTTTAGATTAAGTTAGAGTACAAACAGTATAAACAAAAGGAGCAGGCAGGTTGTGGCAATACCTGGTTCGCTTTCATCTAAGGGAACTGGACAACTCTCACGGCCTTAGTTATGTGGTAGGATGAAGTCTCCTTGGTTACTAGTCAAATCTATCCCCCAGTCTGACTACATTGCCATCAAATGAACTGAATGGGGTTAGGGATCGTGGCCAGACAGAAGCAAATCGACTACAACAGTCCTAACTACTCGCCTACCGCGGCGGGTGATGGAAGTGTGCTAAGAATTACATAGGTCTGAGATGGAACACGAGTACGAGTAAGTTGCTGATAAGAGAGTTAGTGCACTGGAGAGTGGGAGGGAACAGAGAAAGCCGAAAGGATGCCTGGATAACTAGTGAGTGTGTGATGGAGGGTAGAATGGAAGGTAAGGCAGAGAGAGAGAGAGAGAGAGAGAGGGAGGGAGGGAGGGAGGGAGATAGTGGGGGGGGGGTGAGACTGAAAACAGAACGAGGAGGCAGAAACAGAGGAAGAAAAAGAGACAGCAAGGGAGAGAGAGAGAAGGAAGGGACAATAAAATAAATCAAGATGAGAGAGAGAGAGAGAGAGAGAGAGAGAGAGAACTTCAAAGACTGGAATGGCATGTAGACAGAGGAGTAACAACGATCAAATAACAATCTTTATTCTCTAGTTCTTGAAGCTTTAAATGTTATCTTTTCCTGTCCTTGGCTGTTTTCCTCCCTTTAGTGGTGCGAAGTAGAGATAAGATGATGATGATGATGATGATGATGATGGTGATGTTGTCAGTAGTGGTAATAGCGGCTGTAGATGTAGTAGTAGTTGTTGTAGTAGTAGTAGGAGTAGGAGTAGTAGTAGTTACGAGGAGGAGGAGGAGGAGGAGGAGGAGGAGGAGGTGGAGGAGGAGAAGAAAAGTAGTGGTGGTAGTAGTAGTAGTAGTAGTAGCAGTGGTAGTTGTAGTAGCAGTAGTAGTAGTAGTAGAAGTAGTAGTAGTAGTAGTAACAAACATAATGATGATGAGCAGGGCATTAAGTAGGAGGCAGGTGGGGAAGGCAGCAGGTGTAGTGCTGACTTGATGTCCTGGGAAGAGGAAATTTTAGAGGCATAAAACTTGACGACCGGATAATGAAGGTAATGGAGAGAGTTCTAGAGGGCATGATTAGAGAGAGTGTGAATATTGATGAGGTGCAGTTTGGGTTTATGCCAGGCAGGGGGACCACTGATGCCATATTCATTGTTCAGAAAGCTTCATGAAAAATATATTGGAAAGTAAAGGGATCTGTAAATTGTTTTTGTTGACTTGGAGAAGAGCTTTGGCAGACTTCTTAGGGAGGTGGTGAAGTGGGCAATGAGAAAGCTTGGGATGGAGGAGTGGCTGGTTAGAGTGGATATGGCTATGCATGAGGGTGCTCACACGCAGGTATGAGTGAATGCAGATTTGAGTGATGAGTTTTTCGTGAATGTTGGTATGCATCAGGGGTCAGTCTTGAGCCCTTTGCTCTTTACCATGGTGCTTGAAGCCCTCTCACCTGACGTCAGAAATGGACTCCCGTGTGAGATGTAAGATTTGGTATTAATTGCAGAGAATGAAAGGGAGGCTGAGGAAAGATTTAGGATATGGAGAGATGGTATGGAGCACAAGGGCTTAGAAGTAAATGCAGATAAAACAAAAGTGATGGTATCTAGGACTGGTGGCAGTACCGTCAAAAAAGAGGGAGTATCCATGTCCGGTTTGCCACAAGGGCGTGGGAAGTACGTCCATCTTATGCAGTGTTTGTGATAAGTGAGTGCATAAGAGATGTAGTGGTATTAGAGGAACACTGCGAGATAATACTGATTTCATGTGTGCGGTGTGTTGGGAAGAGCATGTGGAGATCGTCAGGCGTGAAAGGATAGATCTTGCTAGTGATTCTCTCGGGTGTGTTGAAGAGTTTTGTTATTTGGGAGACATGTTATGTGCTGGAGGTGGGGCAAGAGCTAGCTCTGTGACTACAGTGAAGAGTGGTTGGATCAAATTCAGGGAGCTATTGCCTCTCCTAACACAGAAAGAGCTCTTCCTACTGGCTAAGAGATCTTTGTATGCGGCATGACTTAGGAGTGTCATGCCGAATGGTAGTGAGACCTGGGCAGTAAAGGTAGAGGATATTCGCATGTTCAAACAAACAGAAATGGCAATGATTTTGATTAGGTGGATGTGCAGTGCGTCCTTGAATACGAGGTCCGGGGGGGGGGGAACTATGTTTACGATGGAGAATAAAGATGTTGGATTAGACTGGAGTGTATTGAAGCTGTGGTGAAGAGAGGGAGATTAAGATGGTTTGGGCATGTGGAGAGGATGGGGGATGACAAATGGGTACTGAAAGTGAGAAGTGTTAACATTAGGGGAAAGGTTGCGAGGGGTAGACCGAGAAAGACCCGGAGCGAGGTCATTGAGTGTGACCTCATTGATAAGGGACTAATTACGGAGGCTGCCAGAGACCAAGCAGCAAAGGGAGCTGCCACTAGTGATAATAAACACTAAGGCTCTCCCTCTGTCTTGGAGGGGTAAGAGTTGCTAGAGGAATGCTTGGGAGGATAAAAACTACAGTGGAAACAATACCTCAGTACCTCATGACAAAACGAGAGAGAGAGAGAGAGAGAGAGAGAGAGAGAGAGAGAATAACCTCACCACATACAAGCTTTCTGACGCTGATACTAAAGATTCACGACTGAGTTCGACATCGAGAGAGAGAGAGAGAGAGAGAGAGAGAGAGAGAGAGATTAATCATCTGCAATTTACCCTTGGATGATGACTTAAAGGAAGCTAATTAACACTGATTATCGGGTCATTTATTTAACTTAATCACCCAGCCATCATAAAGGCACATGCTTCAGTGTAAATATGCAGTCAACTTTTATAGACACGTATACATTAATTAAAAATAGATTAATGGGAAGCTTGAGTACTATCTTATTCTCTGGGTGAATTATTATCGTCATATTTAAGATGGGGAGAAGAATGAGTGAGTGAGAACAATATGGCGCTGTGGAGAAGGTAAACAATGAAGAGGAGCCCGATTAGTGAGTTTAATATACGTGGGTACTGTGTGCTGCGTTTTTGTTGGTGGTGGTAGTGTGGTGTTGGTGGTGGTGGTGGGGTTGGTGTTGGTGGTGGTGGTGCTGGTGGTAGTGGCGGTGCTGGTGGTATCGCAGTGGTTGATGGTGGTGGTGGTGGTGGTGGCGCTGGTGGTAGTGGCAGCCTTCAAGAAACACGATCCCACTCCTTTCTCCTTTCACATCATTATCCTCTCCCACCTTCAAATATAATCTCTCGTCATGCCTTGTTCACCCACACCCGACCACTAATGAAAGCTTCGAAGCACTGAGTCGATACACTCTCGGTTCACAACAGTAAGAGAGTCGATTAGCAAGGTTGTCTAATAGAGAGCAGAAAAATCAAGCCATCTGAAGTTCACGCTGACTGAGGTAAGGTTTTCAGTATATGAGTATTTTGCTCATTGTAACTTTTCTTCAAGTGAAACTGGAAAGATAGCTGTTTCGTTGAATGCATTTATTTTTTCGCATATACTCGTATCTTTGAATGGAGGCTTCAAGTGAGCCAACTGAAATCTGGCATGTATCGCCAGAGCAACATAAAGCTTGGTGCTGAACAGGGACGTCTTCACTAGATGGCACTAATGGTTGAGCTGCCCTGTTATACAAAGGTCTCTCAGTTCCCTCCATATCCACGGAAAGGAGGATGGTGGACTGCAGGAGAGGGGTAATCTCAACTTCTTGGGTTCACTGTCAGATGAACCTGCCGCTAAAACTTCTACCAGTGCTACTAACACCAAGCTTCAGCATCCCAGTCAGCATCATTCACGTGTTTCCTTTCACCTTGGAAGTTCATAATCATTTTGCAGTACCTGCTCGACCTCGCTGCCACGAACCCTTACCCCCTTTATTTCCCAAACGATGCTGTCAGGGGTGGACAAAGGCAGAAGAGCCCAGGAGCTTGTTGATCTGCCTACTGAGGATTATGATAGAGACGATGGGAGTAAATATGAGCCAGCTGGAGAGTAAAATGTAAATAAAAGATGAAACTGGTGACGAGTACGAGAGCAACACGGACAGAGATGGTGGTGATGGGGTGATGCTGTGGCATAAGAGTGTGCACGGTGGTGATAGGAAGGGTGATGTGGGTGACCTATTGCGATTATGATGTTGATGACACAGTGCTGCTATATGTGAAATTCTTGATGATGGAAAGAGTGAAGTCCAGAAATACTGTATTCCAGTGTCGTGAAATTACTGTAAGCGCCGATAATGACAGGAGTAATGAAGATGAAGACATGCAAGATAACTGAAAGAAATATTGATACAACAGTAATAGCTTTGTAACTGGTATTTTCAAGGTCTCTGATCAACGCAAATAATACTCCACTATGTAGCAGAGAAGGTTTTAGTATTGATAATTACACAAAAGAGACAATACTTGATTCATTTGACGCAATGCCACTTGAAAATACTTCATTAATATATTTGTAGTGTTTTATACATTATTATGAAATGATTACGCAGTGCTCGTAAATATATAACGAAATCCCTCTTGGGCCCCACACCTGCAATGTATAGCGTTTAATTAACACAATATTTTACTCACTTGAAAGTCCACTTTCTGTCGCCTCTTGACGCCCATAAAGCAGTCAAGGAAGGGAATCAACTCCAATATTATTTTTCTGTGCGATTAGTTTGATCATTTGTTAAAGGTAAAAATGTTTAAAAACGATGGTGTTCCCAGAAAATCCTACTTCTAGAAGGTAAGGTTTGTTGGGGCAGATCCCTGGCGTGAAGGAGTCAGTTTGCTTCTGCCTCACTTTATATCCTGCCTTCTCAGTAATGTTCTATAATTAACCCTGTGACTCATATGATCACAGGGATCCAGAACCATGTAGTGCCACTCTTGAAGTCCTTTCAGACAGGGGTTTCCAACTTTTATATTTTGATTACCACTCAATAGTTTTCTTTAAAGCTGTGTACAACTACGTAAATATGTCCATAATTATTAGCATGTAAATGATTATAAGAAACGAAAATCTGTGCTAGTAAAGTGATCGTACTCCGCCCACTCTGACCAGACAAACTGTCATTTCTCTCTTATGATGCTAATCTCTAACAAGAAATCAACACAGTAATATGATACCGGTAACAAGAAGGTATTATGGTAAAGATGTAGAGCCACACTACTTTGTCACTGTATCACTGAAGGTAGAGGTTGGGGAAGACGCCATGACACGCTTTGCTGCTGTGGTCATCTCGATAACTTAAACCTTTGAGCATGTGGCAGGTTATCCTACAACTACCCTGAGATACAAGGCCACTGCATCACCCAGGTTACCACAGTTACCCCCTCTAGGTGTTACCCTAGGCACTCAGTTTGCCTACCCACCGACAAAGGATGGATGGACGCATGAGTAGCGTAGCCCCAGCTGCCCACACCAAATCAGATCAATCAAATCAGATAAAAAAATTAAATTCCATTATCCAGGATGGCTTTTCTCCTTCAAACCCACAACGTATAAAAGTTCAGTGCAATCAGACGGTTACCTAAAATAAAAAATCATGGAATATAAAGAAAAAGGTATTGCCACAATATGTAATGCCAGTGTAAATAAAATTGAAATGTAAGAGAGATTGGCTACATACAAAGTGCACACGTACCAGGGATGGATCCAGGGGAGGATGGGGGGGATGCATCCCCCCCCACCGGCCATGCATCATTGAATAAAGAGGCAATTTCAACATTTAAATATCAGTATGTCGCGTCAAGTCTTTGGTTGAATCAGGGAATCAGACCCCCCCACCGAAAATGTCTGGATCCATCCCTGACACGTACACATGGTCTGGCAAAATAAAGTGAATCACGGTATAGGGAAGTCGTGGCTGAGAAAGTAACTCATTAGGTTTTTCTGAGTAGTAACCATTATACAGGTATATCATGAATGAGTAGGTAACTAACTAGGTTCTTCTTAAAAGCAAACACACTAATCGCTTCCTTTATACCTGAGGGTAAGGCGTTCCATAATTTATTACCCCTGACGAAGACAGATTTTGAAACATAGTATTGGTTCTTGGGTATAAAGAAGGTTTGGTTCCCTTGTGTTTATAAATAGTCCAAGTGTAAAATTCCAGTTAGGAAATCCCTCCCTCAGTATGTTAGTTACCGATATAAGCTGCTCAAAAGTTCATTTCTGAGACACTTTTAACTATTGTAAATTCCCTGAGAGTGGAATAACGTGTTCAGACTTACATGCTCTACCCAGTTCTGTTCTAATCAAGGCACTAACGTTTGGGACATTCGTGGCTAACAGTGGTATCCACTCTGCCACCCCAGCGATAGGAACAATGTAAAACGAGTCGAAAGTCATCAAGTTAAAGTGAATAACAGAATCTATCATTAACATTTTTACTCCATATACTCGTAATTTCTTGACACAATACCCACGTTGGCTCAATAGGCAGGAAAATGGACCAGGTAATATATAACACACGAATCATCGACTTGGCATCTGTGTAAAATTATATAGTAGGCCATGTATTACGGTAAGTATAAAACTAAATGATGCCTTGTGGTTTAGAGGGTTCAGGCACTCCAAATGGATGAAGCACACATTTTTTTTTCCCCTTATATGTCCGACTCTGGGCAGGGGTTTCACAGCCTTTTCCCAGTGCCCAGTCGTCCTACATACAGTACCATACACCTCCACAGTTCAGCACTTCGGCGCTAGCACCCACCGTCCATACTGGATACGTGCAATGATTGTGCATTGGTATTAGCGGGGGTATTGTTACAAGCAGCAGCCGGGATTCGAATCCGGGTCCATTTGGACTGCAGGCCACCTCTCTACCGATGCAGCCGCCGCTTCCCCCATCATCAAGGTGCATCCGAGGAGCGGTTGGATTTTATTGCTCACATAATCCCACTCAGGGATGGACGAGGCTGGTCACCCTCGCCTTGAATATCGCGACAGTAGAAGAGAAATGGGTCTGTACACTCCTGATGGTGCTACAAGGACTGGATGATGATGATGACGATCATGGTGATGATATGAAATACTGAACTGTATGAAATAATAATGAGATGATGATGATGATGATAATGATCATGATGATCATGATGATGATGAAACAGTGAAATGTATTAAATAATGATGATAATGATTATGATGATGATCATAATGATGATGATAGTGAATACGATGATGATGATGATGATGATGATAATGATGACGATGATATTGATACTGATGATGATGGTGATACTGATGATGATGGTGATGATGATGATGATATAAAACACTGAACTGTGTTAAATGATGATGATGATGATGAAGATGATCATAATGGTGATGATATTGAATAAGATGATGATGATGATGATGATGATGATGTAAATATTGAACTGTAGTAAACGATGATGATGATGACGATGACGATGAAGATGATATTGATACTGATGATGATGATACTGATAATGATGATGATGATTACGGTGATGATGATGATGATGATGATGATGGTTTAAATTACTGAAATGTTTTTACTGCTCATCCTAAACTATTAATTGTTTTAAGTCATCGGACACCCATACAAAAGACCAAAAGAACACACGATCGAAAATTATCTCAACATTTTACCATCTTTACGTTCTGAGACCCTGGACGAACCACCTGACAAAGTTCTCAAAACATTTCACGCTGCTTGATCTCTGGCAGTCTCCCTATTCAGTCCCTTATCCTTAGAGTGTGACCTCAGGGATAAGGGACACAATAGGGAGGGTGCCGGAGATCGAGCATCGTGGAGAGCCCTCATTAGGTGACCAAGGCCGACGCATGGAAGCATGTTGGAGCCTTTATATATGATAGGAACGGTAGGAAGGATGCCTGCTATTCCTGTCAATACATAATAGAGCGTGAAGTTTATACATCACGTGAAATAAACTGTCATTCAGAAGTGTTTGCTTTTGAAAGAATAAACTCGCGGGAAAAACTATCACTGTGAAATAACACTGGCAAACAAAAAATCTTTTTACGTGACCTAAGCATGATGATATCTGATACTTAAAATACTTGGGGGGCTAAATCCAAATATGTTTGTCAAATTTTTCATCATGTAAGGTTTTTGAGTGACATGAATTTAAGTCTAGAATTTTAGGACTTATTCAGATACACACATCGCCTTTTCCCAACATAAAAACAACCTCACTGCAATCGCATTTCGTAAACTCATTGCCCTAAGAACGCAGATAGATTCCCCCTTCAGAGAGCAAAAGTAATTTCCGAAAGGTCTAAGATCGCTTCCTCAGATCGTCCATCACATATACCCACGCACCAAAGTTTCTGTACCCCCCTCGACGGAAGGAAGTGGAAGTCGAGGGCAGGCGAACGGACAACAGTAAGTGGTAGTTTGGTACTGAGCTACGAGACGGTTGGAAGACCCCCTTTCCACCCTACATTCCACACCACCACCGCCACAACCACCACAATCTCCCTGATAAAACACGTTAAAAAAGCTTTGACATTTGAAGCCAACCAGTGCCATAAAATACTGTAATGGTAGGGCTATAATACTACTGACTAAATTAATATCTAATAGCAACCCAGCCTTCTGTCGTGGCAAACAGATACTGTATTGCATCAACACATGCCGTTTCAGTGTTTGTACTCCTCTGTATCGTGCCTAATAACATATTATTATTATTATTATTATTATTACTGTAACTATGATGACACCTGCAAAGCATGAGGGTAACATTTTAGTCAGGTCAGCAGTTACCCATGCAAGGCATTTGGCCTCAGTCTGTCAATCTCCAATCGTTCGTTTGTTCGTCCGCTAACCCTTCCTAGGCTATTTGATGGATTTCAGCGAAATGTCACAGGTGTATTTTAGTAGGCTGTAGGCACGTCGTGCACTATGTTATTTTTCCCAAACAGTGTAGTGATCCCACAAATGACCATTTCATTGTGAGTCACGGAGTTCATCTTCACAGTTCAGGATCCATCCCATCCATGTCACTTTATGTAGCATCACACCCTCTCCACAAACAGATAAAAAATAGAACAGCCTCTCAACACTACACTGTGTCAGTATCATCCCTCCTCGTCCACCCAGAACTGCACTTCACAAATATAAACACAAACACATGACCACCACAGCCATCCAAAACCTCCAGTCAAGAAGCATCCTTCATGAATTGCGGCCAGGATTCACTCCACAGAAACTATCCTACCCAGAGAGACACGAGTGCACTTAGTCAGAACACGAGGCTGCCTTATCCGTACCCTCCTTTAGTACCAACACCAAATATGACCCACAAACAAGCCACTATGAGCACACTACAATGCAATCCCTATACTTCACAACACACTTACTCATCCCATCCATCATACTATCACAGCACAGACAGACCTTCAGTACAACCTCAACAAAAGGTCTCTGTGAATGTTCAGCTGAAGTGGCTTTGCGTTGTTCACTCTACATTCATGTCCAGATGAGGCCGTGGTAAAAATAAATAAATAATAAATCTTCCTATGTATTATTAAGCAACTTTTTTCTAAGTTAATGGAGAGTCTTTTATCAGTATATTGGTTTGGCATTGTTTAATCCTTTATTAATTGGGAACACTTTCAAAAGGGACTCAAATCGCCTGAAGACTGAAAGAATAAGATGATATATGCGTCATCATTGTGGTGGTTAATGCTTATATCAGTCTAAAATTAAGAAGGTTTAGAAATACTGCCTATCAAACACATGAGAATTAATAACTCCTTAATTATACTGGTGTCATTCCGAACTTGTTAATACGAAGCAGTCTCCTTCACACGCTGCAGTGCATACCAGCTGTGTACTGCATCGTTAGGGTTCCAGAGGGGAAGGCTCGTGCAGTGAATTCCCTGTTATGTGCTGAATTATGTTTGCCAAGCACTATGTTGGATGATGTTATCTTTTCACCAAGTAATATTAAGTTATCGCTCTCTCTCTCTCTCTCTCTCTCTCTCTCTCTCTCTCTCGCCATCAGTATATGAAGCTGGATGAATCAAAATCTGCTAGCAAAATTATTAGTAACTTTATTTTGCAAATGCCGGAGCTTCATTTGCGGGAAAAGTTTTTATACTTTTGGGGGGGGATATTTTCAGGTTTGTTTCTGGTTTACTGAATATACTTACCACGGAAAGAAAACAGAAGAAAGAAAAGGAAATGTCCTGGGGTCAAGAATGCAGCCAGAAAGTCGAAAATCCTCACTCTCCGTCCTGGTGTTTAGAGCAATTGCATGTGACGGACTGGACCAAAACACTGTACATTTCGCCACAGTCCTTCCTGTCCGCAAAATGGCATCACAGACTAATTTCTCGGATCTTTGTGCAGTTAGTAAAACCCTGCTTTTTTCTCTCTCTCTTTTAGTATAAATGTTTGGCTCTGGGTGGCCTGAGGAAAAGTCAATACATATTATTCCTGTGCTCTAAAATGGCGGTCCCAAATGGCTGTCCCCGGCTCGTTCGGGAACAATGGCATTTCCAATTCATGACCACATTCCTATCCAGAGCATGCACGGTCGCCCGGAGAATCACGCACGGACGGAGAGACGGACGGGCAAGTACACACAGACAGACAGACACTCGCTGACAGGTGGAAGGGCAAGTTCCCATACACGTATTAACGACGGGAAAATAGGAGATACTTCGCAGTCTTTCCTGGACACATTGGACAAGTTGTGAAATAGTTTCCCTCCTTCTGCCTGTAACCTCCATGTTTTCTTCTTCCTTTTCCTCTTCTTTTTCATCTTCTCTTTCGTCTTCATCTTCTTCTTCTTGTTCTTACTCTTGCTACTACTACTACTACTACTACTACTACTACTACTATTATTATTATTATTATTATTATTATTATTATTATTATTATTATCATTATTGTTATTATTATTATTATTATTATTATTATTATTATTACTGTTATTAATATTATTATTATTATTATTATTATTATTATTATTTGACGCAATCTATCCATGCATTCCCAACATAACTAATCTATATTTTGAGCTTCATAGTTCGTTTTCCAATGTTACGAAATCTTCTGCATAAACAAAAATTATTATTCCTTCTTTCTGAACCTTAGCCTCAAACCTGAAGACTTCCCACTATTATTATTATTATTTTTTTTTTGTTAACGTGTATTTTCTCTTTTCTTCAAGCCTGGGGGAACGTCGTAATATTGAAGTTAATGGTGGCTGTGTCTAACCCCTCCAGTTCCATAAGTCTCTCGAAAGATGAATAAAACAATTGAAAAAAAGGAGACTCTGAAGAAGGTCATTACCACAGTTCAGAAATAAACCCCTTTAGGCCAATAACCTTTTATATATTTTACTCTTCATTCCCAGACGATATATTTCAGCTTTATGATAAACATTTAGAGCCACTGAGCCTTGATTCAGCCGTCATCACCGTGGAACAATTGTCTGTCTATCTATCTATTGCCAGACGCCTTAATCCCGTAAGGGGTGGCCACAAACAAATTGCCTCCATACCGCCCTGTCCCCTGCCATTTCACTGCCCTGCTCCCACCTCACACACCCCTCTCTCATATCCCTCTCCACTGCATCCCTCCATCTCATCCTTGCCCTCCTCCTCCCTCTTCTGTGTCCTGGGGAAAAAAAAAAGAGGAAAAGAAAAACGAAAAGAGTAGAAAGCTTGGTAGCAAGTATTTCCATAGTTTAATTAGGTTGTCTGGCTGAAGGCAATGAAAACTAAAGCTTATCAGAGGCAGAACTGTTCACACACACACACACACACACACACACACACACACACACACACACTGTCCGGGAATACTTGACTGACAGATGGTGTATGTAGGGTTAGTCGTATATTGCGCTCTCTCTCTCTCTCTCTCTCTCTCTCTCTCTCTCTCTCCAACTTGGGGTGTACTCCATCTTCATAACATCAACCTTTTCTCTACAAGGGTCGTCCACACTAAGTAATCATCATCATCATCATTATCGTCATCATCATCATCATCATCATCATCATCATCATCCCAATGAGTATTCCATGCTAATAATGTTGTGAGATAAGAACGAGAGAGAGAGAGAGAGAGAGAGAGAGAGAGAGAGAGAGAGAGAGAGAAGCACAGCATAGCTAACAACTACATGGTCAGTAAATCACCTTTTTATTTTATTGGCACGACCCTGGCCATACGCTTAACAACCCGCTCCCTGAGGCCTCCTGCACATGTCACCATTTTGGCGCTAACACCCACCGTCCATACTGAATACACGCTCGGGCTGTCTCATAAGGGACTGTTGTACTGGTATTGCAGGGGTGTTTTTATGACCTGTCACCACTTCGGCGCTAACACCCACCGTCCATGCTAAATACACGACTGCGCTCTGCCTGCTGTACTGGGATTAGCGGGTGTTTTTATCGACCGAAAAGAGAGAACATAACTTACGTATTTGAAATCCTTGAAACTGTTCCCTGCCCCAGCCGGGATTCGAACTTCGAGGTAAAGTCATTCGTATTGGTGATCGGAGAGTGAAGGAGGGAGTGAGGCCAGAGGTAAAGACATTTGGAAACACCGTCACACCATCTTTACCGTGACTCTTAACATTGTCTTTATTAAGTGTGCTAAGCCTGTGACCCTCAGAGAAGAAGAACAGGAGTTGAGAACGTATGGGGATTTTCAGCTATCTTTACTTGTATAGAGTGGATAAGAATAATAGTAGTAGTAGTAGCAGTAGTAGTAGTAGTAGTAGTAGTAGTAGTAGTAACAGTAGTAATAATAATAATAAGTTTTCTTTACAAACCATATCAGATCCATTATCTGTTTTGTAAATAATGCAAAGCGTTTTTTCTCAGTTCTTTTTGCGAGTATCCAAGCATTTTTATCGTCAGTCTTTCCTTTTCCTGGGTTGGGATGAGCTTCTCCAGAGAGCTCTTCACCTGGAGCGGGGTGCGAATTACGCTCACTGACAGCGGATGAGGATAAAGGTGACTGCACTCCAGTAAGAGAGGCTTCTCTAAGTAAGCAGGCACAGACCTTAAAGGAGAACAGTCTTGGGAATAATGTAACATGTATTTTGCCGATATTACTAAGACAGTGGCTTCATCTGCATTTCAGTGTCATTGTGAGAAGAAAAAAATATGTGAAATCAATACACGAGCATATTTGAAAAAGGTATCTTTAAAAGTCTTTCTTTGTCTTCAAGTCATTTTTCCATTTATTACTCTTTCTTGCGTTTCCGGTTCTCTGCCTCTAATAGATATTTTCTCAGTTATTAGCTTCGCTGGGGATATAGCTATGATGATTAAATTCATTTCTGTGTATGGATCCATCAAAACTAGGAAAATATGATGAGTGACAAATTCCTGGACAGTGTGTGTGTCAAGAAAAAATTCACTCGTGTTTGATAAAGATGAATGAAAGGTCAAGGGCACAGGTCAGGGTCGTAATTCATGACACTGCGTTACCTCACCTATACGTAAACCTGCTTTGGAACTAACTATAGTCGTTTAATCTTAACTTGGCCCAGATTTTTGTACTTCAACTTAGTATACGTTGTTTCAATAGAAGGAAAAGACAATGCTGTGGCTGTAAATTCTTTCCATAGCAGTTCTTCAAGACTAGCATCATAATCTAGTAATAATCTATTACTATAACTCGGTATTCAAAGAGAACAGGTGGCAGTTTTAGGCCAGGTTAGAGTTAAAAGCGTGTAGCAGCATAAACTTTGCCTGGGAATGGGAACAAGTGATTTGGTTTTGGGGCAAGTACAAAGGTCATGGGTTAGAATGAAATTTCTGGCACTTCTGGGAACACCGTCCCGAACAAGTATCGGCCCCATTACAGCACATATCATCCTGAAACACGGATGAAGCATTGTATATATGGGTCATCCTGTAATTACAAGTGCAAATATTGTCTTTGGTAACTATTAGAAGTCAAAACAGCAAAAAGATTCTCCAACTGGATGGGATATGTTTAGAGACACCACATTTATAGACTCATGTGTGTCTGCGAAGTTGATCATTTTCACAACCATCGTACCCTTTTGAGGGATGGTGTACTGTACTTCTGATCTAAGTGGAGAATACTGTTATCACTATCACTGTGACTACGAACATATCAACACGAGGAACTAGTAAATCAGTGAGTTGTGTCACTGTGCTGTGTCCGCTCCGGCTGATGTGTTCATGGATTCACACCCAATAGTAGTCTCTGATTGGCTAAGATAATATTCTCCCTATCGATAAAATGGTGATCTGTGTCCCTGTATCATGTATTATCAGTGTTATCTTGTATTTCTTTACACATTTATTAGGTCAGTGAGGTGACTGAATACAAGTCGGAAGCCTACGTGACCAAATTCGAAGGAAGTTTTTTTTTTTTTTCTTCTTCTTCTTCTTTTTGGCTCTCCTTGCAGAGTTAGTGTTTTCAAGGTGCACTCTCTCTCACGCCTACTTGTTTGTGCGACACAGCAGTTAGTCAAGGCACGATATTTCTAGGGGAAATACGTACTGTTCTTCGTAAGAATAAATCAGTCACATCAAGACCGCCCTTTTGTTAATGCCTTCAACATCAAAAGGGGACCGTCGCATCACACAGTCTGTCCATATTTATTCTCATATTTCACCCTGACTTTCTTCGAGCCTTGGGTGGAGGCAAGCTGGATGGTGTGGGTTGCAATGTTTAGAGACAGAGACACATCAGAATCCATGCTGAAGTGATCTTGCTTTAAGGATAAGGATGTGTTTTGGTCTGTGACTATCCTCATATTACGTCACACCATTGGCGACAGTGATTCTTAACCTCGAGGATACTTAACAGAGGTTAGACTCCTTTACTTTATCGTTTAATTCCTACTGTCATTACTAACAAACTGTTATTATAGACCCATCAGCTATATCTCGGAGAGTGCATTGATGTACCCACGATACTTCATTATCATTCACGAAAGGAAAATATGGACATGCAACACACATTATAAAAACTAGATGGAAGAAAGATATAGAAGAGAGTATGACGTTAGTTTCATTTTATTACTTACTTTAAAATAGTGTAACAGTAAAAGAGTTGCTCAGGTTAGCCAGGTTATACATATTTTCATATCGGGTATAGGTCGGGCACTCCGCCCTCTCCCCCAGCCTTCCTATATAATTCGCCTGATGCTTAGGACCTGGATGGGCTCGTATCTTCACACATACGATATTACATGCATCTATCTTGAAAACAGTGGCAATTATCTTACTGAGTCGAGAGTGGAGCTACACCCCATTCCTCAACCCCCAAGTGCCGTTCCTCTGGCTTCTGCAGCTTACTACAGCCGACGTTTTATTCCCATGCAAAATGCCATTCACTTGTACTGAAAACTGGATATATTTTTGCCCAGGTCGGGAATGGGTATCGCGGGACATGCCCCTCACCTGAACTCCTCTGCATAAGTTCCGACAACAAATTCAGTCAATTACCAAGCATATCCCCCGCCTCCTCTTTTTCTTCTCTCTTTCTACAGAACATTGAATAACATGTTTGGTGATGTAGACGCGAGACAGTGTGCCCTTTTCCTCAGAGCCACGCTTGCTTTCAGTGTGGTGCCAGCCACCTTTGTCTGGGTGTGGAAGTATTCAGCACAGCAACACAAATACTGTTGTCGTGCACAGGAATTAGCGAGCGCAATGGTTTCCGAATCGCAAGGGTTAAAAGACTGTTGCACACATGTAATCTTTTGACTGCACTTGAAAATATTATAAAAGATGGTCAAGTTTTAAAAATAGAGTAAGAATTGAATGATAATATACCTGATTGACCTCTTTAATACTTATATAGCTAAGCCTGCAGGCCATTCTCTCATAAAAGAATACTGTGTGTGTGTGTGTGTGTGTGTGTGTGTGTGTGTGTGTGTGTGTTGCCAAAATATCCCGAATAGTTTTGGACGAACTCTCACCCAACCCTCAGGAAACAGCAACTATGTGGATGTGCAGAAGCCTGTTACATTTGGTAAGGATTTGACCAAAGACAACAGAATGCCGGCTGCCATTTTTTCGGATATGGATTGGCTTTTTGTGAACCGCGGTGACTGAACTCCGTAGGATTGTGTTAATTTTCTTCAAAAAAATATTTGTTTGTAGCTTGTATCTTAACCAACAACATATTTTGGCTGGCGATTAGCATGCTGCATTTAGTACCGATTTCTTTTAAAGAAACAGCGTCCATACAGTAGCGGCATTTGTAACAAACCGTACCGTGCTGCCAGCCTTGCCAGTCAGGTACTTGCTGTATACTTCCCGGGAAGGATTAAGCAGGGCTGGCCTTCGGTGCACCATGAGGGAAATACTCGCCCTAAATTATTACACAAGCTATTAGTTGGTTGGAATGGGAAAAATAACAGATTACAGCGGAATTTCCTAAAGCCTGTTCGATCTCTCCTGAGAAGTTTTACGCTTTTGAAAGCTGGCAGCTGATTGCTTGTCCGAGTGCATTCATTAGTAACGATACATTTAGGGTTTTATTAAAAGGGTTACATTAACCGTTTCTGACGATGAATGCTCAGTATATATATATATAACGGAGGCCACATATGTCACATATAACTGCTGAACAGAGAGTAACACAGGTCCCACAAGCTACAGCAATTCAACACTACTCCTCTGACCCACTATCATTCAGTGTAATCAAACATATGTTCTAATTTCACTTCTTTATGAAACAACTGAGCCTGGGTCGTTATCAGGCTGCCTTACAAACCCACTTCATCCGATGCTGTTACTACCATGCCATCACACCCGATAATGCTCAGTACTCTTACCATCTTTCATAGATTTTCTGTTCACTTGCTTCTTCGAATCTGTCTCCATAGAATTTCAGTATTTTTGCCTTTGCCTTACAAACTCTATCAGAGCGCCTTCTTCTTTGCTATCCTTATCGTATTCCAGTAGTTCAGTTACCCTTCTAGGAGGTACCTAGCATGGGCCAACCGGCTACTGCAGTTATCCTCTCTTCTTATGCTTTTATTTTCATAAGCAGTTGACGAATCAGTGGAAAATATATCATATAACTTTCACCGGGAACACCATAGTCCATATTTTTTCAACTTTTACCTTATCCTGCTTTATTGTTATTTTAGCATAATAAAAATGTCTTATTGCATTAATTCCCCCAGGAAGCTGTTAATACACTGTTGTGACCACACAGGTGAATGAAAATGTACGTGACGATACGAGCAGTCAGCGTGGCAGGTCACTGGGTAGCTACGTATCGTTTACTTCGCTAACCCATTAGCTCCCAGGGTTTCTTGTGTAAGTGTTGGTGCTGGAAGGGTATTAAGGGTACTGCCCTCCGCCTATCGGCTCATAGTCGCTATGCTCGTAGGTCCCAACCCCGGGGTTCCCCTCTTTATTAACTTTCGAAAATGCCCAGTTCCGTCCTCTGTTGAGGCCATTGGGTGCAAAGGGGTAACGGCGTGCCTCACGGCAACTGGCTTTCACAAGCAAACTCGAAATGTAATAAGGCTTTATGCACTCCACATTCACTTTCAAAGTGTGTCAGTAGAGAGTAGTGATGATAATATTCTTTTGTTTTGAGTGTGGTAATAATTAAGGATAAAATGGTGATACACTATTGATTTTTGATTGGGGGTAAACTTAAGTAAAAGAATGAGAAATCTGATGAGAACTTTCGTATTCACAAGAACAGAAATTGATGGTTAGGAATGGTTAATTATTCACAGACTTGATAGCAATGCAGGTTCACATAGTTAGTTGGAAGAAATACGAGAGAAATGGGTCGTTGGTTCATAAAGGAGAGTAACAGAATCGGTGTTAACCCCACTGGTGTAGTCCCTCCAGTCTTCTGGGGGTTATTAATCAGGTATTAGGCAAAAGAATGAGTGTAAATATGTGGGCGCTGAATCAATTAACATTTACTCCGATTTATTGTTTTATTTGGTTATTTAGGGGTTTCGTCATAGTTTGGTGGACCAATTAACTACGATCAAGGAGGTTTGACTACTGGTATAGACTGTTTACGCCTGACACCATCACTGACACTTGCATCACCAAGACATGTAGTGTAAAGAGTCCAAGTGACCAGGCGCTATACTCAACACTAACTCTGGCCGCCCGGTAAACCAGTGTGTCTGGCACAGGGATTTCAAGTGCACTCGCCCGGATTAATAAAGGAGATGCCAGACCATCACATGCCGGAAAACTTGCATATATATATATATATATATATATATATATATATATATATATATATATATATATATATATATATATATATATATATATATATATATATACTGTAATTACAACCCTTTTAATAAAAATTAAAATACGTCATTACCAATGATTGCACTCAGAAAACCAATTAACCGCCAACTTTCAAAAGCTTAAGTCTCTTTTCATCTCAGAAAAGATCGAATAAGCTTTAATATATTTCACGTGACCTTTTTCAAGAATGGTTGTTTGTTTGTTAAATCTATTCAAGGACGTAATATTCACTTTTATTAAATATTTTTCTACCGTTTGACAATTTACTTGCCTCTGACAGGTGTCTGAAACTAAATTCCTAGTTTATTCCACGTGGCATTTCCCCAATATGTATCAAATGCTACAAAGTCTTATTCCCTCAAATTGCCACTGAGCCTCAGACCTCAAGGGGTTTCCAGTGGCGAGATACACAGTCCATTGCAACGTCCACCTCCTTTACTCATTTCACCTTAACTTGACCCAAAATTTCGTCTTTTTGCAGCATATTGCAAGTAGCTCAGTGGCAGAAGAGGATAAGTGAGCCAGATGAGATTAAGTGCGTTGTGTTTGGCTGGACGTGTGTGTGTGTGTGTGTGTGTGTGTGTGTAAGAGAGAGAGGGAGAGAGAGAGAGAGAGAGAGAACACAGTTTTAGTCTTATCTGGTGGAGGGATAGAGGGCCAGCCAAAGGGTTGACCTATAGTTTTTGAGAATAGGACAAAGGTCAAGGTCACCAATAAATGTCAAATATTTCGCCTTCTTAGCATCCGATGGGCGAAGACATTGTACTCTCTGAATGCTTCTTCTTGTTCTATGAAATGTTTCTAAAGTGACTTCCTTCAACTCTCTCTCTCTCTCTCTCTCTCTCTCTCTCTCTCTCTCTCTCTCTCTCTTTCTCTCTCTCTCTGGTCGAGGTATTGCAGTAAGGTAAGGACTAAAGATAGAAAAGGGACGACAGACAGGGGACTCATTTTCCTCCTTTCTCACCCCTTCGTCACCTAAATTAATTTCTTATCCTTCCACCCTCTCTTCCATTATCCTTCCCCTTCATCAAGAAAGAGGCACCACACCCACACCCACATGTACACCCACACGCACACCCACACCCACATCCACACCCACACGCACACCAAGCAAGTCCACCATTATGCAAAGTTATGAATACACCATAATGGCCTTAGGGTATTTAAAGATTAATCTAAATGACATGGCAAATTTCACCGTGATTAACCTCTCTGATGTCCCAAAATACGGTCAATATTTTCGATTTTAATGGAGAGATTGTGTAATGTATATGCCTGAATGTATACCTAGTTGTATGATATAGTTGTAGCAATGTATAGTGTAGCTGTTAGAAATTTTGTTGAGGCTAGATAAGAGTATTTGTAAGCTCAGCGAAATGTGATCATCTCTGGCTGCTGCCCCTCTCTCAACCAGCAGACAAAACTTGATACAGCACACACTCCTGTATCATTCAGCTCAGCAATCAAAGAAACCACCGTCTACTGAGTTTTGTTTCAGCACCTGCACTTCGCTTGAGTTTTTCCACATCTATATCAAATATTGAAAAGTAAAGTCCTTCAACATTTTCACCTAATTACACCTGATGCTCCATACACGGGAATGTTCAGTGAGACATACCTCCGAAATTGCTGCAGTATTTCAAATAATATTTCCTTTTCGGTCATCGAGGCTTGGTTTAATCCCGAAAAAATAGATCGATTTTATATGAAGGAATGTAGGAATGGGTCTAGAACTCTGAATCTTTCCCCATCCCAAATGCTGTTCTTTCTCTGCTATACTTATCTCTTGCTTTTGCACTTTTACCATCCCATCTTGACAATCATTTTAGATTTTTTTTTTCTAATTTATGCTCATTTTACAGAAGCTATCTACCAAACATACATTAGCTATACAATAAAACGGTTTTCAACTGTATCATGATTGCTACAGCGGTTAATGACGCAGTATGCAGTTTTGTATATAGAAAAATGTTGAGATGGAATGAGCAGCATGAATCCATGGAGTTTTACAAACAGTATTCCGGGACGAGGTCTGAGGCCTAGACAGTGTTTTTAGGCTGTAACTTGTGTCTTGAATGCTCCTCTAAGTAGGTAAAGAAACATCCCTGGTTATTAAGAGGCGTTTTTGTGCGAAAAACGCTCGAGCACGCCTTTATGTTTTTGGAGTTATGATGAAATATTGAGAGAGAACAAAATCGGTGTTACTGAGACCTGCTTTAGCGACTACTAGAAAAACTCGTGGGGTTTTGCAAGCCGAGTAGCTTTGCACATTCTTTTTATGCAAGAATGAAGGAACCAAAGGCCAGGAGCCCGAAAACCGTTCCTTCCAATAACGAAAACAATACAAAAAAAAGCCAGATTCAAGATCCGTTCATTTCGAGATGCCTGGACACACTGCGTTTGAAAGACTAGAGATCATAGGAAGTAGTTAATACAGACATAGGGAGACAGTTCCAGAGGTGACCTGTTGCATAAATGAAGGACTGGGAGTAACGGTTAATTCTTGCATTAGAGAGTTGGACAGAAAAGGGGTGAGAGTTTGTTGCTAGAGGTGGAGGGATGTAAGCAGACAGTTCAGAGGGGCAGAGACCAATGAAGTAGCGATAGGAAAGAGATAAAGATGCAACAGTGCGGCGAGGAGACAAGGGTTGAAGGAAGCCAGTAGGAGGAGGAGAGTTAATGCGACGAAAAGCCTTTGACTTCACTCTCTGTTTTAAATGCAGTGTATGCTAACACGACAAAAATGAATAATGTCGATAATCTGAACTTTCTTGGAGCCCAAAAATCGTAAATGGCCAACTGGAGAAGCTTGGTATGACCGCCATTATTTACCTCCTTGCGTGGCCTACCTCCCAAACAGAAGAATACTGTATGGAGGTAGTCATCATCATCATCATTTCTTTATTTCGTAATACAGTATACATATACAGATTACATAATATTACATAACCCAGAAATTCCAGAGGCCTGTGTACAGTACAGAACATACTTAACAATAGCATATCCTTCCGAAAGATGGAATTTGGTAATCACTGAAAAAGTTATAGACTGTACACAATATACTCACATATATACGTATAAATACATATACATATACAGTACACTCACATGCACATACTGTACATAAAAATAACAAATCACTGCTGCTCTCTTAGGGCAATAAAAACTATAATTAATGATATAAAAAGATTACAAATTAAGCTTTAAAACACAGAAAAGAATAAAAATAAGTAAACCATAATGCTAAGACAAAAAATATAAAGATAAAAAAAATCATTATAAATATCTGCAAATTATAAAAACAGAAAATCTACAGAACTAAATAAAAAATTATATAAGCATGTACTAAGAAATAAGAAAAAAAAAAAAAGTTAAAATCTAATAAAATAATAATAAAAGGCCACATATGACTGTACATAAAAGTTACCAAAACTAAAAAATCTAAATTATAAGCAATACTAAAAGTGAAACTAAAAAAAATTATATAAAACAACTATACATATACAGTATACACACACACACACACACACACATATGCATACATATACACACACATTCATATACACATACATGTACACACACACACAAACACACACACACATATAAAATGTGGGATAAAAGTCATGCTAGAATTAAGCTAATAGCCATAAAACATACAAGGATTGCGTCTGTCCTCGTGCCTTTGTATCCAGTCAATCCGAGATCTCAGAATATCCAGCTCTTCATGAAAAATATTAACATTATATACATCTCTGAAGTATTTGAAAAGGTATTGCATAAAAAATCCCTCCTTGATAAGTGGGATATTAATGCTAAAGATAGGGTTTAGCAACCTGAACACTCTCTCACAGTACCTGGCTTGGACTAGTGCAGTGTGATGCCTGAGCAGCAGTTGATTACACCGAGCTGCCGTGATGTGACTGCTGGCAATCATCGGTACTTCACATATACGCTTTAATGCTTTGCTAAAAGCAATCTCAAAAGCTTTAAAATTTTTTGAGTTAAAAGAAGAATCATGGTTCCATAATGGAAGTCCGTAGTCTGGTAAACAATAAGATTTAAAAAGTAATAGTAGTGGTAGTAGCAGTAGTAGTAGTAGTAGTAATAGCAGTATTATTATTATTATTATTATTATTAGTAGTAGTAGTAGTGGTAGTAGTAGTAGTAGCAGTAATAGTAGTAGTAGTAGCAGTAGTAGTAGTAGTAGTAATAGTAGTAGTAGTAGTAGTAGTAGTAGTAGTAGTAATAGTAGTAGTAGTAGTAGTAGTAGAAGTAGTAGTAGCAGTAGCAGTAGTAGTAGTAGTAGTAGTAATAGTAGTAATAGTAGTAGTAGTAGCAGTAGTAGTAGTAGTAGTAGTAGTAGTAGTAGTAGTAGTAGTAGTAGAAGTAGTAGTAGCAGTAGCAGTAGTAGTAGTAGTAGTAGTAGTAGTAGTAGTAGTAGTGGTGGTGGTGGTGGTGGTGGTGGTAGTAGTAGTAGTAGTAGTAGTAAAAAAAAAAATAATAATAATAATAATAATCATGGAAAGGCAAATCAGAGGTAATACACAAACACTCTCTTCATTCTCCTCTCAACAATCCAGTAATCAGTCAAGAACACAAACACATTTCAAAGCACCAGGACTACACCAAATCTCATATATTCACGTAATTCACTCCTCACTCTTAGCCTTGAACATCGTCACTGATAATCATAATATGCAACTTTTTCCTGGCGTAACAGCGAAGTCCATCACATCTGGAAAAAGTCAGTCCTCATCCCAATACTGCAGCCATGAAAACATCTCATAACGCAAAGCCTTAACAGTAGTAGTAGTAGTAGCAAAAATAGAAGTAATAGTAGTAGTAGTAGTAGTAGTAGTAGTACCAGTAACAATAATAACAACAACAATAATAATAATAATGATGATAACAATAATAATAATAGTAATAATAATAATAATAACAATAACAATAATAAAAATTATAATAATAATAACAATAATAATAATGATAATAATAATAATAATCCATCCATCCATCCATCCTGCAATCCTACATTAATAATGATAATAATAATAATAATAATAATTATTATTATTATTATTATCATTATTATTATAATAATCCATCCATCCACCCATCATCCAATCCTACATTACCCCATGAAGAACGTAGGAGCCCTGGGCTAGGCAACTTGGTCCCGACATTAGAGATGTGAGTGACCAGCCTCACTCATCCCTGAGTGGCATTACATGAGCAATCAACCCCAACCATCCCTTGGATATAAACCTTCACCGGCTAAATCCAATTGGAGTGCAATAATTACCCACTAAACCACCAGGCGCCAAAATTTGGTTATATGGTTACCACCCAGCGTAGTAGATGGTTTCCTGGTACAGGAAACCATTTGGCTTGTCGCTCAGTGTTTAGTCACCCACAGGCAGAAGGAAGAGGAAAGAATGAAGGAAAGAAAGACAGAAGTGGGAGTGTAAAGTCACACGGAGGCGGAAGGACAAGGAAAGAATGAAAGAAAGACAGAAGAGTATAGAAGGAAAGAAGGATGGAGGAGACGAAAAGGCAGAAACCCGAGGGCAGCACTACATCGAGTGAGTGGATAGTGAGCGCTCCCACCTACCACAATAATAATAATAAAAGTAATAATAATAATAATAATAATAATAATAATAATAATAATAGTAACAATAATAATCCACTCAATGTTGTGCTGCTCTCGGGTGTCTGTCCTTTCCTCTCCTCCCTCCTTTCCTTCCTTCCTCTTCCGTCTATCTTTCCTTCATTCTTTCCTCGTCTTTCTGCCCACGGGTGACTTTACACTCCTACCTTTGTCTTTCCTTCATTCGTTCCTGTTCCTTCTGCTTATGGGTGACTCTACACTGAGTGACACGCCGAAAAACACCAGGAATCCATTTACTACTCTGGCTAGTAACAATATAACCAAATTATGGCGCCTGGTGGTTTAGTGGGTGTTTGCGTCGGTCCAGTCGGATTGAGCCGGTGATGGTTTATATCCAAGGGTTGGTTGGGGTTATTCCTCATGTAATGCCACTCAGGGAAGCGTGATGTTCGTCACTCTCATCTTAAATGTCAGGACCAACTTGCCTAGCCCCGGGCTCCTATGCTCCTTGTGGGGCAACGTAGGCTTGGATGATGGCTGGATGAATGAATAATAATAATAACATTAATAAAGAAATCTGGGAAAGCAGTTCCGAGATAACATACTCGGAAAATAAAGGTGCCATAGAGCTCTGGTAAGAAGAAAGGGGAGAATACAAACACCAACAAGAAACATGGAAATATACAAACATTTTCTCTTCGCGGACAGCAGTCTGGCGGATGTGAGCGTGAAGTGGGTAATGGATGGCGAGGGATGGACAAAAAGCTTTTATGTTTGATTAATCCTTTATATTTTATGTTTTTTGGACAGTCAAACGTATTATTTTGATTTGGAGATACTAGGCATTAAAAATCTGTTGAGAGAGAGAGAGAGAGAGAGAGAGAGAATGCTGCACTGCTGCCGACTATCATGTGAGGCAGAATATGGCGTCTGGCAATAGATAGATAGATTGATAGAATAAGATTAAGTGCCAGGGAAGCCAGTACCTGTACCATAGTCAGCTAAAGTCGCGTTATCTCTCCTGCTGTTCTGTCTTTGAAAATTAGTGTCATGAATCCGAAGCAAATGACACAGATGACACTGAACTATGCCTAAATAAAGCAACCAGTGTCAGTGGCTGTAGAATAATCACACTTTTCAAAGAGAAAGAAACAGGCGAGGCGACAGGACTTTTGCTGCTGAGTGTACATATTTATAGAACTAACTAGACATATAGACACCTTGGATTCACACATTTGATTTTATTCACTCTAATTCTACTGTATAAGCTGATGATAATGAGAGCATTGCAAGATAGCTCCCCCGCCCACCAAACTCTCCAGCCAAAACCGGTAGGAAAAAGAAAGAGGGACCTCCATGCACCATAGAAAAACTGCCATGGAAATTCTGTGAGATTGAAAAAAAAAATATTCGACAATAATTTAATCTGTGAGGGAAATTGAACATTATATGAACAATTCTGCTGCATTTCCCTTTGCCAAATAATTATTATTTATTTTATTTATTTATTTATTTTGCTGTCAACTACTGGTACAGAAGGCAAGATCATTGTGCAGGGTATTTTTTTTCATTAAGATATAATTAACTTTTTTTATCTATATGTCAACAATTGTCCTTTTTTACCTTTAAGAGTAGCAGAGGAACGCATAATAAAACTAAGCTATGAGCCATACATCGAGAAGCCTTACAAACAAAGCGTATACACGAATCATCGATAAACCAACTCCCTCTCTAGGCTAACAAGAGCTCATCCCTAACTCTACACACATCACAAATCCCACCCATCCACTCACTGTCTTTCACCTTTGTCTCACGCAGTGCCATCATATAACCCACGTCTAGTATTCCAAACTAATCAACCCAATTTTTAGCTCGCTTGAACACTGTTGAATTAGTCTGGAAAGCTCTCGTTACATTTATACATGATTTTGATACGCTTTCAGTAAACTATTTAAACTTAATTATACAGAGGCTTAGAGGAGTGTTTGTGTTTGCTGGACCCTTCAAATGGCATGACTAAGCTACATAGATATATTTATTTTATAGAGTTGCTTGTAATTAATTTGGTTTGGTTAGGGAAGGAGAAAGGAAGAGAGAGGACCAGCTAATACCCCTCATTCAGTTTTAAACTCAGAGAGAGAGAGAGAGAGAGAGAGAGAGAGAGAGAGAGATACATGGCTTGCTGGAAGATGCCAGAGGTTTCCATGAAAGAGAAAGACATGCGTGGCTTGGACGGAGGTCTACAAGCTGAAAACATTTTCACATTTGTGTTCATTAACCTGACTTCTTCAAAACTGTATACTTTGTGACACGCATAATATATTCTTTACATTTTTCATATATCTAGAGACTGTAAACACAGTGTTAACGGGAGATTTATGACAGTGTTGACTGCGTTGGTGTTGCGGTATTGGGTTGGCTGGCGTAGGTTAAAACTAGTGTTACACTCGTAGGTAATTTAAGTAACTCAGAGACAGGGCCATTCATAGGCCGGCCCCTGGGAGGGTCCGGTAAACCCTCTGTCAGTCTGTTCGTACTTGACGGAAATGAATCACTACTATAACTTTGATTCTGTCTTGATTGGTCGTATGAAATTCGGTGAGTGTTTAGTTATGAGAAAGGAAGCAGCCTCCTTGGTTACTAGCCATAAACGCCATCAAATCTAATTATAACTGGCCATCAACTGGGCTGAAAGGGGTTTGGGATTTACGCTATGAGGAAATTTTTTGTCCCCATTCTTTTGTGACACTTTTACAAAAATCAAATCATCTGTGGAACTCTCCATTTTCATTAAACTCCTGAATCAGTGTAAATATCATGGCTGTTGATGAAAGAAGTGGCTGGTGCTATGAAGACGATTTGGAGGAAGACGCTTTTGCTATAAATGCGAGGCAGAGTAATGCAACATAAGTGAGAAAAATTGGTCGTAGTAGTACTTGTAGTCACAGCTTCATCAAAAGTCTCAACTCAGTGGACTGCAGGCTGAATTTTCCCTACTCCAACAGCAACGTTTGTTTAAGTGGGCAGTGGAGCAGTTTAGTTATATCGGTGCCACCACGTGAAGACCTCCCCTCCCCCCTTTTCCAGCACTCAGAAGCCTTGGTAAACATTATTTTTATACGCATAGTAAAGGGTTAGAGCACCTGGAGTGGATATCTCAATGTGGTCCTCCAATATCATACGTGGGAAGGAAGAAGCGGAGCAGTGGGCTAATCGAGATCTTGCAGTCAAAAAGAAGATGAAGATCTATCTATCTATCTATATACCTAAGCTGCTTCCCCCAGAATAGGGGTCGCCGAGAGAGGACGATACACTCCCAATTTACTCATCCACACACACACATTTACTCGTATCTTAGTCCAGCCCTGTGCGTGTGTTTGCGAGTCCTTGGTAATTATGAGAAACTGTAGTCTGTTCGTTTTAATTAGGCAAAATTTGGTCAGTCCCACACTCAATTACCCTTAGTTATGAAGTAGGAGTCATTCTTCTTGCCTACTATACTTTTTTTCCTTATCTGAGTCCAGAGTTTCATTCTGTCGCATCTAATTTCACGCAACTCACTGAAAGTTAGGCAATGCAACGGCTCTACGTCTTTCTATAGAACTTCTTCGTGACTGGCGTTATCATCGAATGTTAATGTATTGTTTCCTTTCAGCTCTCAAGATGGGAAGATGGCAATTTTAGGCAAAGTTAGAGTAAAACTAGAATAGTCAAATCAATCTTCATCTGTCTACATTTGGCCATCATCTGAGCTGTAAGGATTCAGATTTCCGTCGGGTTGAAACAGACGAGTCCAGAGTTGAAGAAACTTACGTTTCTTAAATTCCGTGTCTTCAGTGATGTATATTTTATGGTTTCTGTATCTCCGTACTTAGATTATGATCACCTCGGTTTCAGAATTATCACCCAAACTGAGCTAGTCTGAAGTTCCCAAAAGCTGGAAGTGTTAAGGATCAGACAAGAACAAAAGGGATAAATTTTGAGAACAATCAGTCAATGGTAAAGGTTACGGAGCAAAGTCAAAGTTCATCCCTTGTGTCTGTGTGTAAACATGAGTAAAACAGTTTTGGTCTGATTTGAACCAAACTTCATGTATGAGTTGGGGATCATCCAAGAGGGCTTTTGGTGAGAAACATCGAAAATTCATAGAGAAATCGCTCACCTGAGGTTTAAAATACTCAATACAGGTAGGAGTACCTCCTTACCTTACAGGGTTTTCTATCAGGCTGGCTGCAAAGAAGATGAGTTCTATGGGAGGATAACTATTCCACACCACTCATAAACGGTATTTATTTATTTGGTACAAATTTATATGTAGTACTAGAGTATATTGGTTTTCAAACAGTAATATAGGCATTATAAGCATTGTTTCACTCACTAACTCATCACCATTCCTGACTTTCTTTTGCCACATTACCTGATCATCATTTCTGACTGTTTCTTCCTCTAATGCTTTGTAAACTTTGTCCTCCACATTGTCTTCGATTGGGGAATCACTCTGGCCCTGAATGTCTTTATTGGCCAGGTCACTGGTAACAGGTGAATTGCCGAGACAACGGGGGGAAGGTTATGCGGTGTAAGGCATTGTAGAGGAATAGTGGAAGGTGTCCCGTGTATACGTACGAAAAATCACGCGCAAAAATTGAAAATTGTCCAAATTAGGGACCTTGCAATTGCACGACGTACCAGTATGTCGTCCGGACTGGCAAATGGAAAATGTTGCAACGTACCCATACATCGACGGGATGGGGCGGGTTAATAGTAAATTCAACTCTTATTCTTACTCTCTGCTTCACTCTTTCTCAGTCTCTCACCATCGCTCTTTTCTTCTGCTCTTCCTCCTTTATTCTTTCCATCTACTCCTCATCCTCACATAATTATTGAATTCTTTCCATTATCCTTCATCGTTACTTTATCAGTATTCTTTTCTCTTCAAAAACTCTGCTTTGTCCTCAGCTGTCTGCCTTATCCCCCTTATCTCCCCCATCTCTCTCTCTCTCTCTAATCACCTCACTCAGCTCTCATTAACCTGTTGGAAGCCATAATCAGTACCAAATGGTCCCAGGAAAAGGCATTATGACGCACTGTTCCCTGCCTCCTCTTACTCACCAGCACATTTCAAAGCCGCGCCACTGTCATCCATCGCCAAAATTAATGACAGGAAATGGGGATGAATAATGGACCTTTGTTTCGTAATGATTAGTCTTAAATGGTAGAAATTTTAGGCTTTTTGTTGCATTCATGGATAAGGTTGGTATGCTTCCTACTGTCTTTTTTTTTTTTTATCCTTTTCGGTCATAGTAGTGAAAAAATATGGAGTTGATTGGCTTCTGTTTTGCCATACTGTTTTAATTTTCATAACTGATATTGGGTCTAAAAGGTGAAAAAAAAAAAAAAATAGTTCTTTGTCGCACTGATGGAAAAGGTTGGCATGCTTTCTACTGTTTTTTTTTTTTTTTCGTCTTTTTTGTCATAGGAGTAAACGTCAAAAAATGGAGGTGATTAAGTGGTTTATATTTTTCACACTGATGTTTTGATTTTCATGACTAACAGTGGCTTTAAGTTGTGGAAAATTCTGGGTTCTTTGATGCAGTGTTGGAAGAGGTTGATAAGTTTGTGGAAAAGAAATTGCTACTGTCTGTTCATTCTAACTTGGCCTAAAATTGCCATCTCTCCATCTTGAATGCGGAGTCCTAGCAATAGATTTACACTAGGATATGTTTTTATATAGGGTACCCCATATATATAACACTTCACCGCCCCTCCAGACGCCTTCTTCTGTGTTGCTGAACGACACATTGGTATCAGTATCTATCCCTTATTCCCACTGCCACAAACACGCCCACACCAACCGACTGAGCCTTCTCCGAAATACATAAAACACAGCCACGTCAGTTTCTTTTGGAGCGCTATTTAAGGGTCACCTTATATTAACACTCGTGCATCCAGTTCAGGTCTCTTTTAAAGCATGTAATACCGTCTGAAGGCAAGTGAAAATATAACTTACAGCGCCGGGTTGAGACGATGAAAAGGGACAACAGAAGGGAAGGGTGAAGTTGGTTATAAACGCCATGATCCTGAACAGTTGTATTTGTATAACTCTGGCCTTTCAGCCTTTGGACGATTGTTCAAATATTGTTCTGGGGTACAAGGTTACTACAGTTACTGCCCCACGTGTTACCCTACTGCAGTTACTCCGGTTACCAGTTACCGCTCAAAGGGTGGATGGACATACTATACTCTTTATCTTAACTCGGTCCAGATTTTCGTCCTTTTGTTGGTTATTTCACGTAGCTCAGTGGTAGAAAAAGACAGTGGTATGGCTCTACATCCTTTCCTTAGCACTTCTTCGTGACAAGCAGCATATTCTGGTGTTACTCTATTGTTATAACTCGGTATACATGATGCAGAGATGGCAATTTTAGATTAAGTTAGAGTACAAACAGTATAAACAAAAGGAGCAGGCAGGTTGTGGCAATACCTGGTTCGCTTTCATCTAAGGGAACTGGACAACTCTCACGGCCTTAGTTATGTGGTAGGATGAAGTCTCCTTGGTTACTAGTCAAATCTATCCCCCAGTCTGACTACATTGCCATCAAATGAACTGAATGGGGTTAGGGATCGTGGCCAGACAGAAGCAAATCGACTACAACAGTCCTAACTACTCGCCTACCGCGGCGGGTGATGGAAGTGTGCTAAGAATTACATAGGTCTGAGATGGAACACGAGTACGAGTAAGTTGCTGATAAGAGAGTTAGTGCACTGGAGAGTGGGAGGGAACAGAGAAAGCCGAAAGGATGCCTGGATAACTAGTGAGTGTGTGATGGAGGGTAGAATGGAAGGTAAGGCAGAGAGAGAGAGAGAGAGAGAGAGAGAGAGGGAGGGAGGGAGGGAGGGAGATAGTGGGGGGGGGGTGAGACTGAAAACAGAACGAGGAGGCAGAAACAGAGGAAGAAAAAGAGACAGCAAGGGAGAGAGAGAGAAGGAAGGGACAATAAAATAAATCAAGATGAGAGAGAGAGAGAGAGAGAGAGAGAGAGAGAGAGAGAGAGAGAGAGAGAGAGAACTTCAAAGACTGGAATGGCATGTAGACAGAGGAGTAACAACGATCAAATAACAATCTTTATTCTCTAGTTCTTGAAGCTTTAAATGTTATCTTTTCCTGTCCTTGGCTGTTTTCCTCCCTTTAGTGGTGCGAAGTAGAGATAAGATGATGATGATGATGATGATGATGATGGTGATGTTGTCAGTAGTGGTAATAGCGGCTGTAGATGTAGTAGTAGTTGTTGTAGTAGTAGTAGGAGTAGGAGTAGTAGTAGTTACGAGGAGGAGGAGGAGGAGGAGGAGGAGGAGGAGGTGGAGGAGGAGAAGAAAAGTAGTGGTGGTAGTAGTAGTAGTAGTAGTAGCAGTGGTAGTTGTAGTAGCAGTAGTAGTAGTAGTAGAAGTAGTAGTAGTAGTAGTAACAAACATAATGATGATGAGCAGGGCATTAAGTAGGAGGCAGGTGGGGAAGGCAGCAGGTGTAGTGCTGACTTGATGTCCTGGGAAGAGGAAATTTTAGAGGCATAAAACTTGACGACCGGATAATGAAGGTAATGGAGAGAGTTCTAGAGGGCATGATTAGAGAGAGTGTGAATATTGATGAGGTGCAGTTTGGGTTTATGCCAGGCAGGGGGACCACTGATGCCATATTCATTGTTCGAAAGCTTCATGAAAAATATATTGGAAAGTAAAGGGATCTGTAAATTGTTTTTGTTGACTTGGAGAAGAGCTTTGGCAGACTTCTTAGGGAGGTGGTGAAGTGGGCAATGAGAAAGCTTGGGATGGAGGAGTGGCTGGTTAGAGTGGATATGGCTATGCATGAGGGTGCTCACACGCAGGTATGAGTGAATGCAGATTTGAGTGATGAGTTTTTCGTGAATGTTGGTATGCATCAGGGGTCAGTCTTGAGCCCTTTGCTCTTTACCATGGTGCTTGAAGCCCTCTCACCTGACGTCAGAAATGGACTCCCGTGTGAGATGTAAGATTTGGTATTAATGGCAGAGAATGAAAGGGAGGCTGAGGAAAGATTTAGGATATGGAGAGATGGTATGGAGCACAAGGGCTTAGAAGTAAATGCAGATAAAACAAAAGTGATGGTATCTAGGACTGGTGGCAGTACCGTCAAAAAAGAGGGAGTATCCATGTCCGGTTTGCCACAAGGGCGTGGGAAGTACGTCCATCTTATGCAGTGTTTGTGATAAGTGAGTGCATAAGAGATGTAGTGGTATTAGAGGAACACTGCGAGATAATACTGATTTCATGTGTGCGGTGTGTTGGGAAGAGCATGTGGAGATCGTCAGGCGTGAAAGGATAGATCTTGCTAGTGATTCTCTCGGGTGTGTTGAAGAGTTTTGTTATTTGGGAGACATGTTATGTGCTGGAGGTGGGGCAAGAGCTAGCTCTGTGACTACAGTGAAGAGTGGTTGGATCAAATTCAGGGAGCTATTGCCTCTCCTAACACAGAAAGAGCTCTTCCTACTGGCTAAGAGATCTTTGTATGCGGCATGACTTAGGAGTGTCATGCCGAATGGTAGTGAGACCTGGGCAGTAAAGGTAGAGGATATTCGCATGTTCAAACAAACAGAAATGGCAATGATTTTGATTAGGTGGATGTGCAGTGCGTCCTTGAATACGAGGTCCGGGGGGGGGGGAACTATGTTTACGATGGAGAATAAAGATGTTGGATTAGACTGGAGTGTATTGAAGCTGTGGTGAAGAGAGGGAGATTAAGATGGTTTGGGCATGTGGAGAGGATGGGGGATGACAAATGGGTACTGAAAGTGAGAAGTGTTAACATTAGGGGAAAGGTTGCGAGGGGTAGACCGAGAAAGACCCGGAGCGAGGTCATTGAGTGTGACCTCATTGATAAGGGACTAATTACGGAGGCTGCCAGAGACCAAGCAGCAAAGGGAGCTGCCACTAGTGATAATAAACACTAAGGCTCTCCCTCTGTCTTGGAGGGGTAAGAGTTGCTAGAGGAATGCTTGGGAGGATAAAAACTACAGTGGAAACAATACCTCAGTACCTCATGACAAAACGAGAGAGAGAGAGAGAGAGAGAGAGAGAGAGAGAATAACCTCACCACATACAAGCTTTCTGACGCTGATACTAAAGATTCACGACTGAGTTCGACATCGAGAGAGAGAGAGAGAGAGAGAGAGAGAGAGAGAGATTAATCATCTGCAATTTACCCTTGGATGATGACTTAAAGGAAGCTAATTAACACTGATTATCGGGTCATTTATTTAACTTAATCACCCAGCCATCATAAAGGCACATGCTTCAGTGTAAATATGCAGTCAACTTTTATAGACACGTATACATTAATTAAAAATAGATTAATGGGAAGCTTGAGTACTATCTTATTCTCTGGGTGAATTATTATCGTCATATTTAAGATGGGGAGAAGAATGAGTGAGTGAGAACAATATGGCGCTGTGGAGAAGGTAAACAATGAAGAGGAGCCCGATTAGTGAGTTTAATATACGTGGGTACTGTGTGCTGCGTTTTTGTTGGTGGTGGTAGTGTGGTGTTGGTGGTGGTGGTGGGGTTGGTGTTGGTGGTGGTGGTGCTGGTGGTAGTGGCGGTGCTGGTGGTATCGCAGTGGTTGATGGTGGTGGTGGTGGTGGTGGCGCTGGTGGTAGTGGCAGTGCTGGTGGTATCGCAGTGGTTGGTGTTGGTGGTGTTGTTGGTGGAGGTGGTGGTGGTGGTAGTATTGTTGTTATTGTTGTTGTTGTTGGTAGTGGTGGTGGTGGTAGTATTGTTGTTGTTGGTGGTGGTGGTAGTGGTGGTAATGATGGTGGTGTTAGTGGTGACTGTTGTTCATGAACTGATTTTATAATGCAAGGAAGAAGGAACCAAAGAGCTGCAGCCCACAAGATTGTTCTACCAAGAAAAAATAAATAAAGATAACAGAGTGCCAAATTCAATATCCATTCATTCTCTCCGACAAGGGGAGTATCATTTCACAAACTGAGTGAATTTCAAGCATTATACATATTAACCTACCCAAACGCAGCTTAACCCAACCCAGAACCGGGTCATTCGAGCCTAACCGAGACCTATTTCCAGTCTTATTCTTAGTGGTCGGCGGAGTCCACCTTTACTCTGATACCAAATTTGAAAACATGAGACAGACGCACTTCCAGCACTCTGATTGACTGAGAATGAGGACCATAATGCATCAGCGAAAACAAAAGCATACCACATAAGACCATAATGCATCAGCGAAAAGAAGAGCATACCACATAAGACCATAATGCATCAGTGAAAACTAGGGCATACCACATAAGACCATAATGCATCAGTGAAAACAAGGGCATACCACATAAGACCATAATGCATCAGTGAAAACAAGGGCATACCACATAAGACCATAATGCATCAGCGGAAAACAAAAACACACTAGTTTCAATGGGAAAAAAGTAGACAGATCGCCAACACAGGCACACATGAACGACCCCACAATATCTCGCTTATTTTTAATTTAATGAAGAAACGTCAAAGAACACTGTTGACTTAGAACTGTGCAAAGAAATGACCTCCATTGTCATTTAATAGGAATTCGGTGTTACGGTTCTGTAAACATTATCCAAGAGCTAGGTTGTGAAGGACTGGAAAGCACTAAGACTAAAGACATACGTATAGACAAGCATTCTTATACACAACTCCATCACAAGAAAATTTGCTTTGAATGATTAAGTAGCTTAGGAGCGATGACAGCAGCAGATTATTAGTAAAGGATTATTATAAAGAACTTAATCTGAAAAACCGCTTGTAATTATAGATCCCGATGCTTAAAGGTAGGAAAAAGCAGAAATAAAACACCCAACAGAGAGAGAGAGAGAGCAAATAAAGACTGCCTGACAATGACACTATTACCTCACGACAAAGAACCCAGCAGAGAGAGAGAGAGAGAGAGAGAGAGAGAGAGAGAGAGAGAGAGAGAGAGAGCAAATAAAGACTGCCTGACAATGACACTAATACCTCACGACAAAGAACCCAGGAGAGAGAGAGAGAGAGAGAGAGAGAGAGAGAGAGAGAGAGAGAGAGAGAGAGAGAGAGAGAGAGCAAATAAAGACTGCCTGACAATGACACTATTACCTCACGACAAAGAACCCAGCAGAGAGAGAGAGAGAGAGAGAGCACTAACAAAAATGTTAATAGTCGTGTTATCCATCCCACAAAAATCTCACGTACCAACATCCACTTTTCTGCTCCTTCTTTTCCATGACTTTTACATGTGTGTGTGTGTGTGTGTGTGTGTGTGTGTGTGTGTGTGTGTGTGTGTGTGTGTGTGTGTTTTCTTTCGGTTTCACTTGGATGGATTTATGCTGGCTTTTGTTCTTTCTCTCTCACTTTCCGACCTCGCACTCTCTCATCCCCCCCCCTCTCTCTCTCTCTCTCTTTCTCTCCATTGCATAACATCCATCAGGCAGGCTTCCTGAGGCTGTGTGTGAATCTGTTTTGCCAGACGATCCTCTTTGTGTGTGTGTGTGTGTGTGTGTGTGTGTGTGTGTGTGTGTGTGTGTGTGTGTGTGTGTGTGTCTGTGTGTGTGTGTGTGTGTGTGTGTGATAATATGTCTGTATGGCACGGTGAGTACTGGCGTCATGTAATCCAGTACCACCTGTTTCATGGTCACGTCTTCGCGACTAAACTGTGAACCGCATTGGTTTTGCCCTGAGAGGAGGGTGAAAAAACTCCCCCAGAACGAAAAATACTACTCATCAAATGCCAAAGGGGCACTGAAAGCCAATGGCCATTTACCAGAGTCGATGGAACTCATTCGCCGTGTTGGTAGTTCACCTGGATAGCAAGACCTGATGCCCAGTGAACCCCCGCCCCTGACCAAAGGTTTGTCGTGCGTCCTTCCCAAGTTGTTTGTTTTAAGGTCCCTCTACTTGTGATGGTAAGGCAAACCATTCCGGGAACCTTTCGGGCTTGCACTAGTTTTTTAAGGTCGCTACATGACGTCACGGGACTGCAGCAGCCTGTTGTATCCTCTAGTCCCTACTTTGCTTTTCATGGGCATCGCATTATTGCAGAAGACGCCTGGGCCCGAAATAACCCGTGGTTTAAACTTCGGAAAGAACATCGTCTGGAAGCTTAGAACAGTAAAAGCCACTCGGAGGAGGATTGACTGCCTTTGTTATTAAAACAGCTGAGACGAATGGGGGTCATCGTCGCTGTATTCTTTCTGAGATGAGGTGGCCTGGCCATGGCGAGATCATCAGTTATGGTTACTCATACTGTGTGTTTAACTGTGACAATGTTACCCATCTTACAGGTGTTGCAGTAGCCATTTCAACCTGCTTTGCCTTTTCTGTCGACCCGGGTACTCTGGTTCATCAGCGTATAATGCTGGTGAAGTTGAAGCATATTCTGGGCTTCCTCTCTTTCGTTGTAGTCTGTTTCTACTGAGATGAGTGGTATCGAAGAGACGCATTTGTGATACAGTGTAATTGCCAGGACACATTCTTGGTTCTGGGGGTCAGTGCTGTTACCGGTACTGGCTGGAAAGGTTTTCAGGAAACTGTAGGTCAGCAAGTCTCTGGAACCAGGGTATATCAATAGTTCTCTTCTTTAAACGTTGACAATGGATGTTTCTCAGGCGCAGCACTGTCGATAGACAGAGCAGGTCTGTCGCCAGGGTGTGATAGATATTCTGAGCGACAAACATTTGGGTTATTGAAGCCCGAGAAATCTACTACCATGATTTGTGTTACACTTCTCTCTCTCTCTCTCTCTCTCTCTCTCTCTTGGAGGAGGAGAGGGGAAGGGAAAAAATGTAATCTCTCCCTAATTGAAAGAGAGACAGAACTGCGGTTATTTACAGAGTAGTCAAATGGCCTTTCACATCCCTAACCCCTTCCACATCCTTAACACCTTCCACATCCCTAACCCCTTCCACATCCCTAACCCCTTCCATATCCTTAACCCCTTCCACATCCCTAACCCCTTCCACATCCCTAACCCCTTCCACATCCCTAACCCCTTCCACATTCCTAACCCTTTTCACATCCCTAACCTGTTCCACATCTCTAACCCCTTTCACATCCCTAACCCCCTTCACATCCCTGACCCCTTTCACATCCCTAACCCGTATGGTGATAAAATGACTCATTATTATCGAAAACTGAAATGTCATATTCTCAAACCTAATATCGCAAAGTGGAGTGCAAGTCCCTGATATATGATGGTTATTTGGGGTATGCCTGTGGTCATCCGGTATGGTTAGCCTGCATCCCATGCTTCAAAATGCAGTCAGCAGTCATATACTAAGACCAAAAAACCGTTTCATCATCGTCTAATTCTTCAAAAATTTTGGGCCTGCATTCCAGGTCTCATATTCTGGTTTAATCACATGACCCTAAAGCCTCACCGATCTGACCGCTCGTGAGTTTTCGAATACAAGGAATTTCAGATTATCGACATTGAAAATTATCACCGAAGTAACACAGATCTCGCTTAAAAAAGAAAAATGACGATTGAGAATATCACTGACATTATATCAACTACTTGCTGAACAGTGTTATGCTTCGAGTTAGCCATATATAAGAGAAGTACCATATCGAGAACCGTCCATCTTTTCAGTCTTCGAGAAATTTGCATAGTATTATCCTTCCTTACGGCTAAATCGAAGCCATATATTTTTTTAGCAAGTGTTATTTTCACACGATATTTCTCTGTTTTAAGTACAGTGTATGCTGACAACAAAAATGATTAATGTCGATATTTTGAACTTTCTTGGAGCCCAAAAATCGTAAATGGCCACCTGGAGAAGTTTGGTATGACCACCATTATTTATCTCCTGGCATGGCCTTCCTCCCAAACAGAAGATTACTGTATGGAGGTAGTAGTAGTAGTAGTGGTAGTAGTAGCAGTAATAGTAGTAGTAGTAGTAATTGTATTGTTATTATTATTATTATTAGTAGTAGTAGTAGTAGTAGCAATAATAATAATAATAATAATAGTAAATAATAATATAGAAGAGCAAATCAGAGGTAATACACAAACACCCTCTTCATTCTCCTCTCAACAATCCAGTAAACAATCAAGAACACAAACACATTTAAACCACCAGGACTAAATCAAATCTCAAATATTCACGTAATTCACGCCTCACCCCTAGCCATGAACACCGTTACTGATAATTATGATATTCAACTTTGTCCTGGAGTAACAGCGAAGTCCATCACATCTGGAAAAAGTTAATCCTCATCCCTACACTCCAATCATTTAACCATCTCTACGCAGCTTTCCACAATATCCAAAATAAGAGGCTATTCCACAAGGGCATTAAATTTGCCCCACATTTTTCTGTCTGGTTCGCAGCATGGTTTCCTCCCCAAGCACTCAACCACCACACATTCTCTCCAAGCAACCCAACTTGCCTTAAACTGTTCCAAGAAACAACCTTTTCAAAAAATAAAGTGGCAGCATAGTACATGAACAAAGCTATCCACATCGTACCAAGATATATCCATATAAGCTAAATCTTAAGCTCAAAAAGGGATGATAACAGCAATAAATTATTGCCTCTCTCAGGTTTGCAGAATGAATCACTCTTCCAAAACTAAAGTTCTCCGTTTAGCATACTATCCAGCGGTCTCCCACAGCGTTCAGTCTTCTCTCCTGAACTTCGTAATCTTTTCCACCTTGACCTGCCAACCCGCCGCTGTTGGCCAGCTCATGGCGCTCTTATTGTTAGTTGTGCTTTCTTGCTTGGTTTCTTTCTTTCGGATTTTCTGTTTTGTATAATTGTGGCAGGCACTCCTACCCTTCAGAATTAACCGATTCCAACCAACCATGGACACAGTGAACAGTTTACTAATTAGCTCTGTCGACCGAGAGAATCGTTTTCTTCGTACTTTTCACGTTTTGAGCTGTAGAAGCATTACTTATGGCCGTAGAAAGCTCTGACTTTTTAGACGTAATCTTGAGGTCATTCCCTATCGGAAGTGTGCCATCCATTTTCCTCTCTCACTAAGTTATCGAGTGGCAACCGTGCGAAGATTGGCCTCGGCGTCCCTAACAACCAGTACAGGTTTTCAAAAATGCTCCCCTAGTTCTGCAGCAGCTCAAGGGAATTGAATGAAAGTTTGCATGTTTATAAACATTGACAACCACTACAAGTTTCTATCGTACACCTATGTGCTACATTGGCCAGGTCAGGGGTCAAAGGTCAACAAATGTGAAACGGTGAAAATAGCTAAAATGAAGACTATGCTCTCGCGAAATGCTAAGGTTCCGAAGATTATTAAGGCAGGGCCATGATTCTTGAGTGGATTGTTGCACTGGAGAACCATATAAAAATGACATTTAGTGTCGAAACTCACTTCCAGTCACTGGCAGGACCACGTAGAACTTGTGCCTCTGGTGGGCCATTCTACAAATTTCAAGTTCCCTGGATTACACAGTGGGTGGACGGAATCTGATGAAACCTTGCATGCTTATTGACGTTAATGAGTATTACAAGTGTGCTTCATACAAGCATGATTTATATGCACCACGTCAGGGACCAAATCTCATCCAATGCACTTCAGCAGAAAATCGCTATGATCACGACTGGGCTCGCGCGAAGTGCTAAGGATCCGAAGGTTATTGACCCAGAGCCATGATTCTTGAGTGGGATGCTGATACAGGAGTGGCTGTTCATAACGAAACCCAGTTCCTGTCGCTGACAAAACTTGGTCCGTTTAGAGCTGGCAATCGTCGCCTATCGGCTAGTCATTTACAGAATTGTCCTGTGCTCATGGCCTGCCTATCACTTCACAGCACTCAAAAACTCAACAAGCAACAGATCAACTTCATCAGCATCAATTTTCATTAGAACACTGGCTTAGATAAAACAGTATAACTGTTTTTCTAACCAAATCAACCATTATCCTCTTCATTCCAGACAGGCACGAAAGTCATCCCGAATTCATTCTTTGTAATCAGTTCGTCCCGGTGGAGAGACAGTCCAGAATTTTAAGACTTATTCAGATACACACATCGCCTTTTCCAAACATAAAAGCAACCTCACTGCAAACGCATTTCATAAACTCATTGCCCTGAGGACGCAGATAGATTCACCATTCAGACAGCAAAAGTAATTTCCGAGAAGTCTAAAATCGCTTCCTCAGATCGTCGATCCTATATACCCACGCACCAAAGTTTCTGTACCCCCCTCGGCGGAAGGAAGTGGAAGTCAGGGTTAGAGAGGGCAGGCGAACGGACAACCGTGAGTGGTAGTTTGGTACTGAGCTACGAGGCGGGTGGAAGACCTCCTCACCGCCCCACATTCCACACCACCATCGCCACAACCACCACAATCTCCCTGATAAAACACGTGAACACAGCTTTGACATTTGAAACCAAACAGTGCCATAAAATGCTGTAATGTTAGGATTATAGTTATGCTGACTAAATTAATGTCTGACAGCAACCCAGCCTTGTGTCGTGGCAAATAGATTCTGTATTGCGTCAACACATGCCATTTCAGTGTCTGTACTCCTCTGTATCGTGCCTAATAACATGTGATATTATTATTATTATTATTATTATTATTATTATTATTATTATTATTATTAAAATCATCATCACCATTATTATTATTATTGCTATAACTATGATGACACCTGGAAAGCAAGAGGGGAACCAATTTTGTCAATTCGCCAATTACCGATGCGAGTTATTTGGCCTCATTCTACTTCCAATCGTTTGTTTATCTGTCCCCTAACTCTTCCTAGGCTATTTGATGGATGTCAGCGAAACGTCACAGGTGTCTTTTAGTGGGTTGTAGGCACGTCGTGCACTATGTTATTTTTCCCAAACAGTGTAGTGATCCCACAAATGACCATTTCATTGTGAGTCACAGAGTTCATCTTCACAGTTCAGGATCCATCCCATCCATGTCACTTTATGTAGCAACACACCCTCTCCACAAACAGATATAAAATAGAACAGCCTCTGAACACTACACTGTCTCAGTATCATCCCTCCTCGTTCACCCAAAACTGCACTTCACAATTATAAACACAAACACATGGCCACCACAGCCATCCAAAACCTCCAGCCAAGCAACATCCTTCATGAATTACAGCCAGGATACACTCCACAAAAACCATCCTATCTAGAAAGACACGAGTGCACCTAGCCAGAGACCGAGGCTGCCTTATCCCTACCCTCCTTCAGGACCAACATCAAATATGACCCACAAACTATCCACTATGATCTCACTACAATGCAATCCCTACACTTCACAACACACTCACCCATCCATCATACTACCACAGCACAGACAGCCCTTCAATATAATCTCAACAAAAGAGATCTGTGAATGTCCAGTTGAAGTGGCCGATATCCCGTGGTCCTCTAGTTTCACGTCCAGATAAGCCTTTGGTAAAAGTAAATAAATAAATAAATAACGTAAAGAAAAATAAATAAACCTTTGCATTTAATTATAAGCAACTTTTTTCTAAGTTTCTGGGGACACTCTTCTAAGTATTTTGGTTAAGTAAAGCATTGTTTATTCTTTATTAATCGAGGACTCTCACAAGGGACTCAATCGCCAGAAGACCGCAAGAATAAGATGATATATACGTCATTAGTGTGGAGGTTCATGTTAATATCAGTATGAAATTAAGAACAAGGCTTGTAGTCACTGCCTATCAAGGATAAACTCTGGAACTGTCTCCCGCTGTCTGTATTTCCTGCTTCCTATGATCTCCAGTCTATCAAACGCAGTGTGTCCAGGCATCTCGAAGTGAACGGATCTTGAATTTGGCTCTCTCTCTTCTTTTTTTTTTTTCTTGGAAGGAACACTTTGCGGGCTCATAGCCTTTCTTTCCTTCTTCCTTACATAAAAAAAATACATAAGAATTAATAACGCCTTAATTTTACTGGTGTCATTTTATTCCAAACTTGTTACTACGAAGCAATCTTCTTCGCACGCTGCAGTGAATACCAGCTGTGTACTGCATCGTTAGGGTTCCAGAGGGGAAGGCTCGTGCAGTGAATTCTTTGCTATGTGCTGATGTCGTGTCTGCCAAGCACTCTGTTGGATGATGTTATCTTTTCACCAAGTAATGTTATGTTACCGATTACACACCCTCTCTCTCTCTCTCTCTCTCTCTCTCTCTCTCTCTCTCTCTCTCTCACCACCAGTATATGAAGCTGGATGAATCAAATCTACTAGCAAAATTAGCAGTAACTTTATTTTGCAAATGCCGATGCTTCATTTGCCGGAAAAGATTTTATACTCTGGGGGGGGGGGAGTACTTTCAGGTTTGTTTCTGGTTTACTGAATATACTTACCAGCAAAAAAAAAAATAAAATAAAATAAAATGTCTTGGGGTCAAGAATGCAGCCAGAAGGTAGAAAATCCTCGACTCTCCGTCCTGGTGTTTAGAACAATTGCATGTGGTGGACTGGACCAAAACTCTGTACATTTCGCCAGTCCTTCCTGTCCGCAAAATGGCATCACATGCTCATTTCCCGGATCATTGTGCACTTGGTGTAATCCTGCTTTTTCTCTCTCTCTTTTAGTACAAATGTTTGGTTCTGGGTGGCCTGAGGAAAAGTCAATAAATATTATTCCTGTGGTCTACAGTGGTGCTCCCAAATGGCTGTCCCCGGCTCGTCCGGGAACAATGGCATTTCCAATTCATGACTACATTCCTATTCAGAGCATGCACGGTCGCCCGGAGAATCACGCACGGACGGAGAGACGGACGTGGAAGTACACTCAGACAGACAGACACTCACTGACAGGTGGAAGGGTACACCCGAGGAAAGTTCCGCGTTATACACTCGCTCACCACTTCGAAATAGTAAATGTGAGACAAGTGGTAGGGAAGCAGTAGCCAACATTCATGTATCTGGTAACTGTGTGAGGAGGATGGGGATGGAAGAGGGAGGGGTAGGAACCATCAGCTCCCCCAGCCTTCCTTCTCCCTTAACCTCTCCCCTCCCACACAGTGGTACCAGACATTTCAGTGTCTGGCTACTGCTTCACTAGTGGTTGTCTCACGCATAAAGGTCCGAACTGGCAGGCAGGTGTATAAGGCGGAACTTTCCTCGGCGTACGTTCCCACACCCTTATTAACGACGGAAAAATAGGAGATACTTCGCAGTCTTTCCTGTACACAGCTTGCAAGTTGTGAAATAGTTTCCCTCCTTCTGCATGTACCCTCCATGTTTTCTTCTTCCTTTTCCACTTCCTTTTCCTCTCCTTTTTCCCTCTTCTTCTTCTATTTCCTCTTCCTCTTCTTCTTACTACTCCTATCATTATTATTATTGTTATTATTATTATTATTATTATTATTATTATTATCATTATTGTAATTATTTGACGCAACCCTTCAAGGCATTCCCAACATAACTAATCTATATTTTGGGTTTCATAGTTCGTTCTTAAATGTGACGAAATCTTCTACATGAACAAAAATTTTTATTCCTTCTTTCTGAACCTTGGCCTTAAACCTGAAGACTTCTCACTATTATTTTTCTTTTTCTCTTTTGTTTTTTCCTAACGTCTATTTTCCCCTTTTTTTTTTTTTTTTTTTTAAGCCTGGGAGAACGTCATAATGTTGAAGTTAATGGTGGCTGTGTCTAACCCTTCCAGTTCTAAAAGTGTCTCAAAAGCTGAGTAAAACATTTAAGAAAAAAGATGAGACTCGGAAAAAAGTCATTACTACAGTTGACAAATTAACCTCGTTAATCAAATGACCTTTTATATATTTTACTTTTCATTCCCAGACGATATATTTCAGCTTTATGATAAACATTTAGAGCCACTGAGCCTTGATTTAGCCGTCATTACCGTGGAACAACTGTCTGTCTATCTATTGCCAGACGCATTAATCCCGTAAGGGGTGGCCACAAACACATCGCCTCCATACCACCCTGTCCCCTGCCATTTCACTGCCCTGCTTCCAGCTCACACCCTTCTCTCTCATATACCTCTCCACTCCATCCCTCCATCTCATCCATGGCCTCCCCCTCCCTCTCCTGTATCCTGTGGGGGGGGGGGAATAAAAAAGAGGAATAAAAAGGAAAAGAGTAAAAAGCTTGGTAGCAAGTACTTCCATAGTTTAATTAGGTTGTCAGGCAGAAGGCAATGAAAACTAAAGCTTATCAGAGGCAGAACTGTTCACACAAACACACACACACACACACACACACACACACACACACACTGTCCGGGAATACTTGACTGACAGATGGTGTATGTAGGGTTTGTCGTATATTGCTCTCTCTCTCTCTCTCTCTCTCTCTCTCTCTCTCTCTCTCTCTCTCTCTCTCTCTCTCTCTCTCTCTCCGTATGTCTGGCTAGGACAGAGGAGAACTGGTCTATAGTGAGATTAAAAACAAAAGTCACTGGATATTCGTACCTGCCATAGAAACCCAGGTGACCATACAACAGCCTAGGTGGGTCGCGTACACACACACACACACACACACACACACACACATACATACAAACAAGCACCGGCACACATTATATAATGGTATACATACATGTAGACGCACAAACACACATATACACAGTAGAACATAGGCTCACATATAAAGATACACACACACACACACATACACACACACACACACACACACACACACACACACACACACACACACACACACACACACACACACACACACACACGTACAAACAAGCACTGGCACACATTATAATGGTATACATACATGTAGACGCACAAACACACATAGACACAGAAGAACATAGGCGCACATATAAAGGTACACACACACACACACACACACACACACACACACACATAGAGAGAGAGAGAGAGAGAGAGAGAGAGAGAGACGCAAAAACATACATACACACAAACATACAGGCTCACATACAGTACAACACATAGGCACACATGAAACCGTACACACACTTATAAATTTATACCTGAATAGACACAAAGACACAAAAGCACGAAGTGACTCTCTCTCTCTCTCTCTCTCTCTCTCTCTCTCTCTCTCTCTCTCCAACTTGGGGTGTACTCCATCTTCATAACATTAACCTGTTCTCTACAAGGGGCGTCCACACTAAGTAATCATCATCATCATCATCATCATCATCATCATCATCTCAATGGGTATTCCATGCTAAAAATGTTGTGAGATAAGAACGAGAGAGAGAGAGAGAGAGAGAGAGAGAGAGAGAGAGAGAGAGAGAGAGAGAGAAGCACAACATAGCTAACAACTACATGGTCAGTAAATCACCTTTTTATTTTATTGGCACGACCCTGGCCATACGCTTAACAACCCATTCCCTGAGGCCTCCTGCACATGTCGTCATTTTGGCGCTAACACCCACTGTCTATACTGAATACACGCTAGGGCTGTCTCATAAGGGACTGTTGTATTGGTATTGCAGGGGTGTTTTTATGACCTGTCACCACTTCGGCGCTAACACCCACCTTCCATACTAAATACACGACTGCGCTCTGCCTGCTGTACTGGGATTAGCGGGTGTCTTTATCGACCGGGAAGAGAGAGAGAACATAACTTACGTATCTGAAATCCTTGAAACTGTTCCCTGCCCCAGCCGGGATTCGAACTTCGAGGTAAAGTCATTCGCGCTAAGGGGCAGAGTGTGAAGGAGTGAGTGAGGCCAGAGGTAAAGCCCATTGGAAAGACAGTCACACCATTTTCACCTTGAACCCTAACATTGTCTTTATTCAGTGTGCTAAGCCCGTGACCCTCAGAAAAGAAGAACAGGAGTTGCGAAAAGATGGGGATTTTCAGCTGTTTTTAATTCTATAGAATGGATGCTAATGCTGCTGCTGCTGCTGCTGCTGATAATAATAATAATAATAATAATAATAATAATAATATAATAATAATAATAATAGTAATAATAATAATAATAATAATAATAATAATAATATAATAATAATAATAATAATAATAATAATAATAATAACATAATAATAATAATAATAATAATAATAATAATAATAATAATAATAATAATAATAATAATAATAATTATAATAATCAGTTTCCTTTATAAACCTTAGTAGTTCCATTATCTGTTTTGTAGATAAAGCAAAGCGTTTCCTCTCAGTTCTTTTTGCAAGTATCCAAGCATTTTTATCGTCAGTCTTTCCTTTTCCTGGGTTGGGATGAGCTTCTCCAGAGAGCTCCTCACCTGGAGCGGGGTGTGAAGTACGCTCACTGACAGCGGATGAGGATAAAGGTGTCTGCACTCCAGTAAGAGCAGCTCCCTCTAAGTAAGAGGGCAAAGACCTTAAAGGAGAACAGTCTTAGGATTAAATCTAACATATATTTTGCCGAAATTATTAAGACTGTGACATCATCTGCATTTCAGTATCACTGTGAGATGAAACAATATATGAAATTAATACACGAGAATATTTTAAAAAGGTATCGTTATAAGTCTAGTGTCGTTTTGATGTCATCATTCATTCATTGCCAGACGCCATGTATCCCAGACGGGGTGGCCAATGGCTTAGAGTTAATTGTTTTTACAGGGAGGGGCACTAATCCTCCACCAACCCCACTTGACACGTAGGGATGCCAACAGCATCTGGTGCTCCCAGGCGGTCACCCATCCAAGTACTAACCAGACCCAACGTTGCTTAACTTCGCTGATCGGACGGGAAGCGGTGTACTCAACGTGGCATGGTCTTGATGTCATTTTTCATTAATTCCTCTTTCCCGCGTTTCCGTTTCTCTGCCTCTCATATATATTTTCTCAGTTATTAGCTTGGCTGGGGATATAGCTATGATGATCAAATCCATTTCTGTGTATGGATCCATCAAAACTAGGAAAATATGATGAGTGACAAGTTCATAGGCATTGTGTGTGAGTCAAGGAAAAATTCATTCGTGTTTGATACAGATGAATGAAAGGTCAAGGGCACAGGTCAGGGTCATGATTCAGGACGCTGCGTGACCTTACCTATACATAAACCTGATTTGGATCTAACTATAGTCGTTTTATCTTAACTTGGCCCAGATTTTTGTTCTTCAACTTAGTATACGTTGTTTCAATAGAAGGAAAAGACAATGCCATGGCTGTAAATTCTTTCCATAGCAGTTCGTCATGACTAGCATCATAATCTAGTAATAATCTATTACTATAACTCATTATTCAAAGAGAAGACGTGGCAGTTTTAGGCCAAGTTCGAGTAAAAAGCGTGTAGCAGCATAAACTTTCCCTAGGAATGGGAACAAGTGATTTCGTTTTGGGGCAAGTACAAAGGTCATGGGTTAGAATGAAATTTCTGGCACTTCTGGGAACACCCTCCCAAACAAGTATCGGCCCCATTACAGCACATATCATCCTGAAACACGGATGAAGCATTGTGATATATGGGGCATCCTGTAATTACAAGTGCAAATATTATCTTTGGTAATTATTAGAAGTCAAAACAGCAAAAAGATTCTCCTACTGGGTGGAATATATTTAGAGGCACCACATTTATAGACTCATGTGTGTCTGCGAAGTTGATCATTTCACAACCATCGTACCCTTTTGGGGGATGGTGTACTGTACTTCTGATCTAAGTGGAGAATACTGTTATCACTATCACTGTGACTACGAACATATCAACACGAGGAATAAATGAGTCAGTGAGTTGTGTCACTATGCTGTATCCGAACCAGCCGATGTGTTCGTAGATTCACACCCAATAGTAGTCTCTGATTGGGTAAGATAATATTCTCCCTATCGATAAAATGGTGATCTGTTTCCCTGTATCATGTATTATCAGTGTTATCTTGTATTTCTTTACACATTTATTAGGTCAGTGAGGTGACTGAATACAAGTCGGAAGCCTACGTGACCGAATTCGACGAAAGTTTTTTTTTTTTTTTTTTTTCTGTCGGTGTTGTTTGCAGAGTTAGTGTTTTTGAAGGTGCACTCTCACGCCTACTTGTATATGCGACACAGCAGTTAGTCAAGGCCCGATATTCCTAAGAGAAATACGTATTGTTCCTCTTAAGAATAAATCAGTCAAATCAAGAGCTCCCTTTTGTTATCACCTTCGACATCAAAAAGGGACCGTAGCATCACACAGTCAATCCATATTTATTCTCAGATTTCACCCTGACTTTCTTCGAGCCTTGGGTAGAGGCAAGCTGGATCGTGTGGGTTGCAGTGCTTAGAGACAGAGACACATCAGAATCCATGCTGAAGTGATGTTGTTTTTTATGATAAGAATGTGTTTTAGCCTCTGACTAGCCTCATATTACGTCACACCATTGGCGACAGTGATTCTTAACCTGGGGGAATTCTTAACAGAAGTTAGACGCCTATACTTTATCATTTGATTACTACTCTCTTTACTAGCAAACTGTCATTATTGCCCCATCATTTACATATTGGAGTGTGCGTTGATGTGTCCACGAAACTTCATTATCATTCATGAAAGGAAAATATGGACATGCAACATCCATTATAAATCTAGATGCTGCGTGGGAGAAACATATAGAAGAGAGTAGGATGTTAGTTTCATTTAATTACTTACTTTGAAATAGTGTAACAGTACAAACGTTGCTCAGGTTAGTCAGGTTATAGATATTTTCATGCCGGGTATGAGTCGGGGACTGCGCCCCCTCCTCCAGCTTCCCTATACAGTGTAATTTGCCTGATGCTTAGGACCTGAATGGGCTCGTATCTTCACACATACGATATTACATGCATCTATCTTGAAAACAGTGGCAATTACCTTACTGAGTCGAGAGTGGAAGCTACACCCCATTCCTCAATCCCCAAGTGCCGATCCTCTGGCTTCTGCAGCTTACTACAGCCTGTGTTTATTTCCATGCAAAATACCATTCATTTGTACTGGAAACTGGATATATTTTTGCCCAGGTCGGGAATGGGTATTGTGGTATATGCCCCTCACCTGAACTCCTCTGCATAAATTCCGACAACAAGCTCAGTCAATTACCATGCATATTCCCAGCCCCCTCTTCTTCTTCTCTCCTTTTACAGAACACTGAATAACATGTTTGGTGATGTAGACGCGAGACAGTGTGCCCTTTTCCTCAAAGCCACTCTTGCTTTCAGTGTGGTGCCAGCCGCCTTTGTCTGAGTGTGGAATCATTCAGCACTGAAGCACAAATACTGTGGTCGTGCACAAGAATTATGGAACCCAGTAGTTTCCAAATCGTAAGGGTTAATCTTCTGACTGCACTTGAAAATATTATAAATGATGATCAGGTATAAAAAATAGGGTAGGAATTAAATGATAATATATCTGACTGACCTCTTTAATACTTATATAGCTAAGCCTGCAGGCCATTTTCGCATAAAAGAATATTGTGTGTGTGTGTGTGTGTGTGTGTGTGTGTGTGTGTTGCCAAAATGTCTCGAATAGTTTTGGACGAATTCTCACCCAACCTTCAGGAAATAGCAACTATGTGGATATGCAGAAGCCTGTTACATTTGGTATGGATTTGACCAAAGACAACATAATGCCGGCCGCCATTTTTTTCAGATATGAGTTGTGGTTGGTGGGGGCGCTCACCATCCACTCACTCGATGTAGTGCTACTCTCGGGTGTCTGCCATTTCCTCTCCATCCTTCTTTCCTTCCATTCTCTTCTGTCTTTCTTTCCTTCATTCTTTCCTTGTCCTTCTGCCTACGGGTGACTTTACACTCCCTCTTCTGTCTTTCTTTCCTTCATTCTTTCCACTTCCTTCAGCCTGTGGGTGACTCTACACTGAATGACAAGCCAAATGGTTTCCTGTGCACCAGGAAACCTTTTACTACGCTGGGTGGTAACTATATAACCAAATTTTGGCGCCTGGTGGTTTATATGGGTAATTGTTGCGCTCCAATCGGATTGAGCAGGTAAAGGGTTGGTTGGGGTTGATTGCTCATGTAACGCCACTCAGGGATGAGTGAGGCTGGTCACTCTCATCTTAAATATTGGGACTAACTGCCTAGCCCCGGCCTCCTACGCTCCTCATGGGGAAATGCAGGATTGGATGATGGATGGATGGATGGATGGATTGCCTTTTTGTGAAACGCGGTGACTGAACTCCGTAGGGATGTGTTAATTTTCTTCAAAAAATTAGTTGTTAGTTGCTTGTATCTTAACCAACAACATATTTTGGCGGGCGATTAGCAAGTGGCATTTAGTACCGATTTTGTTTTTTTTAACATCGTCTATATAGTAACAGCTTTTGTAACATACCGTACCGTGCGCCAGCCTAGACAGTCAGGTACTTATACTTCCCGGGAAGGACTAAGCAGGGCTGGCCTTCGGTGCACCATGAGGGAAATACTCGCCCTAAGGTATTAGAGCAGCAGTTACTTGGTTGGAATGGGAATAATAACAGATAACAGAGGATTTTCCTGAAGCCTGTTCCATCTCTCCTGAGAAGTATTAAGCTTTTGAAACTCGCAGCCGATTGCTTGTCCGAGTGCATTCATAAGTAACAATACATTTTGATTTTTATTACAAGGGTTACATTAACCGTTTCTGACGATGAGAGTGCTCAGTATATATAATTTCACTTCTTTACAGAACAACTGAGCCTGGGTCGTTATCAGGCTACCGTACAAACGATGCTGTCAAAACCTTGCCATCACACCCGCTAATGCTCAGTGCTCTTACCATCATTCATAGACTTTCTGTTCACTTGCTTCTTCAAATCTGTCTCCATAGAATTTCAGTATTTTTTGTCTTTGCTTTAGAAACCCTATCAGAGCGCCATCTTCTTTGCTATCCTTATCTTATTCTAGTAGTTCAGTTACCCTTCTGGGAGCTACCTAGCATGGGCCAACCGGCTACTGCAGTTATCCTCTCTTCTTATGTTCTCATGTTCGTAAGTAGTTGACGAACCAATGGAAAATATACAACTTCCACAGGGAACACCATAATCCTGTTTTTTCAACTTTTACTTTCTCCTATCTATATGTCTATCTATTGCCAGACGCCTCAATCCCGTCCGGGGTGGCCACAAACAAATCGCCTCCACGTCGCCCTGTCCCCCGCCATTTCACTGCCCTACTCCCAACTCACATCCCCCTCTCTCATATACCTCTCCACCCCATCCCTCCATCTCATCCTTGGCCTCCCCCTCCCTCTCCCCCCCTCCACCTCACTCACATACACTCTCCTCGTCAGTCTCTCACCCTCCATCCTCTCCACATGGCCAAACCACCTCAGTGTGTTCCTCATAACGCTTCCTATCACATCCACATCCACACCACGACGCTTCTTTATATCCTCATTTGTCAGCCTGTCTCTCCATGTGACTCCACAGGCTTCTCTTAAATAACTCATTTCCACTGCTCTCACTCTTGACTTGTGTCCTTCCAACAACGGCCAAGCTTCACTTCCATACGTTAGAGTTGGTGTCATAATACTGTCATGTAGTAACTTTTTCGCTTCCATGCTCACTTCCCTGTTTCTTATCACTGCTTTCAAGGAACCAGCAACCTTTCTTCCTTGTTGTACCCTTTCAAGCACTTCACCCTCCAAACTTCCAAGCACTTAAAAGTACTAACATTTTTCATTTCCTCACCATCCAATCTCATTGTACATTCACTGACTTTATCCTGCTTTATTGTTTTTTTTTTTTTTCAGCATAATAAAAATGTCTTATTGCATTAAATTCCCCCAAGAAGCTGTTAATACACTGTTGTGACCACACAGGTGAGTGAACATGTGCACCCTCTCAAAAAAGTATCGGCACTCTCACAGCACGTATGATTTTGAAACATGGATGAAGCATTGTGATATATGAGGCATCGTGTAATTATTAGTGCAGATATTATATTTCGCAATTATTAGAACTCAAACTTTGCAAAAAGTTTCATTTACTGGGTGGTATATGTTATAAGGCACCTCATTTATAGACTCATGTGTGTCTGCAGAAGTTCCCCATTTCACAACTATCGCACCCAACGGTGCCGATACATTTTTGGGAGGGTATACATGAAGATATGAGCAGTCAGCGTGGTAGGTCACTGGGTAGCTACGTATCGGTTACTTTGTTAACCCATCAGCTACCAGGATTTCTTGTGTGAGGGATTGTACTGGAAAGGTTCTAAGGGCACTGTCCCCGCCTATCGGCTCATAGTCGCTATGCTTATAGGCCCCTACCCAGAGGTTCCCCTCTTTATCAGCTTTTGAAAATGCCCAGTTCCGTCCTCTATTGAGAGCACTGGGTGCAAAGGGGTAACGACGTGCCTCACGACAACTGGCTTTAACAAGCTAAGAACCCCGAAATGTAAGGCTTACTGCACTCCACATTCACTTTTAAAGTGTCTCAGTTGATAGCAGTAATGAAAATATCCTTTTGATTTGAGTGTGGTAATAAGAATAAAATGAAGTGGTGATATACTATTTTTGTGGGGGGGGGAGGTGGAACTTAAGTAAAAGAATGAGAAATTTGATGTGAATTTTCGTATTTACAAGAACAGAAATTGATTGTTGGGAATGGCTAATTAATCACAGACTTGATAACAATGCTGACTCACATAGTTAGTTGGGAGAAATACGAGAGAAAAGGGTTGTTGGTTCATGATGGGGAGTAAAAGATCTGTGTTAACCCCACTGATTTAGTCCCTCCAGTCTTCTGGGGGTTATTATTCAGGAATTAGGCAAACGGGTGAGTGTAAAGATGTGGACACTGAATCAGTTAACATTTATTCAGATTTATTATTTTATTTGGTTATTTAGGGGTTTCGTCATAGGGTAGTTGGCGGACCAATTAACTACGATCAAGGAGGTTTGACTATTGGTATAGACTGTTTACGCTTGACACCATCACTGACACTTGCATCACCAAGACATGTAGCGTAAATAGTCAATGTGATCACGCACTACACCCAACACTATACGTGGCCGCCCGGTAAACCAGTGTGTCTGGCACAGGGATTTCAAGTGCACTCGTCCTGATTAATAAAACAGGTGCCAGACCACCACATACAGGAAACCTTGTATATATATATATATATATATATATATATATATATATATATATATATATATATATATATATATATATATACTGTAATTACATCCCTTTTAATAAAAATTAAAATACATCATTACCAGTGATTGCACTCAGAAAACCAATTAACTGCCAGCTTTCAAAAGCTTAAGTCTCTTTTCATCTCAGAAAAGATCGAATAAGCTTTAATTTATTTCACGTGACCTTTTTCAAGAATGGTTGTTTGTTTTTCCGGTCTATTCAAGGACGTAATTTTCATTTTTATCAGATATTTTTCTACCGTTTGACAGTTTACTTGCCTCTGACAGGTGTCTGGCACTAAATCCCTGGTTTATTCCACGTGGCATTAGCCCAATATGTATCAAATTCCACAAAGACTTATTCCCTCCATTACCACTGAGCCTCAGACCTCAAGGGACTTTCAGTGGCGAGATACATAGTCCATTGCAGTGGCCACATGCTATACTCATCTCACCTTAACTTGGCCCAAAATTTCTTTTTGTAGTATACAGCAAGTAGCTCAGTGGCAGAACACAAAGATACGGCTATACATTCTTTCTGTAGCACTCCTTCGTGACTAGTATCGTATTCAAGTGTTAATCTAATGCTACAACACAGTATTCAAGAAAAAGAGGTGGCAGCTTTAGACAAAGATAAATAGCGTATAGATGAAGTACATAGTAGGAACCTAACGCTGCATTCTATAGCGGTTTTCAATCCATCAAAATAACACTCTCTTGCGGTCCTGCCGGATTTCCTATATATTCCAGAGATAGAATGTCCTTCCGTAATTCTTTAATATAATCACATCACAGTCGTTCTATCCTTCATTACGCTCAGAGCGAGAAGAAGTGAGAATGGGTGTTGTATTTGGCTGGACGTGTGTGTGTGTGTGTGTGTGTGTGTGAGTGTGTGTGTGTGTGTGTGTGTGTGTGTTTGTGTGTGTTTGTGTGTAAGAGAGAGAGAGAGAGAGAGAGAGAGAGAGAGAGAGAGAGAGAGAGAGAGAGAGAAAGTTTTAATCCAATTTTAATCATATCTGGTGAAGAGATAGAGGGCCAGCCAAAGGGTCGACCTATTGTTTTTGAGGATAGGTCAAAGGTCTCTCTCTCTCTCTCTCTCTCTCTCTCTCTCTGTCTGGTCGAGGTATTGCAGTAAGGTAAGGAATAAAGATAGAAAAGGGACGACAGACAAGGGACTCATTTTCCTCCTCTCTCACCCCTTCGTCACCTAAATTAATCTCTTATCCTTCCACCCTCCCTTCCATTATCCTTCCCCTTCATCAAGAAAGAGGCGCCAAACCCACACCCAAACGTACACCCACACCCACACCCAAACGTACACCCACACCCACATCCACACCCACACCCACACCAAGCAAGTCCACCATTATGCAAAGTTATGAATACACCATAATGGCCTTAGGGTATTTAAAGATTAATCTAAATGGCATTGCAAATTTAACCGTGATTAACCACTCTGATGTCCCAAAATATGGTCAATATTTTCGATTTTAATGGAGAGATTGTGTAATGTATATGCCTGAATGTATACCTAGTTGTATGATATAGTTGTAGCAATTTATAGTGTAGCTGTTAGAAATTTTGTTGTGGCTAGATAAGAGTATTTGCAAGTTCAGCAAAATGTGACCAGCTCTGGCTGCTGCTCCTCTCTCAACCAGCAGACAAAACTTGATACAGCACATACTCCTGTATCATTCAGCTCATCTGTTCAAGAAACCACCGCCCACTGAGTTTTGTTTGAGCACCTGCATTTCGTTAGAGTTTATCCACATCTATATCAAATATTAAAATTCAGAGTCTTTCAACATTTTCACCTAATTACACCTGATGCTCCATGCACGGGAATGTTCACTTAGACATACCTCCGAAATCGCTGGAGTATTTCAAATAATATTTCCTTTTCGGTCATCGAGGCTTGGTTTAATCCCGAAAAAATAGATCGATTTTATATGAAGGAATGTAGGAATGGGTCTAGAACTCTGAATCTTTCCCCATCCCAAATGCTGTTCTTTCTCTGCTATACTTATCTCTTGCTTTTGCACTTTTACCATCCCATCTTGACAATCATTTTAGATTTTTTTTTTCTAATTTATGCTCATTTTACAGAAGCTATCTACCAAACATACATTAGCTATACAATAAAACGGTTTTCAACTGTATCATGATTGCTACAGCGGTTAATGACGCAGTATGCAGTTTTGTATATGGAAAAATGTTGAGATGGAATGAGCAGCATGAATCCGTGGAGTTTTACAAACAGTATTCCGGGACGAGGTCTGAGGGCTAGACAGTGTTTTTAGGCTGAAACTTGTGTCTTGAATGCTCCTCTAGGTAGGTAAAGGAACATCCCTGGTTATTAAGAGGCGTTTTTGTGCGAAAAACGCTCGTGCACGCCTTTACGTTTTTGGAGTTATGATGAAAAATTGAGAGAGAACAAAATCGGTGTTACTGAGACCTGCTTTAGCGACTCCTAAAAAAACTCGTGGGGTTTTGCAAACCGAGTAGTTTTGCACATTTTTTAATGCAAGAAAGAAGGAACCAAAGGCCAGGAGCCCGCAAACCGTTCCTTCCAATAACGAAAACAATACAAAAGAAAGCCAGATTCAAGATCCGTTCATTTCGTGATGCCTGGACACACTGCATTTGAAAGACTAGAGATCATAGGAAGTAGTTAATACAGACATAGGGAGACAGTTCCAGAGGTGACCTGTTGCATAAATGAAGGACTGGGAGTAACGGTTAATTCTTGCATTAAAGAGTTGCAGAGAAAAGGGATGACAGTTTGTTGCTAGAGGTGGAGCGATGCAAGCAGACAGTTCAGAGGGGCAGTGACCATTGAAGTAGCGATAGAAAAGAAATAAAGATGCAACAGTGCGGCGAAGAGACAAAGGTTGAAGGAAGCCAGCAAGAGGAGGAGAGTTAATGAGACGAAAAGCCTTTGATTCCACCCTATTGAGACGAGCTGTATGTGGGGAGCCTCCCCACACGTGAGAGTTGTACTCTACACAGGGGAAAATAAAACCCCTGTATAAAGTCAACAACTGTACAGGGGTAAAGAAGGTACGGAGTCGGCTTAGTATACTCTGCCTCAAAGTCTTTTAATTTGCATGTTTAAAGCTGGGCTTCGCCAGCATTTGGTGCGAGCGTTCTGATACCTTATGTATGGAATGTGACTACTGATACCCTTCTGGTAAGGTGAATCCTCAGATATAAAAGAAATGTTGGGTTAAATCAGGAATTTTAAGAGAGAGAGAGAGAGAGAGAGAGAGAGAGAGAGAGAGAGAGAGAGAGAGAGAGAGAGAGAGAGAGAGAGAGAGAGAGAGAATAACAAAATATATCTGAAAGGTTTTTTTAACAATACCATTATACATATAGTATGCTTGTTTGATAATTCTGCTGAATGCCAAGTGTTTACAGAACCACTGAACAGCATTCTTTAATTACTACGTAGATAGTATGAACTATCCCTTCAGACTAAACCAGCATATTAATGACATAAGCTGCTTCCTGTCTTTTAGAGTGTCCACGAGAGGCAAAGCAATAATAAACAAATGATTCAACAATTTGCTATAGTACACTTTCCTCGACAGCAAGATTCAAACACTTTTTACAAGACAATAATGGAATAATCTTGCATGATTTTCGTTGTTTTTTAATCCAACATATTTATTTACTTGCTTACTAAACTATACAAGCAGCCTTCAAGAAACACGATCCCACTCCTTTCTCCTTTCACATCATTATCCTCTCCCACCTTCAAATATAATCTCTCGTCATGCCTTGTTCACCCACACCCGACCACTAATGAAAGCTTCGAAGCACTGAGTCGATACACTCTCGGTTCACAACAGTAAGAGAGTCGATTAGCAAGGTTGTCTAATAGAGAGCAGAAAAATCAAGCCATCTGAAGTTCACGCTGACTGAGGTAAGGTTTTCAGTATATGAGTATTTTGCTCATTGTAACTTTTCTTCAAGTGAAACTGGAAAGATAGCTGTTTCGTTGAATGCATTTATTTTTTCGCATATACTCGTATCTTTGAATGGAGGCTTCAAGTGAGCCAACTGAAATCTGGCATGTATCGCCAGAGCAACATAAAGCTTGGTGCTGAACAGGGACGTCTTCACTAGATGGCACTAATGGTTGAGCTGCCCTGTTATACAAAGGTCTCTCAGTTCCCTCCATATCCACGGAAAGGAGGATGGTGGACTGCAGGAGAGGGGTAATCTCAACTTCTTGGGTTCACTGTCAGATGAACCTGCCGCTAAAACTTCTACCAGTGCTACTAACACCAAGCTTCAGCATCCCAGTCAGCATCATTCACGTGTTTCCTTTCACCTTGGAAGTTCATAATCATTTTGCAGTACCTGCTCGACCTCGCTGCCACGAACCCTTACCCCCTTTATTTCCCAAACGATGCTGTCAGGGGGTGGACAAAGGCAGAAGAGCCCAGGAGCTTGTTGATCTGCCTACTGAGGATTATGATAGAGACGATGGGAGTAAATATGAGCCAGCTGGAGAGTAAAATGTAAATAAAAGATGAAACTGGTGACGAGTACGAGAGCAACACGGACAGAGATGGTGGTGATGGGGTGATGCTGTGGCATAAGAGTGTGCACGGTGGTGATAGGAAGGGTGATGTGGGTGACCTATTGCGATTATGATGTTGATGACACAGTGCTGCTATATGTGAAATTCTTGATGATGGAAAGAGTGAAGTCCAGAAATACTGTATTCCAGTGTCGTGAAATTACTGTAAGCGCCGATAATGACAGGAGTAATGAAGATGAAGACATGCAAGATAACTGAAAGAAATATTGATACAACAGTAATAGCTTTGTAACTGGTATTTTCAAGGTCTCTGATCAACGCAAATAATACTCCACTATGTAGCAGAGAAGGTTTTAGTATTGATAATTACACAAAAGAGACAATACTTGATTCATTTGACGCAATGCCACTTGAAAATACTTCATTAATATATTTGTAGTGTTTTATACATTATTATGAAATGATTACGCAGTCCTCGTAAATATATAACGCAATCCCTCTTGGGCCCCACACCTGCAATGTATAGCGTTTAATTAACACAATATTTTACTCACTTGAAAATCCACTTTCTGTCGCCTCTTGACGCCCATAAAGCAGTCAAGGAAGGGAATGAACTCCAATATTATTTTTCTGTGCGATTAGTTTGATCATTTGTTAAAGGTAAAAATGTTTAAAAACGATGGTGTTCCCAGAAAATCCTACTTCTAGAAGGTAAGGTTTGCTGGGGCAGATCCCTGGCGTGAAGGAGTCAGTTTGCTTCTGCCTCACTTTATATCCTGCCTTCTCAGTAATGTTCTATAATTAACCCTGTGACTCATATGATCACAGGGATCCAGAACCATGTAGTGCCACTCTTGAAGTCCTTTCAAACAGGGGTTTCCAACTTTTATATTTTGATTACCACTCAATAGTTTTCTTTAAAGCTGTGTACAACTACGTAAGTATGTCCATAATTATTAGTATGTAAATGATTATAAGAAACGAAAATCTGTGCTAGTAAAGTGATCGTACTCCGCCCACTCTGACCAGACAAACTGTCATTTCTCTCTTATGATGCTAATCTCTAACAAGAAATCAACACAGTAATATGATACCGGTAACAAGAAGGTATTATGGTAAAGATGTAGAGCCACACTACTTTGTCACTGTATCACTGAAGGTAGAGGTTGGGGAAGACGCCATGACACGCTTTGCTGCTGTGGTCATCTCGATAACTTAAACCTTTGAGCATGTGGCAGGTTATCCTACAACTACCCTGAGATACAAGGCCACTGCATCACCCAGGTTACCACAGTTACCCCCTCTAGGTGTTACCCTAGGCACTCAGTTTGCCTACCCACCGACAAAGGATGGATGGACGCATGAGTAGCGTAGCCCCAGCTGCCCACACCAAATCAGGTCAATCAAATCAGATAAAAAAATTAAATTCCATTATCCAGGATGGCTTTTCTCCTTCAAACCCACAACGTATAAAAGTTCAGTGCAATCAGACGGTTACCTAAAATAAAAAATCATGGAATATAAAGAAAAAGGTATTGCCACAATATGTAATGCCAGTGTAAATGAAACTGAAATGTAAGAGAGATTGGCTACATACAAAGTGCACACGTACCAGGGATGGATCCAGGGGAGGATGGGGGGGATGCATCCCCCCCCACCGGCCATGCATCATTGAATAAAGAGGCAATTTCAACATTGAAATATCAGTATGTCACGTCAAGTCTTTGGTTGAATCAGGGAATCAGACCCCCCCACCGAAAATTTCTGGATCCATCCCTGACACGTACACATGGTCTGGCAAAATAAAGTGAATCACGGTATAGGGAAGTCGTGGGTGAGAAAGTAACTCATTAGGTTTTTCTGAGTAGTAACCATTATACAGGTATATCATGATTGAGTAGGTAACTAACTAGGTTCTTCTTAAAAGTAAATACACTAATCGCTTCCTTTATACCTGAGGGTAAGGCGTTCCATAATTTAGTACCCCTGACGAATACAGATTTTGAAACATAGTATTGGTTCTTGGGTATAAAGAAGGTTTGGTTCCCTTGTGTTTATAAATAGTCCAAGTGTAAAATTCCAGTTAGGAAATCCCTCCCTCAGTATGTTAGTTACCGATATACGCTGCTCAAAAGTTCATTTCTGAGACACTTTTAACTATTGTAAATTCCCTGAGAGTGGAATAACGTGTTCAGACTTACATGCTCTACCCAGTTCTGTTCTAATCAAGGCACTAACGTTTGGGACCTTCGTGGCTAACAGTGGTATCCACTCTGCCACCCCAGCGATAGGAACAATGTAAAACGAGTCGAAAGTCATCAAGTTAAAGTGAATAACAGAATCTATCATTAACATTTTTACTCCATATACTCGTAATTTCTTGACACAATACCCACGTTGGCTCAATAGGCAGGAAAATGGACCAGGTAATATATAACACACGAATCATCGACTTGGCATCTGTGTAAAATTATATAGTAGGCCATGTATTACGGTAAGTATAAAACTAAATGATGCCTTGTGGTTTAGAGGGTTCAGGCACTCCAAATGGATGAAGCACACATTTTTTTTCCCCTTATATGTCCGACTCTGGGCAGGGGTTTCACAGCCTTTTCCCAGTGCCCAGTCGTCCTACATACAGTACCATACACCTCCACAGTTCAGCACTTCGGCGCTAGCACCCACCGTCCATACTGGATACGTGCAATGATTGTGCATTGGTATTAGCGGGGGTATTGTTACAAGCAGCAGCCGGGATTCGAATCTGGGTCCATTTGGACTGCAGGCCACCTCTCTACCGATGCAGCCGCCGCTTCCCCCATCATCAAGGTGCATCCGAGGAGCGGTTGGATTTTATTGCTCACATAATCCCACTCAGGGATGGACGAGGCTGGTCACCCTCGCCTTGAATATCGCGACAGTAGAAGAGAAATGGGTCTGTACACTCCTGATGGTGCTACAAGGACTGGATGATGATGATGACGATCATGGTGATGATATGAAATACTGAACTGTATTAAATAATAATGAGATGATGATGATGATGATAATGATCATGATTATCATGATGATGATGAAACAGTGAAATGTATTAAATAATGATGATAATGATTATGATGATGATCATAATGATGATGATAGTGAATACGATGATGATGATGATGATGATGATAATGATGACGATGATATTGATACTGATGATGATGGTGATACTGATGATGATGGTGATGATGATGATGATATAAAACACTGAACTGTGTTAAATGATGATGATGATGATGAAGATGATCATAATGGTGATGATATTGAATAAGATGATGATGATGATGATGATGATGATGTAAATATTGAACTGTAGTAAACGATGATGATGATGACGAAGACGATGAAGATGATATTGATACTGATGATGATGATACTGATAATGATGATGATGATGATTACGGTGATGATGATGATGATGATGATGGTTTAAATCACTGAAATGTTTTTACTGCTCATCCTAAACTATTAATTGTTTTAAGTCATCGGACACCCATACAAAAGACCAAAAGAACACACGAGCGAAAATTATCTCAACATTTTCCCATCTTTACGTTCTGAGACCCTGGACGAACCATCTGACAAAGTTCTCAAAACATTTCACGCTGCTTGATCTCTGGCAGTCTCCCTATTCAGTCCCTTATCCTTAGAGTGTGACCTCAGGGATAAGGGACACAATAGGGAGGGTGCCGGAGATCGAGCATCGTGGAGAGCCCTCATTAGGTGACCAAGGCCGACGCATGGAAGCATGTTGGAGCCTTTATATATGATAGGAACGGTAGGAAGGATGCCTGCTATTCCTGTCAATACATAGTAGAGCATGAAGTTTACACATCACGTGAAATAAACTGTCATTCAGAAGTGTTTGCCTTTGGAAGAATAAACTCGCGGGAAAAACTATCATTGTGAAATAACACTGGCAAACAAAAAAATCTTTTTACGTGTCCCAGGCATGATAATATCTGATACTTAAAATACTTGGGGGGCTAAATCCAAATATGTTTGTCAAATTTTTCATCAGGTAAGGTTTTTGAATGACATGAATTTAAATTTTTAAAAACCCTTTCTCTGTGTGTGTGTGTGTGTGTGTATATATATATATATATATATATATATATATATATATATATATATATATATATATATATATATATATATATATATATAATAAAAAAGGTAAATTTGTAGTTTAAGAAGTAGCCTTATTTGTTATTCTGGGATGCTTTGTCTCAGGAATGTATCTCTTAGGAGTTCAACAGTAGTCAGCCAGGAAAATGGGGTTCCAGTTGCCCCGGTAACGCTTTTCCATGTTAAAAATGTCCTGATGAAAACGCTCACCCTGTTCATCGCATACCGCACTCAGGTTTTCTGGAAAAAAGCCCAGGAGTCCAAAAAATGATTATTTCCTGACATAATTGCTTGGTAAGACTTACGAAGGTCACCCACTATTGCAGGATAGTTTTCGGCCTTGTGATTTTCCCAGAAAGTTTGAGCAGACATTTTGAAACTCTGCCACGCAGCTTTCTCAATTTCATTCAACTCTCTTTCTAAAAGCAACTTCATGTTGTCGTATGACTCATGTTTGCAGCATGTGCTATATATACAGAAGGAAATATACCTCCGTTTTGAAGGACCGCTTTCAACCTGACTTTTGAGGAGTCAGTGAACAAGCGCCATTCGTCCAAATGTGTTCATGACCAAGAGTCCCCGTGACTGAATTAACATCTTTAGAAAACACAAGCCCATCCTCTTGAGAGAAGCATCTTTTGAAATCATCATGACGACTGCATCAAAAACAATCTATAATATTACGCTGCAGTAGATTCCAGCTTTTTACTCTTTTACCAAAAACTTCGGCCTGCTTCTTATATAAACCCAAGTCATTAACAGGGTCATACAAGGTAATTTAGTTCTCCTTGTGACAGTAAATGTGGTTCATTGGTAGAACAGGTAGCCTGGAATTGCATCAGAAACTTCATTCCTCGTGATACGCTCCAGCTTCGTTTGAATTCTCATCACTTAATGTTACATGCCCTGGAGGATTTGGTACTGGAAGTTCAGCACTGCTGGGAACTGGTCTCATTGCAGAGGGTAGATTAGGGTATTTCATTAAGCTGTTTGTTTTTTATTTTAGTGATTCCATTTCTAATTACAAGGCAAAAATAGCAGTCTGTTGTGTGATCTTTGGGTTCCCTCCAAATCACTGTAACAGCAAATGGCATGTGACGTGAATCGTTTAGCAATCCTGTGAAATGTCTTGCACATGTCACATAACAAGTGTGTGGGGCCCAACTCTTTCCTTGACCACCCACTTTACACTCGAAATGAAGTTCATAGTATTTTTTTTTACTAATGGTGCAAAGTTCCGTTTCTAGGATTTAAAAGTTAACTCACCACATACGTAGAAGATGGAAAAAGAATGATTAAGACAGTTCTGCGGCAACAAAGCATCTAGATGAACACAACACTGGTGTGAAAAAAAAAAAAATGGAGAAAGAAATAACACACACACTATTAACACTGTGCCACCTACAAGCACACTGACCTGGAGCTGCTCTACACACACAAACTTGGCTCATGTCTGAACAGATCTAAACATGTTTCAACATGCACACTCTGCTGCCCTGACTAAATTTTATCTTGCCAGCATTGTCAGATTTTTCTCTCCCAAGGGAAGAAGTTGTATTAAAATTACAGAAATTTTTTTTAGCTTAATTTAAGAAAATAATTTTTCAGTTTTGTATCCAGTGATCATGCTAAATGACAAACGTATAAACACGGCGTCACAAGAAAGCCAAACCTGACAGGGAAAATCTGATTTCATATTTGGATGTAGCATGAGCAATCATACTTAGAGCACCCATCAGTACCCTTCGGACCACATTGTTTTTGAGCAGTGTAATCGATCACCTGTGTAAAGATACATATGTTGTGTGTATCACTATAGTCGCGGCGCACGACTCTGAGGTTGTCATTATCGTACCCTGACAACCTACCATTCAAAGGTGTGTCTGATTTCGTGTATAAGACGCATGTGATTCGTGTATAATAATATTCGTGTATAATATATTCGTGCATAATAATATGATTCGTCTATAATATGATACGAAATCTGATGCACTTTTGAGTGGTAGTTTGCCAGGGTACGATAATGACAACCTCAGAGTCGTGCGCCGCGTCTACAGGGTTACATTTTCAAGAAATTTTCTACTCCTGCAATAGAATGTGCAACGTTCCTACCTGCACATGGTGGTGAGCTGGTCCTTACTGACTGGCAGGCCTGTGCGGGGCATCTGTGGAGCTATCCTGGCCAGGCACGCGTCCAGCTCAGTCTTGTTGGGGCATTGGGTTGCGCCATCACCCGCTCCTAATAGGTAAGCAGGCAGACAAGTATATCAACAACACTTTTAATCAGAGTAGATTATTTCTGTTTATGCAACTACTTAGGGACTGTAAGTGAATGAACAGGTGTTGTGATTAGGAGATCATTCAAAGCTCTCTCTCTCTCCACTTTGATAAATGAAGATGAAAACGTCTGGAGCCAGATTTTAAAATACACTAAAAAAATAAATCAACTAATCAGAGGGTCTAATTCCTTCACCATGATGACGCGCTATATATATATACTTATTACCAATTTTGTTATTTTGTTTTCGTCAGATTTTATCACTATATCTGTCGGGATTCTATATATGGCCTTTATTTACCTGCTCCATGCATGACGTCTCGCCTATGTTCATATATTGATTTAGAGCGAACACGAATGAGTTTTCACACACACACACACACACAAGAGAGAGAGAGAGAGAGAGAGAGAGAGAGAGAGAGAGAGAGAGGGAAATTACATACCACACAAACCTAGTGGTCCTGAATGTTAAGGTCCGCTAGTCCTTTATTAAATATGTTGGTACCTGCAGATGATGCAAAATATAAAGCACAATTAATCTAGTCATTTTTATCCTCTTATTGATGTCCTTGGGTGGTGGAGCACAGAAATACAGCTTTTATTTTTTTTTTTTTTTAACATTGATGAGTCTATGCTTCCATATTTGGGGGCACATCCATGGAAGTAATAAGAGGAAACCCAATTGTGTGTGGTTATAAATATTGGGTAATTCCTAGCTCATGTGAAATACCTCATAGGGTTGCTGTTTATGACGGAAAAGATGAAAAGCATTCCAAACATCATCTAGGGACAAGGACTGTTTTGAACTGCCTCGAAGTTTGTGAAAATCCATATCTTTGAAACTAGTAAAGTTACAGGAGACCTAACCACATCGTTCGAAAGATTTTGAAAAAGTAATAGGCGTAACTTAAAGCGACTTCTCGCAAATTTCTGAAAATGCAACAACTTTTCTGGTGAGATGCAGTTGTTCGATATCTGGAAAATTTCACCCCAATATCGAGGAACTGCAACACATCAAGTACTGCAAGGAACAGGGCTGGAAAACTTGAATTTAATAGGTTTAATATAAATGGACAAGACGTTTAATTTATGACACCCTAGCGTTGGAAACCGGCTTGGAATAGTAATCCAGATATGTTAGCCTGATTTAGCTCTAAGCCTATCTCCTGATTAAATATTGGAGCGAGCCAGTATAGGTAAGGTCAGCTGAGGATATGCATAACATCTCGTTCTCAGCTGCCATATACATTATATGTATTTTATCCTTTTGTGTACTAATGATGCAAACCATACAGGGTTAAAAAAAGAGAAACAGCGTACCAGACATTAGGGTATAACATAGGCATCAAATCACTAATGAAAAAGTTACACGAAGACACCTTTGACCAAGAGAACACGGCTCAGTAAACTCAATCAAAACGCCAACTCACCAGCAAGGAGAGCCAGAAGGATGAGTGTTCCCATGACGATGCGGGTGTGGGTGTACGTGTGGGTGTGGGTGACACGAGGGGAAGCCATGTCTACCACAATCCCACCACATTCACCACAGCCTCCTCCCTCCATTGTACCACCACATATGACTAACCACACTACCACACCACACGAATATTTGACCAGGGTTGCCTAGTTACTTCTGTCATTACATGTAAAGAGATTCACACCTGATTGACGCAGGACACTGATATATAATAACTTTCCACGTATCCGACCAGTGCTTCATCAGTATCATATATTGTTTTCAGCCAACACTGTAGCATTTTGCCATTTCTGAAGTGACATAGAGTGCTGTCAGTATTTTGCAATATTCTTGAGACTTTAGTAATTCTTATTCTAAGTGGTCATAAAATAGAGAGTTAACTACTTTTGTAAGGGATATTCATGAGTCTCTTGTATCTAGGAAAAATCTATGAATTTTTCTCAGCCATTTCAGTCACATTTGTTGATGCAGATATTTATAGTTACACTTTGTACGGCTCATTAATGTCAGGTAGCAGGAGTTTTCACCCTATATTATTACTGCAACCTCTAATAGATATATATATTGTTATGGGCTTTGTGTTTCTTGCACTAGAATGTGTTAGATCAATATGTTTTCGTATATTTTGTTCACTTTTTTCTTCCATAACGATATTAACTGCTGTTGCCTTTACTCTTACACTATGATAGTCTCTATTCTCCTTTCACACTTTCCTGTAAAATGTCCACGCCAGTTTTTCTATACGGCGTGGTGTTCTTTCTGACTTTTTCCTGCCGGCTTCGGCTGGAGGGTTTGGAGGGCGGGGGAGAGCCTTCTTCTTTGCTATCCTTATCTCATTCTAGTAGTTCAGTTACTCTTCTAGGAGCTGCCTAGCATGGGCCAACCGGCCTACTGCAGTTATCCTCTCTTCTTATGTTCTTATGTTCTTGCTGTTATTACACTGCTCGTGAAAATACGTGGGGGTTATACGTTTAAAGTGGTTTGCCTATGTGTCCTTGTCCGTCTGTCTGTTAGCAAGATTATTGAAAACTAAAGGATGATATACAAGTCATGCATATTGACTGAGGACCGACAGAGAAACAGGTGATTATTATTTGACCGAAAAAAGTCATAGGTCAAGGGCAAGGTCAATTAAATTTTTATCCGATTTTGATCAAACTTGGGATGAGAGAAGAAAAGGTGAACTGATTTTTATAATATCGGTCGAAGAAAAGGTCAAAAGGTACGGTCAAAGATTTGGCCCATTATCTATCTATCTATCTATCGCCAGACTCCCCAATCCCGTAAGGGTGGCCAGAGACAAATCGCCTCCACGTCGCCTTGTCTCCCGGCATTGCACTGCCCTGCTACCAGCTCACACCCCCTTCTCTCATATACCTCTCCACTCCATCCCTCCATCTCATCCTTGGCCTCCCCCTCCCTCCCCCCCCCTCCATCTCACTCACATACACTCTTCTTGTCAGTCCGTCACTCTCCATCCTCTCCACATGGCCAAACTCAAATAAATTTAATTCCGTTTCGAACAAACTTGGTGGGAGGATTTAGATTACTGAGGGATCAAATTATTTTAGCTTCAGAATATTTGGTCACAGAGTAAGATCACCTGGAACACTTTTGATCCGATATGAACCAAACTTGGAGGGTGGGCTGTGGGTCAGGTATATATGAAACAATTCGATTTAGAGCAATTAGCCAAACGTCCAGAGCACAGGACATGATCAAAGGTTCATTATTAAGGGGCTTTCACATGGTCAGCGAGTAACTGACCTACACATTGCTCATCAGTCTCGAAGCTGAGCGACCAATCACGCAGTAAACTTTTTTTTTTTTTTAATGCGAGGAAGAAGGAACCAAAGGCCGCGAGCCCGCAATTGTTGTTCCTTCCAAGAGACAAACAAAATACAAGAGAGAGCCATATTCAAGATCCGATCATTTCCAGATGCCTGGACACACTGCGTTTGAAAGACTGGAGATCATAGGAAGCAGGAAATACAGACAGAGGGAGACAGTTCCAGAGTTGACCTATTGCATAAATGAAGGACTGGGAGTAATGGTTAACTCTTGCATTAGAAAGTTGGACAGAAAAGGGGTGAGAGTTTGCTGCTAGACGGGTGCTACACGCCCGTCGTAGAGGTGGAGGAATGCATGCAGACAGTTCAGAGAAGCAGTTACCATTGAAGTAGCGATAGAAAAGAGATAAAGATGCAACAGTACGACGAAGAGACAGAGGTTGAAGGGAGTCAGTAAGAGGAGAGTTAATGAGACGAAAAGCCTTTGACTCCACCCTATTGAGATGAGCTGTATGTGGGGAGCCTCCCCACACATGAGAGCTGTATTCCACACAGGGGCGAAAAAAAAACCCTGTATAGAGTCAACAATTGTGCAGGGGTAAAGAAGGAACCGAGTCGGCTTAGCACACCTAATCTCTTGGCAGCAGATTTTACAAGAGATGCAATATGATCTTTCCAAGATAAGTCCCGAGTAAATGAAACCCCAAGCATGTTCATGGATGATGCAGGATTAAGCTGAATAGTATTAAACATTGGTGGGTATACCTGTGGAAGATTTTGTCGGGTTGATAGGTGTAAAAACTGAGTCTTTGATGCATTAAAAACAACAAGATTATTTTTACCCCAGTCAGAGATACGAGCCAAGTCAGACATTAGGTGTGCCATAGCCTCATCCCTTGTTTGTTGAAGTAACTGCTGAGATGGACGTTGCGGGAACCGAATGGAAAGATGAAGGGTGGAGTCATCAGCATAAGAGTGGATAGGGTTAGATGTACAGCTTAGAAGGTCACTGATGAATAAAAGGAAGAGAGTTGGTGATAGGACAGAGCCCTGAGGAACACCACTGTTGATAGATCTAGGAGAAGAACGATGGCCGTCTACAACAGTGGCTATAGAACCACCAGAAAGGAAGCTGTAGATGAAGGCACAGATAGAAGGATAGAAACTGTAAGAGGGCAGTTTGGAAATTAAAGTTTTATGCCAGACTCGATCGAAAGCCTTAGAGATGTCAAGTGCAATGGCAAAGCTTTCGCCAAAGTCCCGAAAGGAGGATGACCAGGAGTCTGAAAGGTAGGTGAGAAGATCGCCAATGGAACGTCCCTGACGGAACCCATACTGACGATCACAAAGAAGGTTGTGACAGGAGAGATGCTTTAAAATTTTTCTATTAAGAATTGACTCGAAAACTTTTGAGATAAGGATGTTAAAGTAATTGCCGATAGTTGAAGGGTTGGGAATGGTCACCCTGCAGATTATAAGCGGGGAAGATGCTTCGGTTCATCACTACATGACTACTTCCCAACATTTTTTCTTTTTTTCATTACCATACTCTGACTTTCAGTGTTTGACCCTGCAGTGAATGGAGAAAGACTTGACCTGGTGAGAGAGTTTAAGCACCAGGGTGCAGAGATATAAGAGAGAGAAATTTGTAAAGGAAGTGGAAAGTAGAGTGGCACAGGGAAGGCAAGTGGCTGGTGCTATGAAGGCCTTGATATGAAACAAAGGTCTAAGTGTGGCAGCTGCAAGAGGTTTCCATGAAGAAATTTTAGCGCCTACTTCAGTAACTGTAGGTCTGCGGTGTGTCATGAAAAGGGAGTCAAGAGTAAGATCAGTGGGATATGTGTGAGTAGGGACAGAGTGCAAGGGACAAGGAATAATGCCATCCGTAAAAGATGTGAGTGTGGAAGTCTGTGGGAACCAGAGTTGAAGTGTTCTTAGATGGTATGGTCATATGGAGAAAACGGGTGGTAATAGAGTGGTAACAAGGGGATATCTGAACGAGTTTGACGGTGGAAGAAGGGGTCGTAGGCCAAGAAAGTGGATAGATAAGGTACAGTTGGCAACATATGAACCTGGACAGCGTCAGTGTTTAGCAGAAGTTTCACAACCTTGACAGAATCACGTGTTTGTTGGCGGCACTAACAAGAATGAGAGCAGGTGTTAAATATTAGATTAACTGACCAAATAATGAATGGTGTGTGAATGAAAGTGTGACCCATTCAGCTGGGGAGACTTTGATTAGCATTTTTAACTCTCTCTCTCTCTCTCTCTCTCTCTCTCTCTCTCTCTGGACCCTACCTTACCTAAAATTAGCGTGTAAAAAAGGTATGAATGATTATGATGATGATCGTGAAAATAATGATGATAATAACGATCTTGCATTAGTGCTCCTTGTGTTGTTGATGGTGTTGATGGTATTTTGCTTGTTATTTTTATCGTTGTTGCTGCTCGTGACGTTTTGATGCTATTGTGATGGTTATTATAGATACTGATTTTAATGTCGATGTTAAGTCCCATGGTTTAACTGGTCGTAAACCCAAAGGACCGCGATATATAACAGTGGTAAGGCTTGTAACCTGTTGTCCCTTTGGCTGTTGTGTGTTTTACTGGGATAACTGTGGTAGTCTTAATCGTCTCGTAGTATTGTCTCGTTTATAAGGACTCCAATATGCTTCCATGCGACGGCCCTGGTCACCTAATGGCAGCTCTCCACGCTACCCGATCTCTGGCAGCCTGCCTATGCGGTCCCTTTATCACTGAGGCCACACTCTAAGACCTCGTTTCAGGTCTTTATCGGACTGACTCTCGCAGCAGTACCCCGACTTTCATAATTTCCACCTTCCGCACCCAATCCTCTCAATATGCCAAGAGCATCTCAATCATCCCCTCATCATCACAGCATCAATACACTCCAGTCCCATCCTTCCTCTCACCTCTTCAATCGTAAGCCTTGCCCCCCCAGGCCTCGCATTCAATGACGCACTGCACACCCACCTACTCAATGACATTTCTGTACATTTGAGCTTACGAATATCCTCCTCCTTTACAGGCCAGGTCTCACTACCATACAGTATTACACCCTTAATACATGCCGCATACAAAGATCGCTTTAGGAAGTGCTTTATAATTAACAGAACGAGGGTAAAGCTTGATAGCCTTCAGTACCTGTATGCGTTTCTCTGTGTTGAGCAGATTGAACTAATGTTGATCTTATGAATCAGCCTATGTGTGTATTTTAAAGAGGAAGGGTTCGTTAGGAGACCATTGGATGCCTCAGACTATCGGGAATTCTCTTTCATTATCAAAATTATATGGAATTAGGCCGAAAATAGCCTCATTAGAGATAGGTTTGGAAATAAGTCATTTATCAAACTACTACCTAATATTCTGGAAGGTTTGGTGTGCGTTGGATATTGCATTAATGAGTGTCTTAAGTTATCGTTCACTGTCTACCCTCGAGAGATCTTGTTTACTAATGATTTGGTGTTGACTGCAGAGAATGAAAGGGAGGCAGACGAAAGATTTAGGAACTGGAGAGGCGTAATGGGGCACAAGGGTTTGAGAGTAAATGTGGATTTTAATAAAGTGATTATATTTAGGGTTGGTGGAGGTACTGTCAGAGCAGAGGGAGTGCGGTCATGTGCTGTTTGCCACAAGGGTGTGGGAAGTAACTCCATCCTGTGCAGCGTGTGTGATAAGTGGGTGCAAAAGATAATTATATAGTGGTATTAGAGGCAGATTGCGAAATAATGCTGATTACGTATGTGCGGTGTGTCGGGGAGAGCATGTAGAGACTATCAGGCGTGAAAGAACTGATCTGGCTGGAGAGTCTATAGAGCGTGTGGAAAAGTTTTGCTATTTGGAGGACATGTTATGTGCTGGGGGAGGGGCTGGAGCTTAGCTCCGTGTCTATGGTAACGAGTGGTTGGAGAAAGTTCGGGGAGCTCTTGCTTCTCATGACACTGAGAAGGCTCTTCCTCCGTGGTAAGACGTTTTTGTATGCTGCATGTGTTAGCAGTGTAATGCTGTGTGGCGGTGAGGCCCAGGCTGTAAAGGAAGAGGATATTCGGAGGCTCGAATGTACACAAATGACAATGATTAGATGGATGTGTAGTGCATCCTTTAATGCGAGGCCTGAGGGGCTAGGATTGCGATTGAAGAGTTGAGAGGAAGGATGGAAATTAAATGTATTGGTGTTGTGATAACGAGGGGAAGACTGAGACGGACTGAGTATGATGAGAGATGGAGGATGACAATGTGTGCAGAAGGTGAGAGGTGTGAACGTTGGGGTAGGGTTGTGAGCAGCAGGCAAAAAAAAAAAAAAAGAAATATGGGAAAGGGACATAGGGTGTGAACTCAGAGATAAAGAACTGAATAGAGAGGCTGTCAGAGATCGAGCAGCGTGGAGATACGCCATGAGGTGACCAAGGCTGACTCAGGCATGCGGGTTGGTGCCTTTATAAATGATAGGATACGACTGTCTTGTTATTAGTCAGTTTATATCCGATCGGTGCTTATATCTGCATCCGTAGGTTTTTTGCCATTAAAATGCTAAACCTTATTTTTTTTGCTTATCATACAATGTTACTCACGTCAGAACAGAATACAAAGGCTGTAAGTCGCAGTCAGAGGGTCACTCCGATATCGCATTTATGCACCATTACTCCATGCGATGTTATTCAGTATTACAGAGAGACATCGTACGGGCGGACTGGCAACCGTAGTCTCAGCGATAAGGAAGTTCCCTAACACCTCTCCGTAAGCTATTATTTTGCTCATTACTTCTTACTATCCTCCTCTGTGTTGTTTAAGTCACTCCCGTACCACATACCTAGCATAAATAACATACAGATTGAGAGAAATCAGCCATATCCAAAAATAAATCGCTAAGGAAGAGGAAATCGGAAACCTCTTTACCGACGAGAAAAAGGACCTTGGATACAGCCTTCACGAACCCCTTCCCTACGCGATGTCTGTCCTAAATTCAATAAAATTCTGGGGAAGCAAAGAATAAGGGGAAAAATCGAGCTGGAAGGGGGTCAGCTATCAATGTTTTAAAATTCACATTGACTACAACGTTAAAAAACATCAGTATCTATCTATCTATCTATCGCAAGACGCCTTAATCCCGTAAGGGGTGGCCACAACCAAATCGCCTCCATGTCGCCCTGTCCCCCCGCCATTTCACTGCCCTTCTCCCAGCTCATACTCCCCTCTCACATACACCTTTCCACTCCATCCCTCCATCTCATCCTTGGCCTCCCCCTCTCTCTCCCCCCCTCCACCTCACTCACGTACACTCTCCTCGTCAGTCTCTCACTCTCCATCCTCTCCACATGGCCAAACCACCTCAAAATCTCGGGGGGTTGCGAAAATTAGAGGGGAAAATAATAGAACTGGAGGGATCAGTCATCAGTACGCTTCAATATTCACAATGGTTACGACGTTTATTAAATTTCTAAAGTAAGGTGAAGGGTTTAGATTTATGCCTTTCAATAGTACATGGGCCCTAAGGTTGACAACGAGTATTTGCTAAGGGACAATCTTTCCCTTGAACAGAAGCAGAGATCGAGTTTACATTCTCGTCCCCAAATGATAACTAGATGAAGAGATAAAGAACAATTTTTTTCTAGTCTGACCAGCTTGGGAATTGATCTCTGGTTTTTCTAGTTGCGAGCTGGAGATGCTGACTATGAGACCATCGGATTTCCTCTCAGGAGTAATGTTTATAAAAGATCATAACCATTTCTTACGTTAAACAAGTCCCCATAACAGCTTTTATCATATAGCCTTTTGTTTTTCATGTGTTTTCGCTTTGATATGCACCCTTGGTTTGTTTTTTAAGTGCTTGGTAGCCGTGGGAATGAAGAAAAACGAATTTATAATCATTCTCAAAAACAGCTTAGGCGAGGGAGAGTTTATAAACATGTTCTCAGGTCGGTAAAACTGACTGTTTTCCGTAGGGCAATGACTGAGTGCTTCCCGGGTCAGTATATGTACAGTTGGCCATATATGAACCTAGCACAACAGCGGAGTGTAGCAGAAGCCTGGCATTTGGTACGCTTCATAACCATGACATAATCACATGGTTTCTGGTGGCACTGACATGAATGATCGCAGGTGTCAAATACTAGCTGAAATAACGAGGAACTGTGATTTATGAACGCCCGAAATTGTGACTAGACCTCCACTTCCCACCGACTTTGTTCAGGTTTATGCGTCTGTATTTCCTACTTCCTATGATCTCCAGTGTGTCCAGGCATCTCGAAATGAACGGATCTTGAATTTGGCTCTCTTTTGTATTGTTTTTGTTTTTCTTGGAGGGAACTGTAAATGCGGGCTCGTGGCCTTTGATTCCTTCTTCCTCACATTAAAAAAAAAAAAAAAAAAATGTACATGTTTTGTCACTGTTCTTACTGATGAAATATTGCCAGCACATGTTCGGTTAACCTGCCTAGTCCACTGATAATTTCTTCTTTATTTTTGCTAGTTACAGACAAGTTTCTTCAGCCATAGAGAAGCTTTCTATCTGGACGTGTTAGAGTAAGCTTTCATTAGCACCTTCAGAACTTCTTATATATAGAGAAAATCCGTCATCTTGAGATACAGTTCATTCCCTACACACATTTCTTCCCTGGCAAACCACTTCCTCAGTTATCTCATTCTTCCTCCGTCCCTTTTCTTTCCCAGTCCCGCTAAACACTGGGCCGCTACGAGTGTTTGAAGGGAGGCAGTGGCGGAGTAGGTCAGATGCTGAGGAGAGCAGAGCGCGACGTAGACTGAGCCCTTCACCACTTCACAACACCTGGCTGGCTACGTGTGTGGTTGCCAGAGCTGCTCCCACACACAACATCCCCACCACATCCCGTACCCCCCACACCCCACACCCCAACCCCTCACATCCCTGCTTGAAAAACCCACACAAGCACACTCATCCCACCCCACACATTCCAAGCAATCCTACACACACACACACACACACACACACACACACACTACTCCAAACACACCACCCGGTCACTCAACCCCAGTACACTGCACAGCATCCCACAAACACCCACACCATTCCATTATCCTCACCTCACTCCATACACCACAAACACCTTCACCCTCACCGCACCCAATACATCCACTCTATCACACACACACACACACACACACACACAGCCTAAATGGCTCGCTTGGTAAGCTGCTGTACTCACGCAGTTGCAAGCGCTGGTTCGAATCCTCTCAATATTTTACACCGCTCGCTGGTGCAGTGGTAACGCTCTCGCTTGCCAACTGGTGGACGGGAGTTCGCGCCTCGCTCAGGTTGCGAAAAGTTTCACTGACGAAGTGGGTGGTTACTGTCCCCCTTGAGCAAGGGGACGGGTGTGTGCGTGTGTGAAGGTCACAGCCTTGCCCTTAGATCGGACTATATGAGCTCCCAGCTCCCTTCCGGGAGGGTAAAAAGCTGACGATCACGACCATCAAGTGATCCTGACCGACCCGGTGAATTACACACACACACACACACACACACATACCACAACCCTGTTATATAAAAATTTCTGTTCATCTAATTACCTGTATTTCTATCTACCAATCTGTCTGTCCTTCACTGCATCCATCGTCATTTTCTTCCTCATTATTTTCATCATCATATTATTAAGTTACTGTATCCTGCATCCATTTGTCATCCTGATCGTTATCGCTGTTGCTGTTGTTTTTATGGCCTCATCTCACCGTGAACCCAGTGGACTGCAGACTGAACCTGCCTTCCTACCGTAGTCTACCATATTCTTTTCAGGGGTGATGGAGGAAGATAAAAGATGTTCGTATACCCGGCTTCCCAGATATATCACTGCCACCCCCTGAAGGCGCCCGTCTATAGCAGGGTACGAGGCTAAAGAGACTGATTCTTAAATGGAGAGTCTAAGTTCGATTCAGTTCCTTTACATAATCTCCATCACTGGCAATCAGAGGTAAAGTTCCCAGCGACCATCTCTCTCTCTCTCTCTCTCTCTCTCTCTCTCTCTCTCATTATCATCATCATCATAAGCATCATCATCATCATTCAGTATTAATCCTTCCATCATCACTATCAAACTCAGCATAATCACCATCAGTTATTAATCCCTCCATCTTCACTCTCAAAATCACCATCATCCATCAGCAATCTCTCCATCACCATCCATTATCCTTGTCATCATTATCAACATCACTATCCGTTCGTACATCCGCCTTTAACATCCCTTCCTCTTCTCCTCTCCTCTCCCCTCCTTCTCCAGGCCCCTCCCTACCTCTCCTGCTTCTCCATCAGCTTGCTCCTACCTCTCTCCTCCCTCTTTACCCTTCCCCCCTTCTCCCTTCCTCCACCCCCCATCTCCACTGCTCTCTCATCAGCTTGTCTCCCTGCGGGCTCCTAGAATATGTTGTGTCTCTCAGTTTTTATTCCATTTTTCAAAAGAAATATATTTTGCATTTTCTCTGCGTCTTCTTGTTGTTGATGTTGGTGTTCTCTATCCTACCATCTCTCTCTCTCTCTCTCTCTCTCTCTCTCTCTCTCTCTCTCTCTCTCTCTCTCTATCTATCTATCTATCTATCTATCTATCTATCTCTCTTCTCGACTATATACCTGACTAAGTGGCATGATATTTACTATGTATGTATCTTGGCCATGTGAAGCTACAAATGGAATGAATTTTGCCCTAGGAGGTGGAGCCAGGATTCCGGGGGCTGGAATGGTGAGTGAATGGAAGTGTGGCTCATTCAACCGGGCAAACATCGGTTAGGATCTCGTTGTTTCATTTTTTTTTCCCTAGCTCTCTGGACCCTAAGTCAACGCACTTTTAGGTACGAAAAGAAAATTGATGATGATGATGATGATGACGATGATGATAATGATGATGATGACGATGATGATGTATCTGGCCCCAATATCTCGAAACATCTTTAGGTATTTTATTGAAGTATACAGAACTACCAAGGCACCAAAAATGTAAAAGGCGGACATGAAGCCACCAAAAGACACACGTGGAGCCACAAGACGCAAAACTACCATCAAGGTAAATGCACGCGTGTGTGTGTGTGTGTGTGTGTGTGTGTGTGTGTGTGTGTGTGTGTGTTTCGCACACGGCTATGTTACAAGACTAGTTCCATTCAACCCTGCAATGTAGCCTGTCATATGTGAATGAGAGAGAATGTATCTTGCTCTTAGCCTGTCATGAGGTATATACTGTAAATAAAGCAAACTATCGTCATGCATTTGCTCGAAATATTGCCTCTCTTGTTTTAGATCAATCTCCGCCTTCGCCTCATTGCCTTCATTTCAGTTCTTTGAGGACGAGAGAAATTATAACCACTCTGTTCCTGCGATCGTCAACTATTTTTATTTAACTATAGACAGTTTTATCCTACCTGGCAGGGATTTACGTCCCCTTGTAGCCAATTACCTATTTATTGAGAGAAATAGGGAATACTACATTCATACAGTATTTCCTTGACATATGTGGTTAGCTAGCAATATATTTCACTGCCATCGTCTGCTTCAGCTAAGCGTTCCATATGATGAGGTAGTAGTTTTCGAAATGGAGAGTAAATTCGGTGATAGATTATAGAGAATAAAAAAGGATGGATTATCTCCCTTTCACCCCATAAACACCTCCTCAGTTTTTGTCATCCAACCTCATTTTGTTTTTTCTTTTCCTCGTCTTCTCTTTGCTCTCTTGCCTTTACAGTTATTGCTTCACTTGCCCCCATGCTCTCTTACTTTTACAATTACTACCTCACCAGTCCTAACCATCTCTCTTCAGCCTGTCTTTCTTTCTTCCTTTTTTTTTTGTATGTGCTCATCTCTGGGCATAGGCTTCACAGCGTGCTCCCAGGCCCAGTAGTCCTCCTACATACCCTACACCTCTACATGTCACCACTTCGCGCTAACACCCACCGTCCAGATTGAATATATGCTAGGGCTGTCTCATACAGGACTGGTGTATTGGTATTAGCGGAGGTATTTTTACGACATGTCGGCGAGTCTTCTGGTAGATCAGTAAAACCTACTTTTTTATACAAATCCTTAAACTGTTCCCTGCCCCAGCGGGGATTTGAACGTGGGTCCAGTAGGACTGCAGGCCACCTCCCTACCGATTGAGCTACCACCTACCCGCCTGATCCTATTGCATTAGCCTTTTTTGTCCCAGATATTGTGTATACTCAGCCTCTGCCTCTCCTGGTTTACCTATCCTCCATCTGTCTACCTATACATTCCCTCTCCCATCTGTTCATCCAGGCATACATCCTTTCACCTTCCGACCTGTACCTTTTCGACCATCTCGTGTGCTGAGACCATAACCCAATTCATTCTCCATCTGCACCTCTGATTTCCACTCCCTGCCTCGTCGACCGAAAATAAGAGAGACTATGGTCCGTATTCTCGTAGGCTGAGGAAGCTTCTTAACACCTTTGCCTAAGAGGTTTATTTTGTTTGTCTCACCTTACTGTCCTCTTCGTTCTGCGTTACATAAATCATTCTAGTATCGCCATACTCTGAATAAATAATGTGCAAAAGGATATTACCATAACCAAAAATAAATTGCCAAGTAAGAGACGCTAGGGAACCTACTTAACAGACGAGAATACGGGTTTAAGGCTTGTGCCCAGCACGAGAGATGTAGCGTCAGGCTGTTGGTAGAGTACAGAGAGAAACAAGTATCTTCCCAAAGTCTGACCAATACGTAGAGTAAAAGTCAAACCATCTGAAACATGCACTAATAGGGACTGGGATGTCGTCATATTTAGCCAGCTGTAAATTCCCTTCAGAGGAAACTGGGATGCAAATTGTGTCTCTGACTGTACAAGGCGAACAGTTTTCCCTCCATCACTCCTAGCCCGCGCAGCTGTAGACAAAGGCTGTGACGTCAACCGGGATGTATACAAGCCTTGCCTACCTGAGCAGCCAGAACCACACCGTCACACGAGGGTATATTTCTCTTTTACTATTTAGCTCAGTTACTTTATTGTGGAATAGGTTTAAGGAATTCAGGCCATTCGTTGCCTGTTTTTTAGTGGGCATTTTTTTTAAGAACTGAAAACGCTCTCAAGATTGTTTTCTTAAATGATAGTGTTGCATTTTACCACGTGTTAAATTTAAGTCCATCTCTACCGTAAAATGTTCATTAAATGTAGGTCAGCGTAGCGTTTCTTTTTACTCACCGGCTGTGTGATAACATCCACTTGAGGGGGCTGTAAGTTGAGGGAAGGGCAGTGAAATGACAGGGATCAGGGCGACATTAAGACGATTTGTTTGTGGCCACCCCTTAAGGGATTAAACCGTCTGGTTATAGGTAGATAGATAAATAGAAGACAGAAACCACGAGGAATGGCAACTGAGTAATCATATTGCAATACATCTTCATTGGTCACAGTAACACAGCTAGAAAGGGCTAGATGATCCACTCCATAACACATCGTCGTGTCGTATCGTTTAGAAAGGCTTCAACATACGTGCATGCGTCAATCTTCGTCACCTAATGGCGGCTCTCCACGCTGCCCCATTTCTAGCTACCTCCCTATTCACTTATCCCTGATGTCACACTCTATGACCTCATCCCAGGTCTTTTACGATCTGCTTCTCACAACCTTCCCCAGGACGTTCACACCTCTCACCTTCCGCACCCAGTTGTCATCCTTCATCCTCTTCACAGTATGATGACAACACCCCTTGTGATTAACCTAATTTATATAATATCCCTGTTAAAGCCAGACAATTATTACACCATCCAGAAAAGCTTGAAATACCAAAACGTTAAAAAAAAAAACATTCAAGATTAACGCTTTGTAATTAGAATAAAAACTTGGATAATTTTTGAAGCTTATAGCAAGTCCTTCCATCCGACTGATATCAGCTCATCACAGCTAAAAAGTTAACAGGACAAAGCAACTACAGGTAACAGGTAAAGAGGACAAAACAACTACAGGTAAAGAGGACAAAACAACTACAGGTAAAGAGGACAAAACAACTACAGGTAACAGGTAAAGAGGACAAAACAACCACAGGTAACAGGTAAAGAGGACAAAACAACTACAGGTAACAGGTAAAGAGGACAAAACAACTACAGGTAACAGGTAAAGAGGACAAAACAACTACACTTATTCCCAGTGTTAATGTACTGACGCTGAAAATAAAATAATATATAAGTTCAGTACAAAATGACGTCTTTAGGTCACCTCACATTAACAATATTTATTTTTATCAACTGGATATTTATCGCTGCACTATGACGACAGAACACGCACTGCATTTCCTATTTATCGAAAGAATATATTTTTGTACTTTTTCTAAATATGGTTTGGTTGGACTTAAAGACTGAAATTTAGTTATGGGACCGAGAACAAAGAGTAAATGATGAGAAGGAGGGAGGGAAAGACGAAAGGAAGGAGGGAAAGATGAGAGGGAGGGAGGGAAAGACGAGAGGAGGGAAGGAAAGATTGGATGGAGGGAAAGACGAGAGGAGAAAGAAAAAGATGAGAAGAGAGAGGGAAAGATGAGAAGAGGGAGGGAAAGACGAAAGGAGGGAAGGAAAGATGAGAGGGAGGGAGGGAGAGAAAAACGAGAGGAGGGAGGGAAAGAGGAAAGAGTGGAAAGGGGGCATTTTTACCATCATTCCAAGATACCAGAAAAAAATTGTGGTTGACTTACTGAAATATCGCAGTGCCTAACTCTCAAGGAATTTTATTATCTTATATTCCAAGTCATATTCTCTTTCAGTATCTTTCGGTGCTAGTAAGTTTTTTTTTTTTTCTGAAGTTTTCGTGTATTTAATTCCGTAACCCTTATGCCTACGACACAATGACTCCAGTGTGTGAGCTTCTTTCAATAGTTTTTTTTTTTTTTTTTTTTTTAATGAATGGAGGACACGTGTCGCCTGTTACATGGACTTTTTTTTCCTGTTCTTAATGTTTTTCCTTCATCTATTGTTCTATCTATCTATCTATCTATTGCCAGACGCCTCAATCCCGTTTGGGGTGGCCACAAACAAATCGCCTCCAAGTTGCCCTCTCCCCCGCCATTTCACTGCCCTGCTCCCAACTCACACCCCCCTCTCTCATATACCTCTCCACCCCATCCCTCCATCTCATCCTCGGCCTCCCCCTCCCTCTTCCCCCCTCCACCTCACTCACATACACTCTCTTCGTCAGTCTTTCACCCTCCATCCTATCCACATGGCCAAACCACCTCAGTGTGTTCCTCATAACGCTTCCTATCACATCCACATCAACACCACAACGCTCCTTTATATCCTCATTCGTCAGCCTGTCTCTCCATGTGACTGCACAGGTTCCTCTTAAATAACTCATTTCCACTGCTCTCACTCTTGACTTGTGTCCTTCCAACAACGTCCAAGCTTCACTTCCATACGTTAGAGTTGGTATCACAATACTCGCATGAAGTAACTTTTTCACTTCCATGCTCACTTCCCTGTTTCTTATCACTGCTTTCAAAGAACCAGCAACCTTTCTTCCCTGCTGTACCCTTTCAAGCACTTCACCCTCCAAACCTCCATCCTTACTCATCACACTACCCAAGTACTTAAACGTACTCACATTTTCCAATTCCTCACCATCCAACCTCGCTGTACATTCACTGACTTCACCTCTCTCAAAGACCATCAGTTTACCTTTCCCTACATTCACCTTTAGATTCCGTTTCTTACACACTCTTTCAAACTCATCCACCAAGCCTTGCAGCTCCCCTTCGTCTTCACTCAACAACACAGTATCATCTGCAAACAACAGTACAGGGATTTTCCAAACACTATCCTCTCTCACCAGGGCCACTCCAACATCCACTACCCTACCTTGTACCTCTTTTATTACCCCATCCATGTACAGATTGAACAACCATGGAGACATGACACATCCCTGTTTCAAACCAACTTTCAAAGAGAAAAATTCACTTAGTTCACTATACACACGCACTGCAGCCTTCGCACCATCGTACATACTCTTCACAGCATTCTACAACTTCCCATCTACTCCATATATTCTTAACACTTTCCACAATCCTTGTCTATCCACCCTGTCATATGCTTTCTCCAAATCCATGAAAGCCGCATACAACTTCTTTCCCTTCTCTAGAAAAAAAAAAAAAAAAAAAATGTGCCATTTCCGTGGTTCTGGTCAAGCTTTATGACAGACTCTCTATGCGCTTTCTTGCTGCATTTCTAAGGTTGTTTGGTGAGGTATATACTGTATGTTGGGGTTTATTCCTCACGTAAATGCCACTCAAGGATAAATGAGGCTGGTCACTCTCATCTTAAATGTCAAGACCAACTTCCCTAGCCCCGAGTTCCTACGCTCCTCATGGGGCGACATAGGATTGGATGATGGATGAATGGATATATGACCGATGTAAAAAACTCTCTTTAGGTCAAATCTGAGCTAACCAGTAGAGCTCTCTTGCCTTAACTTGGCCCTGGTCTTCGTCCTTTGGCTGCTTCTTTCACGTAGCTCATTGGCAGAAGACAATTGCACTTCTTCGTGACTACCATCATATTCCAGCGTTAATCTCTTGTTTACAACTCAGCATTCATGGAGAGATGACAAGCTTAGGCCAAGTTAGAGTAAAAACAGTACACTTTCTAGATCCTACAAGCCCTTCATCTCAACTTTGGCAGCTCATGTCACGTAGCTCAGTGCCAGAAGACATCACTACGGCTCTGCATCCTTTCTACAGAGCTTGTTCGTGACTATCATCATAATCTTGTGTTAATCTATTGTTACAACTCAGCATTCACGGAGAGTTCGCATAGTCAGGCCAAGTCATAATGAGCTTGAAGCCTAATCCCTAAGAGTGTACATTCTGTCTCCTCACTATGGCTTGATTTATGCAGCAAGAACAACGAGAGGGGTACAAAGAGGCCTCCCACGTCCCCCGTTCCTCCTGGAAAAATACAAGGTGGTTAGAAGAGAAGCATTGTACTAGGTTTTTATATTTCTCTCAGCAGGATGGACGAGGAGGGAGAGCACGAAATCTTCCTATATCCCCAGTTCTTCCTTAAAAAAAAAAAAAAAAAAAAAAAAAATACGAGTTAGGAGAGGGAATCGATCTTAAACGCGTCCAAAAATCCCTAACCCGAATACTGAGTACATCATTCTAGGCGATTTAGTCTGCAAGTTACACTGGAATATGCTCTTGTATGGGTAGTTTGGCCATGTGGAGAGGATGGAGAGTGAGAAACTGACAAAAAGAGTGTGAGTGAGGTGGAGGAGGGGAGAGAGGAGGGGGAGGCCAAGGATGAGATGGAGGGATGGAGTGGAGAGGTATATGAGAGGGGGGTGTGAGCTGGGAGCAGGGTAGTGAAATGGCGGGGGGACAGGGCGACATGGAGGCGATTTGTTTGTGGCCACCCCTTACGGGATTCAGGTGTCTGACAATAGATAGAGAGATAGACAGATGATAATTTGTGAAACATGTAATGGATACTGACTCTGCCTAGCATGTCTGTGTCTTTGCTGGCAGCGCTCTACTGTAGAATATGGGATGCAGGCTAATAGCTTTGGTTACATAAATGGATGTCAAGAATCATAGCCCATTCAGAGTACATCATCATCATCATCAACATCATCATCATCATCATCATCATCATCATCATCATCATCATCATCATCATAAACATCACCACCACCACCATCATCATCATCATCAGTTATCACCATCATCATTCATCCATAATCAATCATCATCATCATCATTCATCCGTCATCATCATCATCATTACTGTCACCATCATCATCATCATCATTAATCAACAATAATCAGTCATCATCATCTGCACCATCATCATCAACATCATCATCATCATCACCATCATCATCATCCCTCTCTCTCTTCCTACCCACAGAAAGGAAAAGGTAGGGTCTAAGGGGAAAAAGATGATAAAGAGAGAACTATGAACATACCTAATTAAATGAGCCACTGAGACATTCACTCATCATTCAAGCCTTCGGAATCCTGGATCGCTTAGAGGCTTCCATACAAGTTAGGGAAATCCCGTGGCAGTTAAAAAAGTGATCGAATTAACTCCTTTACTGTAAAGACACCATAACTATCTGTCTATCTATCTATCTGTCTATCTATCTATCTATCTATCTGTCTATCTATTATCAGACGCCTTAATCATGTAAAGGGTGGTCACAAATAAATCGCCTCCACGTCGCCCTGTCCTATGTCATTTGCCTGCGCTCTCTCCATTTCACATCCATCTCACATGTATCTCCGCTCCATCACGCCACCTCATCCTTGGCCTCCCCCTCCTCCTCACTCACATACACTCTTCTAGTCAGTTTCTCATTCTCCATCTTCCCCAAAAGGCCAAATCATCTCAGCATTTCTCTTCACATTTTCATTAACATTCACATCAACACCATAACCCTCCTTAACTTCCTCCATAAAATTAAATAAAAATGGCATTTGATGGGAAAATGAAGAAATAATAATAATAATAATAATAATAATAATAATAATAATAATACCGAAATAAGAAGAAAAAGAAGAAGAATGATAATAATAATATCGTAATAATAATATTAATAATAATTATAACAATAACAATAATAATAATAATAATAATAATAATAGTAATAGTGGTAAATGGGTCATGAATACGGTCCTGTGCGTCTCTCTCTGCGTTTGTTCGTCTCTTTCACGAGAACGGTAATATATATCGACCTAATTCTTTTTGCACTGGGTGAGGGAGACGCCTGGGAGCCTCAGAAAAATACGCAACAAAAATATTGGCGATCGCGCACGGGAAGTTGTTGGAAATGGTGACCCATAAAAGTTTATATATATATATATATATATATATATATATATATATATATATATATATATATATATATATATATATAGTTTTTGGTCAAAACTTGCCATTGTGGGCTATGTAACGGTGTGGAGACAAATATAATGATATCTGCAAACATTTTGTGATGAAAAGCTAATGGTATATGCAAATGTATCGGTTTAGTTGGGGTATAAGTGAGGACATTCAAGATCAGAATAAACAAGTTATGCCAGGCACAACAGACCTCTCCCAACAGCAGTTATTTTAATTTCGACCGTTTTCAAGTTATAGCCCTCTGAAAAACTGTGATCTTGCATTTGGCCTTTCAAGGTCACTTAAGGTCAGAGGTCATGGTGCCAAATGAAAGGCCATATGGGACTTCCTATATGCTGATAATACTACTGTAAATATATCTTCAACCAGTTTCGAATTGTAGCCCCTGAATAACCAAGACTATGAGTTTGACCTTTCAAGGTCACTTAAGGTCAAAGGTCATGGTGACAATTAAAAGCCCATATGAGACTTTCTGTAGATTGATAATAGTAAATATCTATCTGCAGCCAGTTTCGAGTTATAGCCCCTTGAATATCCATGACCTTGAGTTTGACCTTTCAAGGTCAGTCAGGGTCAAAGATCTTGGTGTCAATTGAAAGCCCATATGAGAGTTCCTGTATGTTAATAATGGTAAATGTCTCTATCTTCAACCGGTCTCAAGTTATAGCCCTCTGAAAATTATGACCTTGATTTTGACCTTTCAAGGTCACGATTACCACCAAAATTTAATCATTTCGTTTTGGAGCCAGTGCCCACATATCGTGAAAGTTTCATATAATTTCATCCAGCCGTTTTTCCGTAATGTTGCTAAAAAAGAAACAAACGACCAAAAACAATACCTCGCCAGACTCCGTCCAGGCAAGGTAAAAATTCCAATTACAACTTCTTAATCAGCAGCAAGGTGACACTCCCGCAAATTTTTTGCAAGCATTCACTAGTAATCCAATAAGTTCAACACCTTTAGCCCGATGATGTGCTTCTGATATTCTTGAAGCAACTACTACACTTTTTACTCATACTTAGCCTTTAACTGACATCTCTACATCTTGAATATTCAGTTATGGTAAAAGACAAGTGCTCGTGGGCCCTTCGGGCCCCTTGCACTTGCTCCTGATGAGAGCTCTCGCACTGAGCGCTCGCTTTCTCGTGGTTTGCACTCATTTTCTCATGCTTCTCACTCGCTTCCTTGCACTTCTCGCGTATAATGTGATCATTTCAGGTAATCTGAGTCACGTTTATTTGCTGTTCTAGTCTAACGTTGTCACCAGCGGCCGTCAAGGTGACATCGAAGGGCCCATGATGGTCCGTTTATGTGCTGCTCTAGTGTAACGTTGTCACTTGGGTTTTTTGCAGCTAACCAACTGATCGTGTTATTTGCAGCTGCTGGAATGTTTCCCAGGTTGTCCGAACGCAAGTCCGAAATACACACACAGACACACGGCTACTGCTATAGTTTATTTTAGTTCTACGTTGGGCAAAAAATTCTACGGAGATCCAATGCTGGGCACCTGGAGCGGCGATTTTTGGTCAAAATGTGATCGCTCACTAAATATAGTAAAAGTTTTTCAATCGTGATGGGACCAAGTTTTTTCACATCAGAGATTTTTTTGCGATTTTTTTGCCAATTTTGGTGCGATTTAAATGTGTAGTTTCGGCTGCCTAAAACACACACACACACACACACACACACACACACACACACACACACACACACATGGCTAGTGCTATAGTATATTAAAGAAGATGAACACTAGAATGTGATGCTTGTCATGAGGAAGTGCTATGGGAAGGATATAGAATCATAGCATTATTTTTGCCAAAGCTACATGAAAGAAAGTACAAAAGGGCAAAAACTTGGGCCAGATGAAGGTGGAAAGAGTATTGGCGAATGTACTGTACCAAAAAAATATCTGCAGGAGCGTTTGTGGATATCTAAGACTATATTTAAACCCTGGTGTTAGAAATATATCTTATCCATAACCAAGGCATCTGAAACGAGGAAGAAAAAATATATACAGTATTTTATTGGACTGAACGGACTGAGAACGGCAAAATGAGGGGAGAGAGAGAGAGAGAGAGAGAGAGAGAGAGAGAGAGAGAGAGAGAGAGAGAGAGAGAGAGAGAGAGAGAAATGATGAGAATGGAAAGACAGAGAGAGAAAGAGAGAGAGAGAGAGAGAAATGATGAGAATGGAAAGAGAGAGAGAGAGAGAGAGAGAGAGAGAGAGACCAGGAAGCCAACTGATTCACACACAACCTGAAGAAGCCTGCCTCATGGATGTCACACACACACACACACACACACACACACACACACACACACACACACACACACACACACACACACAAGGGGGAGAGAAAGAGAATCAACACGCACCCCTGCATAAAAAAAAAAAAAAAAAAACAAGCATCCAGTCACATGTTTACCTTCTTCCTTCCCACTCTCCACTCCTGCTATCTCTTAAGAAAGTTCCCTAACACCTTTTCCTAAGTGATTTATTTCTTTTATTGCAACTTGCTGTCCTTTTGTGTGCTACATAAACCCTTCCAATATCACCATACTCTGCATAAACAACTTGCAAGAGGGCATTAACCACCCATTTCCAAAAATAAATCGCTAAGGAAAGGATGTTAGAGGGCTTCCCGACAAGAATGCGAACCCGTATCTTGGCCGTTGGAAAACACGGATGGTTCGCTGCATAGGTTACACGTACTGTATACTTTTTTACTCTAACTTGGCCTAAAACTGCCGTCTCTATCATGAATGTTGGGTTATGGCAACAGATTAACACTAGATGATACTAGCCACGAAGAAGTGCAATAGGAAGGATGCAGAACTGATGTATTGTCTCACTCTGCCACTGAGTTACGTGAAATTACCTACAAAAGGACTAAAATCTGGGCCAAGTTAAAGTGCACAGAGTATAGGACAAACATATACTTTTCCTGCTAAGTCAAGTATGGACATAAACAAATGGTCCCTCTGACAGCAATGACATGAGTTTTATTTATTATGAGCGCCAAGGAGTGTGTGTGTGTGTGTGTGTGTGTGTGTGTGTGTGTGTGTGTGTGTGTGTGTGTGTGTGTGTGTGTGTGTGTGTGTGTGTGTGTGTGTGTGTGTGTGTGTGTGTGTGTGTGTGTGTGTGTGTGTGTGTGTGTGTGTGTGTGTGTGTTTGGTTCCTCTTATCAGTAGACAATTTCTTATCGGCGATTCCTACTTGTTCTCATTGTGCAAGGTTAAGGTCTAAGTCAAGTGGTGAGATAAGATATAAGCGATAGCCCAAGATAACCCTGATATAGACTGTTATCTTTAGTAGCAACACTGATAAACTCTACACTCTGACTTGCACAAAAACTGTCATCTTTTCATCTTGAATTCTAGCCACGAAGAAGTGTAGTGGATGATGATGATGATGATGATGATGATGAGGATGATGAATGGATGGACACACGGATATTTGATGATGATGATGATGATGATGATGATGATGATGGCGGATCGATAAATACTTGAGGGTAGTGATTTTGATGACGATAAAGTTGATTTATAATGTGTAAATGGATGAGTCTTGAGGCAATAATTACTGATGATGAATTCTGACGATACATACTGCTCAGAATGGTCGTGATGAAGTTGATGATGATGGTGGAGGACTGATAAAGCAAGAATTACTGATGAAATAGAGTTCTTAATAACCAGCAGACCAAAATACGAAAACAAACTGCAACTCACAAATAGTCCACCATGTCCATACTGCAATGAACCCCCCTCCACATTAAGACATACCTTTTTATTTGTGCAAGAAAGAACAAACCAAAAACAGGAAACCCACAAAATTGCTTCCTCCAAGAATAGTAAAAATAAAAGAGAGTCAGATTCAAGATTCGTTCACTTGATGCTACACACAAGTTCAGATAATAATTCTGGGAACGACCAGCTGAAGTGCCCGACTTCCGCAGTTCACTGGGTTCACGTCAAGATCAGCCTGGGACAACAATAACACCTTAATAGCAGGAGGAAAAATAATTCAAAGGTCTAATAAGTTTTCATCGAGTTTTGTGTTATCGCTCAGTGACAACCAACAGAGAACAAACGAACAGCCAATAGTTTGAGTGGAGAAAGTTGGGAAGGCTTTCATTTACAAGCCACAGACACAGAATTATAGTGCTGGTGAAGACGATACAGATGATGATGATGATGATGATTAAGATCATGAGAGGATGATGATGATGATGATGATGATGATGATGAGGTGGTGGAAGAGGAGGAGGAGGGATGGAAACGGTGATGATGAGGATGATAATGATGTTTATGATGATGCTGATGATGACAATAATCATGATAATAATACAAATGATGATGATGAGGATGAGGGTGATGGTGGTGGTGGGGGTGGTATGAAAGAGTGATGATAACAATATTGGTGATTATAATAATGACGATAATGATGATGATGACGATTGTGGTGATGAAGAGTGTGCTCATGTTGCTGATAAAGAGTGACGATGGTGATAATAATGATAATGATGATGGTGAGAAAGATGGTGTTGATGTTGCTGTTGAAGACAGTGATGATGATGATGATGATGAAGAAAAAGGTGACGAAGAGGATAGTGTTGATGTTCCCGATGGACGTGGAGGGGAAGGTGTGAGAGTGTGTATGAGAGGGTGGCGTGCTGCGGGAAGAGTGATCGTTACTGAACAGGGACATGAGCGCCCGCTGATCCGTAGTGAAGGCTGCCTCTCAAGATGCAACGTTGAGAAATTATGGTGAGAGAGAGACACACAGGTTAACTCATTGATTAGAGAGAGAGAGAGAGGTATTTAGCCCATCCCTGCTGCCAAACAGGGCGTGTCTCCTAGGAAGTCTGAGAGCTCCTGCAGTTTGGCTGGCAGTTCTTTTATGTCCTCTTCCTTACGCTCCTGAAACATCATCATCATCATTATCTTCATATGAAAAGGACGGTGATAGGAGAGAATACAAGAGTGTCTTTCATAAACTTCTTGACACTTATACCTTAGCGATTTACTCTGCATATTACACCTCCATATCCTCTGGTATATAACTGATGCAACCTACGTCGATAACGAAACGATATAGATAACGTGAAAGAGTGTGCTAAGGTCCAATACGTATAAAAACTCGCTTAGAAAATGGAATTACGAAGCTTATAATGTCACTTGCAATACAGCTCATACTACCATTACCGTTTTATGTTTATGGGTTGGGTGGATTCTCGGGACATTAATCATACCCTAATTTCAGAGGTACGGTTGAGGGAAAAAAAAAAAAAAAAAAGACACTACCTTACCCCAAATGCATAAGAATAGAGTCCTTTCTTCCCGATAAGTTACACTGGGCAAAATCGGGGAATGGTATCAGATTGGGATTAGCTTGGGGGAAGGGGCAACCACTTCCCCAGCCCACCACCGTAAATTAGCGACCAAAAATAACCCAGTTCGTAGATGTTACAAGTGGAAATGTTGGGTGAGAGAGGGACAGGGTAGACTTCTTTATTTCCTCCAACTGTGCAGAAGCTCTCTGTAGATGGGTTCTGTGTCACCTGAAACGATAGACAAAGACTTCAAGCTTAACCTGTGTCTCTTCCACTCAGCATAGCCCAGTTCTTGTCTCTCTTCCATCCCCACCTGTAGGGTAACTCCAGAACACTTGAATCTCCTTTAAACACACATTACATCAAAATATACGGTATCATAGGCACGTGAAAAGACACAGGTTGTTCAAAAATAGTGATCATACTTCAAAATAGTGAGAGCAATGCGATTTAAGAAATTGGAATAACGAAGTAACAACATGGGGAATCACCCTTATTAATTTTTGTATCCAACTGGTGTGTTTTAGGAAAGTAACGAGGCCTCTGATAGTTGTAAAAAATTCATGTCTTACTTTTACGCTTTGCTTGATATCAGTGAGATACTATTTGAAATTTTAAGACAGAGAGAGAGAGAGAGAGTCGTAAACAGGTGTACAGGGATAAGTGAACTACGTCAGGGGATTATCGGCTGGATTATCTGCTGAGCCACAAATAGAATACATGAGAAAAGTCAATCATTAGTTGGTTCTAATCTCTGTTTGGTGTTGTGGAGAGGGTGAAGAATGAGAAACTGACTAGAAGTGTATGTAACTGAGGTGGAAGGGTACAGGAGGAGAGGGAGGCCAAGGATGAGATGGAGGGATGGAGTGGAGAGGATGGAGAAAGTGAGAATGAGGAAAAAGGGCATGAGAGTTAAAGTGGAGAGGAGGAGGGGGAAGCCAAGGATGTGATGGAGGGATGGAGTGGAGTACAAAGGGGAAAAGGGATGCGAGCTAATGGGAGGGCAGGCAAATAGCAGAGGACAGGGCGAAATGGAGGCGATTTGTTTGTGGCCCCTTTTTTGAGAGCACGGCACCTTACAGTAGATAGAGAGAAACTTTATTTGGCAGTGTTATTTGTTCCAGTATGTAAGAGGAGCGAATGATGAGGTGAAAGAGAGAGAGATTGTCCAGGTGCTTGAGGATGCGAAAGTGGATGTATGTGGAATAACTGAAACAAAATGGAGAGGAGAAAGTGTGAGAGAATGGGAGTATGGATGGGGTATATGTGCAGGAGTAGATGAGAATGAGAGGGCAAAGGAAGGAGTGTGTATAGTTGTGAGTAAAAGATGGAAGAAGAGCATAAGACAGTATGGATCAGTTGGGTCAAGGATTGTGTGGGTAAAGTTGAAAGTTGGAATACAAATGTGGGCGATTGTGTGTGTGTATGCGCCAACGCAAGATCGTGATAGAAGAGTGAGAGAAGAGTTCTGGACAAATGTGGAAGTGTGCATGGAAAAGTTTGGAAGGAATGAGAGAGTGTTTTTGATTGGTGATATGAATGGTAAAGTTGGTAATGTGAAGGTGGATGGAATAGTTGGTGAGTGGGGTGTGCCTGCTGAGATAGATGAGAATGGGAGTGCGTTAGTGGACATTTGTGCTGGGAGGGGTTGGTAATAGCCAATACCCTCTTCAGGCATAAAATGATCCACAGGTATACATGGCGAGTGATGAGAAGGGTGGGTGGTGAACTGAATGAAAGGAAGGCAATGATTGATTATGTGTGTGTGGATGAAAGGATGCGAAGATGTGTAAAGGATGCAAGAGTGTATAGAGGTTGGGGGAGTGGACTTTCTGACCACTACTTGGTGGTGGCCAGAATTAGGATGCAAGTAAGATGGAGGAATAGAAGAAGGGAAAGACGAGAGGAAGGAGTAGTTGCAAGGAGAGTGGAAAGGTTACAAGAGGATGAGAAAAAGGCAGAGTATAAGAGAGAAGTGGAGGAACGATTGGGCAAATATGAATTGGAGCAGATGGGAGACGTGGAAGGTGTGTGTAAGATATTTACAGAAGAAATATGTGCAGCATGTGATGTGGTGTGTGGAAGGAAGAGAAGACGGAGGGGTGCAAGGAACAGCGTGGTGGACTGAAGAGGTGAAACAGGCTGTGGCACAAAAGAAGAAAGCATACAATGAATGGATGAGAAATAGGGGCGTGGAAGAAGTTGAGAGGCGGAAGAGAGAGTTATATGTGGAAAGGAAGAGAGAGGTGAAAAGATTAGTAAGAGAGAGTAAGAAGAGAGTGGATGAGGAATTTGGAAGGAATTTGAGTGTAAAGTGGAGGGACTGTAAGAAAATGTTCTGGAGAGAAGTGAAAAGAGTAAGACAGGGTGGATGTGAAGTTAGCAGGGGAGTGAAAGATAAACATGGTAGATTACTAGTGGAGAAGGGAGAAAAAGTGAGCAGATGGAGAGAACACTTTAAGGAATTGTTGAACGTAGAGGATGGAAGTAATGCGAGTATAAGTGGCTGGGGAATGGCTGGGAGAAGGAGGGAGGTGAGAAGACAGGAAGAAATCAGTAGGATAGAGGTTGTGGAAGCAATGAAGAAAGTTAAATCGGGGAAAGCCCCAGGAATTGATGGAGTGTGTGGTGAGATGCTGAAGCATGGGGGAGAGATAGTAGTAGAATGGATGTGGAAGATGTGCAGATTGGCCTGGGAGGAAGGTAGAGTCCCGGAGGATTGGAAGTCAGGTATAATTATTCCCTTGTACAAAGGAAAATGGGAAAAAGAAGTGTGTGGTAATCATAGGGGCATTTGTCTTCTTAGTATAATAGGAAAAGTGTATGGTAGGATACTTATAGACAGAGTTAGAGAAAGAACAGAGAAATTAGTTGGAGAAGAACAGGGAGGCTTTAGGAAGGGAAGAGGTTGTGTAGATCAGATATTCATTCTTAGATCTTTAGTGGAAAAGTTTCTAGAGAAGGGAAAGAAGTTGTATGCGGCTTTCATGGATTTGGAGAAAGCATATGACAGGGTGGATAGACAAGGATTGTGGAAAGTGTTAAGAATATATGGAGTAGATGGGAAGTTGTTGAATGCTGTGAAGAGTATGTACGATGGTGCGAAGGCTGCAGTGCGTGTGGATGGTGAACTAAGTGAATTTTTCTCTTTGAAAGTTGGTTTGAAACAGGGATGTGTCATGTCTCCATGGTTGTCCAATCTGTACATGGATGGGGTAATAAAAGAGGTACATGGTAGGGTAGTGGATGTTGGAGTGGCCCTGGTGAGAGAGGATAGTGTTTGGAAACTCCCTGTACTGTTGTTTGCAGATGATACTGTGTTGTTGAGTGAAGACGAAGGGGAGCTGCAAGGCTTGGTGGATGAGTTTGAGAGAGTGTGTAAGAAGCGGAACCTGGGGGTGAATGTAGGGAAGAGTAAAGTGATGGTCTTTGAGAGAGGTGAAGTCAGTGAATGTATAGCGAGGTTGGATGGTGAGGAATTGGAAAATGTGAGTACGTTTAAGTATTTGGGTAGTGTGATGAGTAAGGATGGAGGTTTGGAGGGTGAAGTGCTTGAAAGGGTACAGCAGGTAAGAAAGGTTGCTGGTTCCTTGAAAGCAGTGATAAGAAACAGGGAAGTGAGCATGGAAGTAAAAAAGTTACTACATGACAGTATTGTGATACCAACTCTAACGTACGGAAGTGAAGCTTGGACATTGTTGGAAGGACACAAGTCAAGAGTGAGAGCAGTGGAAATGAGTTATTTAAGAGGAGCCTGTGGAGTCACGTGGAGAGACAGGCTGACGAATGAGGATATAAAGGAGCGTTGTGGTGTTGATGTCGATGTGATAGGAAGCGTTGTGAGGAACACACTGAGGTGGTTTGGCCATGTGGAGAGGATGGAGGGTGAAAGACTGACGAAGAGGGTGTATGTGAGTGAGGTGGAGGGACGGGGTGGAGAGGTATATGAGAGAGGGGGGTGTGAGTTGGGAGCAGGGTAGTGAAATGGCGGGGGACAGGGCGACTTGGAGGCGATTTGTTTGTGGCCACCCCAAACGGGATTGAGGCGTCTGGCAATAGATAGATAGATAGATGTATGTATGAGTATTGCAAGATAGATCAATCAAATAATCTATGTGTGATAACCCTGGAGATGTAACAGAAATCATCATCATTATCATCAATCCCATTTTCCCCTACATAAACAGGAGCGTAGGGGTCCTGGGCTAGGTTTCTTAGTCCCGATATTTATAGCAATGACGAATAGCCCCTTACTGTTCCCTGAGTGGCATTTCTTGAACAATAAACCCCCAACCAACCCTCAGATGGAACTTATATATATGTTCTATCTGGTTGAAGCTCCCTAACCCACTAAACCACCAGGCGTTGGTTATATGTCAGTAATTATATCTTTCAATAATTCTTTAACTTTTACGCTAAAAAAAAAAAATAATAAAAATAAAACAATTTGGATGTGTACACAATTTTTTTAATTTTTCGATTTGCTCTACATGTTTTCTTAGATTACAAATGACTCCTTAATATTTCCTAGAGAGAGAGAGAGAGAGAGAGAGAGAGCACTAGGGTCGTGACTGGTACAGAATGATGGTGTAGGTGAAGGCAGCGAGAGAGAGAGAGAGAGAGAGCACTAGGGTCGTGACTGGTGCAGAATGATGGTGTAGGTGAAGGCAGCGAGAGAGAGAGAGAGAGAGCATTAGGGTCGTGACTGGTACAGAATGATGGCGTACGTGAAGGCAGCGAGAGAGAGAGAGAGAGAGAGAGCTCTAGGGTCGTGACTGGTACAGAATGATGGCGTAGGTGAAGGCAGCGTTGACCAGGCCTGCCATGAGGCCGCTCCCGAGGGACGCCATCCTGCCGACGCTGACGTGGGCGCGGTGGGAGGCCAGGCGGGATGTGAGGACGTGAAGGTAGCAGCGCTGGGGGGCGGGGGTGTGGGGGTCCTCACTCAGGTCCCACACGGCCTCCTTCACCGCATCCCACTGAAATGACACCACTTATATGACACCACCACTGAAATGACACCGCTACTGAAATGACACCACTTATATGACACCACCACTGAAATGACACCACCACTGAAATGACACCGCTACTGAAATGACACCACCACTGAAATGACACCACTGAAATGACACCACCACTGAAATGACACCACTTATATGACACCACCACTGAAATGACACCGCTACTGAAATGACACCACTTGTATGACACCACTACTGAAATGACACCATCACTGAAATGACACCACTTATATGACACCACCACTGAAATGACACCACTTATATGACACCACCACTGAAATGACACCATCACTGACATGACACCACCACTGAAATGACACCACTTATATGACACCATCACTGAAATGACACCATCACTGACATGACACCACCACTGAAATGACACCACCACTATAATAACACGACAACTTAAATGACACTACCACTGAAATGGCATTATCACTGATATGACACCACCACTGATACGACACCACCACTGATATGACACCACTGAAATGACACCACCATTGAAATTACACCATCACTGATATGACACCACCATTGAAATTACACCACCACTGATATGATACCACCACTGAAATGACACTACCACTGATATGACACCACCACCGAAATGACACCAATGAAATGACACCACCACTAATATGACACCACCACTGTATGACCACCACTGAAATGACACACTTATATGACACCACCACTGAAATGACACCACCATTGATATGACACCACCACTGAAATGACACCTCCACTGATATGACACCACCACTGAAATGACACCTCCACTGATATGACACCACCACTGAAATGACACCTCCACTGATATGACACCACCACTGAAATGACACCACCACTGATATGACACCACCACTGATATGACACCACTGATATGACACCACCACTGAAATGACACCATCACTGAAATGACTCCACCACTGAAATGACCACCACTGATATGACACAACTGATACGACACCACTGATACGACACCACTGAAAAGACACCACTACTGAAAGGACACTACTGATTTGACACCACCACTGAAATGACACCACCACTGATATGACACCACCAATGATATGACACCACAAATGATATGATACCACTGAAATAACCTGATCACTGAAATGACACCACCACCGGAATGACACCACTGAAATGACACCACCACTGAAATGACACTACAGAAATGACACCACCACCGAAATGACACCACTGAAATGACACCACCACTGAAATGACACCATCGCTTAAATGACACCACTGAAATGACACCACCACTAAAATTGCATCACCACTGAAATGACATCACCACTGAAATGACACCACTGAAATGACACCACCACTGAAATGACACTACCACTGAAATGACACCACTGAAATGACACCACCACTGAAATGACACCACCACTGATATGACACCACCACCGAAATGACACCACCACCGAAATGACACCACCACTGAAATGACACCACCACTGAAATGACACCACCACTGAAATGACACCACCACTGAAATGACACCATGACTGAAATGAAACCACCACTGAAATGACACCATCGCTTAAATGACACCACTGAAATGACACCACCACTAAAATTGCATCACCACTGAAATGACACCACCACTGAAATGACACCACTGAAATGACAACACCACTAAAATTGCATCACCACTGAAATGACACCACCACTGAAATGACACCACTGAAATGACACCACCACTGAAATGACACTACCACTGAAATGACACCACTGAAATGGCACCACCACTGAAATGACACCACCACTGATATGACACCACCACCGAAATGACACCACCACCGAAATGACACCACTGAAATGACACCATCACTTAAATGACACCACCATTGAAATGACACCATCACTGAAATGACACCACCACAGAATTGACACCACCACTGAAATGACACCACTGAAATGACCACCTCTGAAATGACACCACGACTGAAATGACACCACCACTGAAATTACACCACCACTGATATGACACATCAACCGAACGAACACCATATTTTGATACCGTCACTGCTACATCCAGTAACCCTGACATATAAGTCTTTGCAGGGTGTATTGAACAACGTCTCAGTAATCTATAACTACATCTCTTTTATTCACTTCTCTTCTAGTAAAGCTGTTCCCAATACCCTCCCATTCATTCCTCCAAAATACTTCAACACCTTGCTCCCTGTCCACTAATCTATTCTTACAGTTTTCGATTTCTTCGCCTTTCTTTAGCCATCCACCCAGGTTTCACACTCCTCAAATTAAGCCAAAACTGCCTAAGGAATGTAAGATGATCGCCACACATTTATAGTACAATGATACACTTTGGTGCAAATTCTCAGTGTAATGAACATCTAAAAATATAGATCTATAATTAATGAACATGCAAATATATATGAACTCAAAATCTGCGTGTTTATATGCTTGATGTTGACCCCATAAATCTATTTAAAATGCCTTATAAAAAAGAAAAAAAGATAAAGAGATGTCGGGGGTAGAGCAGTGTGAAACAACTGTCCTAAGTCTGAAGAGAACTGGTGAAGAATTAAAGGAATGGCACCAAGTTGAAAAAAGCCTTTGGTAGAAAGCAAGAAATGAATGATATAAGGCAGCTTTCTATACTAAATGTAACATAATATTATTCATGACAAAAGTTTCTATAACGTAAATGAAGCGAAACAACTCAGGAGGCTCGTAATCCTTTCATTTCCCGGTGCTGTTCTGGGCAATATTAGCAATTTCTCCCAAACAAGGATTATAGGTGATTACTTTTTATCTGTGGCCGAATGTTCTAAGGAATATCTGTGTCTCACCTCCCTATTGTTAAGGCTGCCACACAAACTAGTCTCAGTTTCTCAAGAAGCACCCTAATCTCTGAACTCAGACTCCTATCACCCACCATCATCTTATTCTGTTCCACCAACTCCTTTCTGTGTCCCCCCCATCTTTGACTTGCATCGTAACAGGTAATTTACAACACTTATCTCCACCAGGCTTCACAAACAATCGCCAATAACGCAGCCCAAACTGTCAAATGCTCTGTTTCCATCCCACTCATTTCATTTTGAAGTATGAAAGTATTGCTCCTCCACCGTGCCCAGCCATGCTTTCCTCACTAGGTGTTGTAGGCACATAGAGATCACTGGGTAGTCATTATTTGCACAGAATCGTAAGCTGTATTAAAAGAATATTATAGAATGGGGACGGCTTTAAATTCTAATCAAGGATTGTCCCCTCCCTCCGCTCAGAATAAAGTCATCTAATGGTGAGAACGGCAAAATTAAAAGCTTATTATAGTACAGAAGAGAATTAATCTTCAGTTGCCGAACACCCAGTTTAATAATGCTTAAACGTTGAAGGAAACCACTCTCAGGGTCTGATGTAATCGTGAAGACATGATAATGAAGTAAAGACTTACTACACTTCACTCTTTATTTATAAGAATTGAATGGTGATATAGTTCTGGGCCTCTGAGAACTGAACCATCCATTCTTTAAGTCTTTCTAAGTATATTACCAAATATTTTTAATCACGGCAAATCACATGCATCAATCTATCAAGCTTACCGCCTGCGTAAGCCTATCAGCCTGCCAGCAGAGGAGACCAAAACGTGCCAGCTCATCCACGAAGTGCATGATATTTCGTGCTTCCGTGTGTCCTAGAAGTAGAATGTATGTCATAGTTGCCCCGTTAGCCAGGAAGATGGCACACCTCAGCACCATGGGAGTCGAGAACACCTGAAACATTTAAAAGAGCATATAAGTACCTCCCTTCCAACCTCAAGTTAGGGAATGTTTGAAGCGGCATTATACCCTCTTTACGCCAACTTCACCTAAATTTGCCATCTCTCCATCGTGACTGCTGAATTGTAGGATTAAATTAGCACTAGAATAGGATGTTTGTAACGAAGAAAGTATGAAAGGCCGTAACACTGTCATTTTCTGCCACTGAGTTACATGAAATAGTCTGCAAAAGAAAGAAAATCTGGCCAAGTTAATATAAAAAGGTTAGTCACACGCAGTAGCATGGAGTCTGTACACTGACCCGACAGGTCTTTTGGAAAAGGTGATGTGACTGTTCTCTTTTTACTCTAATAACTTAAAATTGCCATTTCTCCAAGCTGAATGCTAAGCTGTGACAATAGATTAAACTTGAATATGGTGTTAATCATGAAGAAGTGATGTGGAAAGGATGTAGAACTATAACACTGTCTTATTTTGCAACTGAATCATCGTACAGTAAGCTGTAAAAGGAAAATGTGAGCCAAGTTAAGGTAAAAAGAGTACAGAAGTGTTTTGGAAATGTGGCAGTATGACACATCCATTCTGAGATAACAAAATGCATGAGAATTGTTTCAGTAAACACATATTATTTATTGTCGACAGGACCAGTATTCTTAACCCGTGTCTTTGGTCAGAGGCTGCATTATTAGTATTCCCATGTCGCAGAAGAAGAGCGGCTGTCACATGTTTTGATATTCGCGCGCTCACCCCTGTGTGAGTGTGTGTGTGTGTGTGGGCGGGTGGGTGGGTGTGGGTGTGTGGGTGTATATTTCGATTTGTCTGTCTGTCTGTGTGCTTGTATCTTTCTGTGAACAAAATAATTCTGGCTTTTATCAAATATTTAAGCAATTTGATGGAAGTGAGGAGGGTCAGCCAGTGAATAAACCCATTTTGTGTGAGGACAGTTGGTCAAAGTTCAAGGACTTGTGTGAAGGGCAAAAGTTTCCTTAGCAAAATCAAATTAATGTTTTGCCTAACTTAGAGCAAACAATGAAAAATGTGTAGGATGTATGAAGTTTTTTAATTTTGAGGACAATTAACCAGACATCAGGGTCCACCGGCAAGGCCGGAGTTTGAATCGTGTGTCTGTTTGGAAGCAAAATAACTAAAGCAGCTTTCAACTGGTTTAAATGAAGCTTGGTGGATGGAGTAAGTGTCCCCGAAGGAGTTAACTTTTTTTTTTTTACATTTATGTCAAAGAATTGGTCACATGGTAAAGTCAGTTTAAACAGTTTTTATTTCATTCAGACTAAATTTCATGGAAAATTTCAGGCTAAAGCATGAATAACAAAATTGCATTTTGAGAATAGCCAGTCAAGGGTCAAGATCACAGGGAAAAGTCGAAGAAGGAGATCACAGGACAAAGTCAACTCAAACAGTTCTTATCTGACTGAAATCAGACTTGGTTGAAGGATTAAAGATTAGACCAGAAAGAAGTATTTTGAAGATAAAATTTATGGCCATAGGACTAGTCAGCGGTTACGGGTGATGCATTCTCTGTATGCACTGTTTAACCTTTTCTGGTCTTAAAACTGTTATTATTTATTAAATTGCTGCAGAATGCCTTGAAGCATGAAAATAGTCCTGTGAACATGTGACTGGGATACTTATGAGGGATAACAACGGAGAAAGCTGGATGAGGGTTTTTGTAAAATGGTTGATATGGTGTGCCAATTTCACCCATATTTAAGGAGAGGGCTGATATGAAAATGTACAGTATAACTCTGGATGTTACTCAAATATTCTTTCTGTTAAAGACGTCAGAATGAATGAAACGTGCTTGAAAATGCGAGTTAGAGGGGAAACTGTTATAGAGCTTAATTTTCTTATAAGTTTTATATAACGATTGTTTGCAAATCAGAAAAATTATATTGTTCATTAGATGTGAGATAGGACAGTATCATCCATATCCTGGCATAATAAGGATTCAGAAATGCTGCTCCTAGCGTGATGTGTAGGTTATGAGGCAATTAAATGGTACCACAAGAGCAATGCAGTGAGTCAGTGAGAGAGTGGAGAAAGGATGTGAAGCAATACGTATCTGGCTGGAGAGTGTGGAAACTATGTTCTTATTCATTTTTTACCATCTGATCCAATTATGACACTAAAATTTGCAAGAAACACCTCTGTACAATTATAGGCTGCAGCCACCAAGACACCACACACGTTTTGAAACTTTGCATTCCGACTAGATGTGCGTTAAATTACTGGAACCCAAATTATCTGAAGGATTGTACAATAATCCATTTCAAATGCTCAAAATGCTTCATAACAATAAATAAATGACTGGCACGCAAGAGCTTTGGTCACTGACATTACATACTTTCATATATTGGGAGCACTGTCTCAAAACGACGCCTCTAGTTGGACACCCAACAAAAGCACCATCACTAATCTTTTGTATGTTGGAAATAAGAGTAAGCAAGTACGTCAGAAACTGATGCTGGTGATAGTTTTGGCATTTCTGACTCATTGTGCTATCAGCTGAGAAATGCTGTCAACAATCAATGACCCCAACAGCAACCATATGGGCCTGATGGATTCCCTCCTGTTGTCCTCAAGAACTGTGCTTCTGTGCTAACACCTTGCCTAGGTAAACTCTTTTGCCTTTATCTATCAACTGGTACCTTTCCTTCTTGCTGGAAGTTTGCTCCCATTCAACCAGTCCCAAAGAAGGGTGACCATTGCCAGCCCTCTAACTATCGTCCAATTGCTTTTAACGTCCTGTGTCTCAAAAGTTTTTGAGTCTATTCTTAACAGAAAAATTTTAAAGCATCTTTCCTATCGCAACCTTTCTGATCATCAGTATGGGTTCCGTCAGGGACGCTCCACTGGTGATCTTCTCACCTACCTTTCAGATTCCTGGTCATCCTCCTTTCGGGACTTTGACGAAAGCTTTGCCATTGCACTTGACATCTCAAAGGCTTTCTCTCGAGTCTAGCATAAATCTTTAATTTCCAAAATGCCCTCTTACGATTTATATCCTTCTATTTGTGCCTTCATCTGTAGCTTCCTTTCTGGTCGTTCTATAGCTACTGTTGTAGACGGCCATCGTTCTTCTAGATCTATCAACAGTGGTGTTCCTCAGGGCTCTGTCCTATCACCAACTCTCTTTCTTTTATTCATCAATGATCTTCTAACCTGTACATCTAACCTTATCCACTTGTACACTAATGATTCCACTCTTCACCTTTCCATTCGGCTTCCGCAACGTCCATCTCAACAGTTACATCAACAAACAAGGGATGAGGCTATGGCACACCTTATGTCTGACTTGGTTCGTATCTCTGACTGGGGTAAAAATAATCTTGTTTTTAATGCATCAAAGACTCAGTCTTTACACCTAACAACCCGTCAAAATCTTCCATAGGAGTACCCACTACTCTTTAATAATACCCAGCTCAATCCAGCATCATCCTTGAACATGCTTGGGGTTTCATTCACTCGGGACTTATCTTGGAAAGATCATATTGCATCTCTTGTAAAATCTGCTTCCAAGAGATTAGGTGTACTAAGCCGACTCCGTACCTTCTTTACCCCTGCACGGTTGTTGACTTTATACACGGGTTTTATTCGCCCCTGTTTAGAGTACAACTCTCATGTGTGGAGAGGCTCCCCACATACAGCTCGTCTCAATAGAGTGGAGTCAAAGGCTTTTCATCTCATCAACTCTCCTCCTCTTATTGGCTCCCTTCAACCTCTGTCTCTTCACCGCACTGTTGCCTCTTTATCTCTCTTCTATCGCTACTTTCATGGTCACTACTCCTCTGAACTGTCCGCTTGCATCCCTCCACCTCTACGACTGGTGCGTTGCAACCGTCTAGCAACAAACTTTAGTCCCTATTCTGTCCAACTCTATAATGCAAGAGTTAATGGCCTCTCCCAGTCCTTCATTTATGCAACAGGTCAACTCTGGAACTGTCTCCCTCTGTCTGTATTTCCTACTTCCTACGATCTACAGTCTTTCTAACGTAGTGTTTCCAGGCATCTCGAAATGAAGGGATCTTGAATTTAGCTCTCTTTTGTATTGCTTTTTTTTTTTTTCTTCGAAGGAACTGTTTTGTGGGCTCAGCCTCTGGGTCCTTCTTTCTTGCATAAAAAAAAACAACAATGGTGGTCATCAGGTGATCATGCAACAGGAGGCAACGGCAATGGTCATGTCCTGTCAGGCTATCTAACTTGAAGAAATTCCATGAAATGCACACACACACACAGACAGACAGACAGACAGACACACACACACACAGAGATAGACAGGCACAGTGGAAGTGGACATAAAAAAAATATTGTGGACTTATGAAAGAGGGCTTAAGGATATAAACAGGCAATATGCTCACTTGATTGTAGAGGTAAGTGAGGTGGCGTAGGTGGTGGCAGCGGTGGGCAGTTCGACTCACGACTGTCCATTGACACTGACCCTGCTGGTATTAATTTATGGGACTGTATTCTTGCTGGCTTAAAAGTGTTTTTTATCTCACCCTAATATGTTCTCGAGAACTAGTCATATCTTGTTAACATTGACACAATTTGATAAACATGAAAGAGGATATTATAGTGCAAAGAACAGAGAGCAGTGCATATGCCTGAAAGATAAGTCATAAGATATTCCTAATCAAAAAGAATGCTCTACAATATCGACAACATGCATAAAATAACATAGCAAGGTATGTCTGCTTGAAAGTGTGTAATGTGTTCAAACAAACAGGCTTGCTTATGTAATTCTGTGTTTCAGGTGGTACACATGTGAGTATGTCCTCTGTAGTTTTAATTTGCCTCCAAGACAACCAAGTCTGATGCACACTTTGGTATTTTTTATTACTTTAAACAATTTGCTAAATAATTTCGAAGAAATTTACTTGAGTACCACCTATTTTACGAAGTTTCCATAAGTTTTGCAATAATAAGCATTACATACTTATAGCCTAAGCATTTATTTTGAGTTAGCAAGGAAGAATCCTATCAGATGTGTAGTAAGTTTAGGATGTCTACACCATCCACAGCACCAAAAATGATTATTTGGGGACTATGAAAGCAATTGTGAACTCATGCACATTGTTGGAAAACTTATAAATTAATTTATTAGCGTTACTGAAGCAATTTTTCTATAAATATATCACCATCGTGGTGTGAAAAAAAGCAAAAAAAAAAAAAAAAAAAAAAACTTGCTAACCAATGAAGGTAAAATGGACTATGCATATTGTAAAAAAAAAGAAAAAAAAGAAAAAAAAAAGGCATTATTTAAGTGGCTTTTCTCAAAACTGGCCACGCACGGCTAAAAAGAACTAATATGCACAGTCGAGTATCAAAACTAGGTTATCTCAGCAGTTATCAAACTAAGGTAGGCATACGCATGTCACTAGCTAGGTTGAATAAAAATTGAAGCAAACTTTTCCTCTTGAACACGTTCCACACTTTCTAGTGTGGATGCCTACAGCACAGCTTCATTTCTGAAACAGCCTGGTTCTGGTGCTCAATCTGACGTTATCTGAGTTTTCAAGATAATGTTGACAATTAAAAAAAAAAAAAAAAGAGGGTGATTTACATATCGCCTACTGATTTTTCATAAGCATTCCAGTGATGTACACATCCATTGTAGGTTTAACATTTCCTCGAAACTAGACAGTTTTGGTGCTGTGCTCTTCTACCTACAGTAGAGGGTATCCCAGTGACTTAACTGTAAAGCTCCTAAATACGCCCCTGACCTACGGTAGTATATTGTAAAGGGTACCCCAATGACTCAACTGTAAGAAGTATAATATTTTTGCTTGGTCACTTCATTCGACTCCTTGAACAATTACATGCAAGAGGGCAGTAAATTTGATCTGATAATACAGATCGATGAGGGAGATGGGACATGAAATACCAGCCAATGAAATACGGCTCACACTAGTCAAACTCACATTCGCTCCTCATTAATACCCAGCTGTAAGCACCGAGTTTGAGAATGCTATGGCCCCTGACTGATTCTCCACTGAAAACGGTACTCTGATCTCCTTTGCCATTTTTTAAAACTTTTCCTTTTAACCCCAAAAGCTCAGGTGACAGACAATGCCATCCAAAAATAGGTGTTTGGGATGCCTCGAGTCCTGCCAGTGTTTGAAATCATTTCTATTTTCTGTAGTGCCCAATGCGTGACACAGGCATATAGGAGGTGGGATAGCAATAATGTCACTCTTCCTTGGGACAGAAATTACCACATACAGTGACATGACCAGGACACCCTCCCATGCCTCCTCTCATAGCTCCTTGCCACCACTTGAGATTAACCCTGATGCCCCTCCAGAGGCCAAGGACTTCCTTACCCTTGTGATGCCTTCGGAGAGTTCTCTGAGATGTAGAACTCTAAGGACAAGAACTGGATGGCCAGAAGTCATGTACGACATAAACTCCACATTAAGGGGCCTCCCAGCGTCCTTCATGGTGCCTTTGTGTATCACTACCTCACCACCATCCACATTGCCTCAGCCTGATGTTTCATAGATGTGTACGGAAGTGTATGTAGTGTAAATTTCTACATAAAATACAAAAAAATAAGTGGGATGGATATAAAAATAAGGAAAATTTCAATGTACAGAATAAATGCTTTTACAAAAGTAAAGACTGACATTCATTAGCTGAAGAGAGATTGTAGAGAAAAAACTGCAATATATACTGTATGTTATAGAAGATAAGCAAAACTTCGGTACTGAAAACAAGTGTTTGACCCGAACTGTACCGTGGTTTTGTAACGCCCAGTATAGAAAACAAGTGTTGGAGTGAAGCTGAAAGTCATCTTTCAGAGGAAATATCGTATTGCAGTTTATGATGCTATAAGGAAAATTATGGGTATAAAAGCGGAGCTCTGGCGGAAATGAAATGGCTTTTATGGTTTGGGTATTAAAAATATGCTCGCATGAAAGTGAGTGTGAATTTTTTGCAGCAAGAACTGTATAAACTTAATTCTCCCCACATATGGTATGGCACAGTGTCATTCTGGTACAACCAGAAGTAAACTGGACGAAGAAAAATGAGCAAGCTGCAAGTAACAGATGTGATGATTCATTCATGTGACAGTGGCAGACACAAGTGAAAAAGAATGGGATGGTATAGTTGGGCAAGGAGGAATGAGAATGAAGCAGCGCTGCCACGGCCTGCGCAGCCTGCCGTCCTAGCCACCACTTCATAGGCTTGTCAGGATGCAGCCTCGCTGCAATCCTAAAAGCTACTTCTCTTCCTCACCTCCTTTCTTCACAGTGCCTTCACCTAGAGACCTGGGAACACTTGGAGTAAAGAGACAAACGATTGTTTAGTATTCTCATCCTTCATTGAATGTTGTAGGTGGGGTAGTTACTGAGATATGATGGTTTGGTCAGATTGATGTTCGAGCTTTCGGGGTTAAGCTGGTGTGGGCAGGGACTAGTGAATATCTTCCCAACTGTATCGAGAAACTGTTAACCTTTAAAATAAGGGTGATGTATATTTAGGTTTACTGTTGCTACTCCCAGGGCATTTTATTCACCTCGAGACAGTCCACTAGTAATGATGGGGTAAAAAAAAAAAAAAAAAAAAAAAAAGGCAATGTCTCACCCTTCCAGTTTGAAAATAAAGTTAGAAGATAAGGAGAATTAAATGAAAATGGCAAATCTTGGGTTTCAGGGACTTAAAGCGTAATCAGTATCTACTGCATGTCTCTGATAGTTAAACTTAATCCAGTCCTTACAAGCTTATTAAATTCTCTCACTGGGCATTGTAAATCTTGTAGTCCACTGGGTTCCCATTTTAGATGAACCTGGGCCCACAGCAACAGCAAGTGTACATTGTCTCAAAGGGCTATTCTTATACCTTAAATGCCGTGGTGTGCTCTGCTGTACTTTTTAAATCCTTAGTTGTGCCATAACAATGTCTGAATAAGAAATGGTATATGAGTATCTACTGACCTGTTTGCTGCTGCGTACCAGACGTGGAAAGGTGTCAGCTCCACTCCTATGATTCTCCATGATGTCCTGCAACGCCAAGTAATGGGCATTCACCATGGAATTGAGGATGAAAACGCAATATAGATCAATGGCGAAAGGTAGGACGGGATTTAGCAAGAAACCCATAACGCATACAATTATGTCATCTTCAGAGACTGCATGCCATGGAATAGTGGCCCCGTGTCCCACGATATAGATAATACAGATAAAACCGACGACTGTTTGTTTCAGATAACTTGTTTGTGGCACCTCAGTGGCCAGAGCTGACAACAGTTTACAAACAGAGTGTTTGTTTATCAGATATAGTGTTGTTGTACCGAAGATTTGTATTCCAAGTATCATGAAGGACATCCATACAACAGCACTTGAATACTCTGAAACAGTATGTGCAAAGCTGGGTGCAAGAGTCAGAATAAGAGTTGCAGCAAGGCAGGCAGGTGGGACTAGCCTCCATCGAGCCAGGCAATAGTGGTGGTCAGGTCCACGGCTAACCAGGTGGACGCCCAGACCAGCAAGAACCCAGAACAGCGGGGGACAGTGGCTCTCTACACCGCCTTTCACAACATCACGTTCTTTCTTCATCTTACAGTTGTGTTTTGCGTTGGCGGACCTGACGAGCTCTGTCCTTATGTTGGCTGCCTGACTGCTCCAACGGTCTGTACTCTGCTGGCTACCTGGAGAATGGCTGCTGACAAAAGACCTCTGGGCAAGGCTTAGAGCGGAGTGCTCTGCAGTTACCCAGCAGGAGGTGGGATTGGTGTTTGTACGAGATCAATGACTGTCAACAAGCTGGAAGAACGGTGTACAATATTATTGATGTTGTTTGTTGATAACAATGGAACACACTCTAGCTAATTGATTCGTCGGTCAGTCTTCATTCACTTGATAGATTAGTCGTGGAGAGTCTTCATCGTCAAGTTGAGCTATTACTTGAAGCGTTCTCATCCAATCAAATCTTTGGGTGGTACGTATGTTCACTCACCATTCTCTTAACCTGATGAAGTGGTGCAGTCGACAGTAGAAGCAATGTCGCCCCGCTAACGTCTTGAATAACCCTTCGTAAAACGAACCAGTAGACGCAAATGCCAGAAGATGGATGTGTGTTGTGAGAGAGTGTGAGGTGTGAAGGTGGTGGGAATTTTGTAGGATATGGTAGTGGCACCAAGATAGAAGTCTATTGTTTCTGTTTGAGTGTTATCTTTGGTATAAATACTATGGCAGTTTTACTCTTACTTGGCCAAAAACTGTCATCTCCCAACGCTGAGTTGTAACAATACAGTGACACTAGAACGTGATGCTAGTCAAGAGGGAATGCTTTGGAAAAGATGTACAACTGTAGTACTATTTTTTTTCTGCCACTAGGTTATGTGAAATAAGCTGCAAGAAGATGAAAATCTGGGTCAAAATACAGTAAAAAGAGCACAGTGTGGAAGTATCTGCTACTGTATATTAATATATTTTACACAGACTAACGCACACCTAATACTGTCTATAGCTCTACTTCCCTATCAAGTATAGACTAAGGGAATATCAGCCTTGGGAGAGGATGGAGGGTGAAAGACTGACGAAGAGAGTGTATGTGAGTGAGGTGGAGGGGGGAAGAGGGAGGGGGAGGCCGAAGATGAGATGGAGGGATGGGGTGGAGAGGTATATGAGAGAGGGGTGTGTGAGTTGGGAGCAGGGCAGTGAAATGGCGGGGGACACGGCGACTTGGAGGCGATTTGTTTGTGGCCACCCCAAACGGGATTGAGGCGTCTGGCAATAGATAGATAGATAGATAGGTTACATATCACCTCCGTGTGAGACGGTGTGGCTCACAGTACAAGGCCCTCGGGTAGATCCCAACAACTTGAGCCGGATTCGAACAGTACTGGACGAAGTACTTACAGAATTTACTCAAGTAGAAGTAGTTACTCTGCTAAAAGGTCACTTTGCATAAAAGTACAAAGTAAATTTTCATTTGGCTCAAAAGTAAAAGTAAGAAGTAACAGACTAACAAGTAACAAAATACTGGAAGTACAAAATAATTGTCCAGACTTCATTGTTTTAATAAGAAAAGGTAACGTTTCTAATACAGTTGATGAAAAGAAGGCCAGTGGAATAATACGCATTTTTTACACACGGAATTCATAATTTTAAAAGTTCGAGTTAAGACGGACACGTGTTCTTCAGTTTTCCGACAAAAAGTGATTGACTGAATATTCCAGAGTACATGTGCAACGTTCACTGATTCATTGTATTGTGGATCCTTTCTTGCTATTGAATCATTGCAAAAAGATTTGATGCATCCCTGACAACATCCATATTCATCACCCCCTCCCTCAATTATATCACGTTACTGCTATACTGGATGAATAATTACACACCATTGGTACGGAAACAAGGAATAAAGCATTTATGTTCTGACACTATCACTATCTATCTATTGCCAGACGCCTTAATCCCGTAAGGGGTGACCACAAACAAATCGCCTCCATGTCGCCCTGTCCCCCGCCATTTCATTGCCCTGCTCCCAGCTCACACCCCCCTCTCTCATATACCTCTCCACTCCGTCCCTCCAACTCATCCTTGGCCTCCCCCTTCCTCTCCCCCCCTCCACCTCCCTCACATACACTCTCCTCGTCAGTCTCTCGCTCTCCAATGTACTGTAAATAGCTACATAAATACGAGTAAATAAACAAATAATGGCTGCTGGAATGAGACATCTTTGTTCAGCTGGAGGACATTTACTTCCCCAGCTACTGCCAGTGTCCGATTACCGACAAGTGAGGACTCATCTCTCCTCTCCTGTTCACTTATTATATATTAGGCAAATCTAGTTCAGCTTTTGTTACCGAGCATATTTATTAGTGAATGCTGGGCACGTAACTCACTTGATTCTTCAGGCATACCCTTTTGAAAGGAATCATTATTCACTCAAACGATCCTGCTACTGTATATTCTCGTATTATCCTGCACATATATACACTGCTATCGTTAAAGAAAGGAGACACAAAATGCACATGGCTCATGCCTGCATTAGTATACATTTGATCTCCTTATTCTACAGTCATTCAGTATTATTTTATCCTTAAGTAACAGAAGATATGCTACACTGCACTTCATATTATGTTGTTCTGGCGGTCGACGATGGGAACTGATTGTCTACGTCCTTTTCCCATGTAAGACCGAATTCTGGACCACATGAGACCTAACTAAAGCATCCCACACCATTAATGATGAAACTCACGCTATATTTTTCCCTTTACCGTACTATTTAATGCCTGTTGACGACTTAAATGCGATTAAAATAGGAATGGAGTGTCACGGGGTTTTTGAGAATTTACAAATTAAATAAAGGATATGTCTTTTGCTTGAAAATAGAGACAATGAATTGACTTGTGAAAATCAAGCAGTAAGTTTACTTTATGGCGGCTTACTTCGCCGATTCTCTAAGGACGAGAATTTATAAACTTTCTCAACAGTACACAGCAGAGACCAATTACCCACACGTGCTGTTTGTTAGTACTGTTAGCCTCTAGAGAAAGTGACTCCACCCCTGACAATCAATAACTAATACTAATAGTAATAAACAGGTTCTTGCCGGTGCATTAACTCCTGGCTGGCACAACCAATAAGCTTAATGCAAGAGGACTGGCCTAAGTACAAGTTATGAATAATGCAAAGCGTTTGTGCAACTACGATCGGCAACTAAATAAAGCTTAATGTGGAGAAATAAAATGCGAGTTTACATTACATCAAGCTGAAAGAATGGAACAGTAAATTTATTAATTACAATGAAATAAATTTACGTTACATGAGTCTCAAAATGAATTCAAAATAACAAGAATACACTCACTCGCTCATTCAAACGCTAAGACTTAAACCTAGGAAAAACGAAAAGAAATACTGGTCAGTAGAGGGGGCTAAGCAGAATGACTGGGCGTCGGTGCGTAGGACGGTCGCTGCACACGCTAAACCTCTCGCTGATTCACATTAGGGGCCAAAGAAACTGCTCTCACGATGCTCTAATCCTGACTAAGTTCAAATTATGAAATTGGGCGAAAGATGGGCGGGCTTGGTTCAACGGTCATCGGAAAGAGAGTGAGCGGTACACGCCCACAATAAATCACTCAGCAAAGGCGCTAATGTCGCGCACAATGAAGATCACTTATGAAACAGTGAAAATTGTTCTGAAAACACTCCCGATCCGGCGAATACGAGGACGGTTAAACTGAGTGATAAACAGTGGGAATTCCACTAGAATTCGTGGTTTTTCCCACTGATGAAGAATGTGTCGAATTTATAAATACGCTCGCGCAAATTCGTGATATGGAGCTTGAATTAGTATCTGACGGCTAAATATCGGAAAAATAAAATAAAAACTGGCTATCCTCGAGAGTTTCCTGTAAACCTTCTCTCTTTCCCTCCATTCCTCTCTCAGCATTAAAAAAAAAAAAAAAAAAAAGTAAACGTATGTGTGGGCCTGTTATAATTTCATTTCCCCATCTGGTTCTCTGCCCTTGTTTCTTTCTCGATAATATAACAGTATCAGGGAAGAAAACAGCATGTAATACAATAAAATAACATTTCACAGTAGTCTCTCTCTCTCTCTCTCTCTCTCTCTCTCTCTCATTAACCCACTCTGCACAGATATGATATGCATCTTGGCGGCAAATATGCTAAGTTCAATTCTTGCACAGCCTTAATCTCAGGTAATAATTGCCAATAGGGTCCACCATATACAGCTTCTCATTGCTTAGAGCCTCATCATGTCTATATCTGGCCCTGATGACAATGAGATCTGTGTATGAGAAGGTGGGCAAGCAAGTACGTGGTTTAAGATCAGTGTTGGAATGAGACAAGGTTGTGTTGTGTCCATATCTACTCAATATACGGTATATGTGGAATGGCCTATAAGAGAGGTAAAAACACTGGTAGGAAAGAAGGATGAGGATGGCGATGAATGATGACGGGCGGACTATCTCAAATCTGATGTATGCTGAAAGTACTGTGTTGCTTGCTAGTTTTTATCATGAGCTCTACAGGTTGGTGCAGAGTTTTCTTGCTTGCCTTAGTGCTAGTTGTGACGCTTTTGGGATATGTCAAGGATCATCACGTAGGTTTAGGTTCTTCCTGGCTCGTCCTGAAGGATTTTCCTGCCTGTGGCCTAGGACAAAGGGAGACTAAAGGCTGGATATATTTTTTATTTAGATTATTTACCATTTAGTACAAACCTCAACACTTAGAAACGTTGTCACTGAAGCCCAAGCAGGAAAGGCATATGAGAGCAACGGGACATAGTGACACATACATGGAGCAAAAATGATTACACTGAGTACATTACGAGCACAGTTAGAGAACAAGTCACTACTTGAGGAAGGAGGGGTGGAAGTTACATATGCAGTATAAAAACACACATAATACATAAATTCGGATAACTTATATTTTTACTTAGGTTCTTTATTTACCATTTAGTACAAGCCCCAACACTCTGGGGAACACTGTCGCTGAAGGCCAAGCAGGGAAGGGTGCATGAGAGCAGAAAGTTACAATGATGCCTTAGGGCATAAAAGGTATAGAGGTAATGATCATTACATGCACAATATTGAACAAAGACATACAAGACACATACTGTACATGGTACAAAGTTGTCGCAGTAATTATCATTACAAGCTTAGGAATGATCAATAGGAAACACTGATACACACATATGGATATACATATGCAGTGTGAGGTACGTGTACATATGCACACATACATATACGTATATATTTACATTTTCAAGCCCATGTAGCCTTAGACATAATTTATGTACAGGATAGGTACGCATGTATAAAGATATAAGTATGTGTACAGATGTGCATACATATACATATTCTACATACACATATATATGATATATTCTTCTTTACATATACAGGGAGACATCACTTCCCCCCTCTGACTTCCTCATGGCAGACATTAAAATTTCTTCAGCTGATGTATTTTCTGCTATCACTGACCTCAATACTAACAAGCCATATGGGCCTGATGGAGTCCCTCCTGTTGTTCTCAAGACCTGTGCTTCTGTCCTTACACCCTGCCTAGGCAAACCCTTTTACCTTTGTCTGTCCACTTGTACCTTTCCTTCTTGCTGGAAGTTTGCTCTCATTCAGCCAGTCCCAAAGAAGGGTGACCACTCCCAACCCTCCAACTATCGTCCAATTGCTTTAACGTCCTGTATTTAAAAGTTTTCGAGTCAATTCTCAATAGAAAAATTTTAAGGCGGCTTTCCTGTCACAGCCTTCTTTCTCATCGTCAATTCGGGTTCCGTCAGGGACGCTCCACTGGCGATTTTCTCATCTACCTTTCAGACTCTTGGTCATCCTCCTTTCGGGACTTTGGCGAAAGCTTTGCTATTGCACCTGACATCTCAAAGGCTTTCGATTGAGTCTGGCATAAATCTTTAATTTCCAAACTGCCCTCTTACGGTTTCTATCCTTCTATCTGTGCCTTCATCGCTAGCTTCCTTTCTGGTCGTTCTATAGCCGCTGTTGTAGACGGCCATCGTTCTTCTCCTAGATCTATCAACAGTGGTGTTCCTCAGGGCTCTGTCCTATCACCAACTCTCTTGTTTTTATTCATCAATGACCTTCTAAGCTGTACATCTAACCCTATCCACTCATACGCTGATGACTCCACCCTTCACCTTTCCATTCGATTCCCGCAACGTCCGTCTCAGCAGTTACTTCAACAAACAAGGGGTGAGGCTATGGCACACCTAATGTCTGACTTGGCTCGTATCTCTGACTGGGATAAAAATAATGTGGTTGATTTTAATGCAACTAAGACTCAGTTCTTACACTTTTCAACCCGACATAATCTTCCACAGGTATACCCACAAATGTTTAATGATATTCAGCTTAATCCTGCATCGTCCTTGAACATGCTTGGGGTTTCATTTACTCGGGACTTATCTTGGAAAGATCATATTACATCTCTTGTAAAATCTGCTTCCAAGAGATTAGGTGTGCTAAGCCGACTCTGTTCTTTCTTTATCCCAGCACAATTATTCACTCTATACAGGGGTTTTATCTCCCCCTGTGTAGAGTACAACTCTCATGTGTGGGGAGGCTCCCCACATACAGCTCTTCTCAATTGAGTGGAGTCAAAGGCTTTTCGTCTCATTAACTCTCCTCCTCTTACTGACTCCCTTCAACCTCTGTCTCTTCGCAGCACTGTTGCATCTTTATCTCTTTTCTATCGCTACTTTAATGGTCACAGCTCCTCTGAACAGTCTGCATGCATTCCTCCACCTCTACGACGGGCGCAGCAGCAAACTCTCATCCCTTTTCTGTCCAACTCTCTAATGCAGGAGTTAACCGTTACTCCCAGTCCTTCATTTATGCAACAGATTAACTCCGGAACTGTCTCCCTCTGTCTGTATTTCCTGCTGCCTATGATCTCCAGTCTTTCAAACGCAGTGTGTCCAGGCATCTCGTAATGATCGGATCTTGAATTTGGCTCTCTCTTGTATTTTGTTTTTCTCTTAGAGGGAACTGTTATTGCTGGCTCGTGGCCTTTGGTTCCTTCTTCCTCGCATTAAAAAAAAACTTCGCCTGTGTAAGAAAACGTTGTCTATGCACGAGAGAAAACGTGGTCATGTAGCAGTTAAACTCTCTCTCTCTCTCTCTCTCTCTCTCTCTCTCTCTCTCTCTCTCTCTCTCTCTGACAATACAGGTCATTTTAGTCTCATTAGGGTTCACTCAGTTCATATAATTTCAGTCAGTGCAGTTCCTTCATGAGCCATATCTTGACCCAGGCACCGTATCTCAGGCTAATATAAGTCACTTTAGGTCGACTTTGATACTTTTCAGTCTTGTCACATAGAGTCAATACAAACTCTTCAGGTCACGCTTGTAAAGGCTTGTACTGGAGGTCATCTTAAACAGGGATGGGTGAAATGTGAAGGCAGTGAGGCAGGGAATAATTTAAGGATTTGAATATCATATAGCAGACTTTGCTGATCTACCAGAAGACCCAACCCCCATTCATGCCAATAAACCAGTCCTGTATGAGACGACCCTAGCATGTATTCAATATGGACCGTGGGTGTTAGCGCCGAAGTTGTGACTTGTGGAGGTGTATGGTATATAGGAGGACTACTGGGCTTTGGGAACAGGTTAAGAAGCCTGTGTGAAAGAGAGAGAGAGAGAGAGAGAGAGAGAGAGAGAGTCTGTATATGTGCTTGTCTGTGTCTGTGTGCATCTACTGTGTGTGTGTGTGTGTGTGTGTGTGTGTGTGTGTGTGTGTGTGTGTGTGTGTGTGTGTACCTTAGGTCTGTGGTCTCCGGCTCTGGGCAGACGTGGGGGTAGGGAGGCGGGGGCCAAAGGAGGGACAGAGCCAGACCGCTCAGTCGTTTTGGGTCTGCTTGGTACGGTGGTGAGTGCACGTCTGCGGAATCATAATTTTTTTTCTATTTTCCGACGACTTTATTAATTTCAGACGCTTCTATTCAACGAAGAAACTAGGGGTGAACCTCCTAACCTCCTCAGCGGGATTACGTCTTTTATCCTTTCCTCTTGCCACAATTAGACGTTTCTGTTATATCTCTTTGTCAGGTTATTCAATTCGCGAAAGGCCTATGTTGAAGGAGTTTGAGAGGCCCATCCCAACGTCCTTTGTTTCGAGTTAGTCTCTCCGGTCCCTCTGACGTCTGTTAGTTTATCTCTATTGCTTCAGTTTCAGCTGTGGATGTGACTGAAAGCGTTATAAAAATACGTTGTGGTTTGGCCATGTGGAGAGGATGGGGTGTGAGAGGCTAACGAGGTGAGTGTATGTGAGTGAGGTGTAGGGGGGTGGGGAGAGGGAAGAGGAGACCGACGATGAGATGGAGGGAAGGAGTGGAGAGGTATGTGAGAGAGGGGTGTGTGAGCTGTGGGGAGGACAGAGAAATGGTAGAGGACAGACCGACATGGAGGCGATTTGTTTCTGGCCACCGTTTACGGGATTAAGGCGTCTGGCAATAGATAGATAGATAGATAGAACATTCTCCTTCATGTCGTTTATATCGCACTAATATATCGAGAAGAGAGAGAGCTGAGGCGTACAAGAATAAGCAAAAGTTCGATAAAGTTTCTACACATCGGTAAGAAGAGAATTAAATTTGTGAAGCACGCAACAATAAGAGTGTCTGTCTATCTGTCTATTGCCAGACGCCTTCATCCCGTAAGGGGTGGCCACAACAAATCGCCTCCATGTCGCCATGTCCCCCGCCATTTCACTGCCCTGCTCCCTGCTCACACCCCCCTCTCTCATATACCTCTCCACTTCATCCCTCCATATCATCCTCGGCCTCCCCCTCCCTCTCCCCCGCCTGTGAGAAGAGAAAATGCTGCAACGTGGAGAGGATTGAGAAATGAGGAGACAAGGACACATTGCTGGCTGAGAATTGTCGAACTTCTTGCTGACAGCTGTACCGTGCAGAATAAATTGCATGGGAAGAGATACTAAGAAATCTTCAAGGCCTGTCATTTCACGACAGTAAAACTTAAATCCAAAACGAGGCATTTTGAGATAGTGCTGTTCTCTCTTTCTCTCTCTCTCTCTCTCTCTCTCTCTCTCTCTCTCTCTCTCTCTCTCTCTCTCTCTCTCTCTCTCATCTCAGTACTTGACACTAGGAAGAAGAAACATTAGCAAGAAGAAACTGATTTGCTCTCTCTCTCTCTCTCTCTCTCTCTCTCTCTCTCTCTCTCTCTCTCTCTCTCTCTCTCTCTCTCTCCGGTCTGCGGATTATCTCATTTAAGTACTTGACACGGAAGAAGCTGAGGAACGTTTTCAGCTGACAGGGAGGAAGCTGAGGAACGTTTTCAGCTGACAGGGAGGAAGCTGAGGAACGTTTTCGTGGGATATGGAGGGAAGGAAGGAAGGAATAATAATATAAAAAAAACTAGCACTCACCCAAAATATGGCACTAAGGTAGAAGGGAGAGAGGTAGATAATTATAGTAAATGTGTGATATGAAGTGCAGTAAGAAAACTGACAATAATGAAAATAGAAACAGTGGGAGAGTCACCAGGGAAATCAGTATGTTGTGGGGACCAACGGATTGAGCAAAAGGCAGGGGAACGCTGCAAGACGTTGTTGGCATGCAGACGGGCAATCAAGAAGAAGGTGATGGATAGTCCCGGGGCAGGCACAGTGTGAGCAGGTGGGCTAAGGGTGGTGGCACATCAAATGACCATGAGTTAAACGGGTGTGACCTGGGCGAAGGGGATTGTTTCCCATCGACACTGGGATGGGCTGACGTGTGCCAGGGAAGAGCAGAGGGTTGAACAGTATGAAGTTTGTTGTGAACCTGTAAGGATTGCAAACAATCACGGAAGAGGCGGGTTAGGAGGGGGAAACAAAAGCAGGAATGGGGCAGAGGGAGGACGTAGAGGGGGAAGCAGCAGAGCGAGCCAACGAGTCAGCCTGTTCATTACCTTTAATTCCAATATGGTCGAGAACCCAACAGAAGCCAACCTACTTTTGCCAAACACAAAGACGAAACAGCTGCTCCTGAATCTGAGTAATTTGAGGATGAGAAGAAGGCGTGGTGTCTGAGAGAGAGAGAGAGAGAGAGAGAGGGACAGAGAGAGAGAGAGAGAGAGAAGCTGAGATATGAAAGCAAGTGTAAGGAGGGGTCAGGGGATTCTTTTTAAGCTCGTATTCTCCTAGGGTAAGGAAGCTCCCTGACACGTCTTCCTAAGCGATTTATTTTTAGATATGGCTGGTTAATACCCTTTTGTATGTTATTTACGCAGAGTATGGCGATATTGGAACGACTTATTTAACAGAGAAGAGGACAGCAAGGAGTAACAAACAAAATAAATCGCTTAGGAAAAGGTGCCAGGGTCCTTGTGTATCATGCCAGCCTCCCATCACCATTAAGGGAACTGATTGACCTGGTGATTTATGGTGCCTGTCAGTTTATTTCTCACGAATGTCTTCCCTACCCAGTAATTCATCGTCCATGTGTGTGTGTGTGTGTGTGTGTGTGTGTGTGTGTGTGTGTGTGTGTGTGTGTGTGTGTGTGTGTGTGTGGTGACAAAATCCATAGGGTTAGGAATCCATTCTTTTCCGTCTAGTATTTTTACATGCAGCACTCCCTCATACGACACTACCTCTGCACTGATACCCACCGTCCATACTGAATACATCCTAGGGCAGTCTCCTTTAGATATGTTTGGAATTCTCATAATATATACCAGTGGGTCTTGTGGAAGATCTTTTAAGCCTGTTTTAGTGAAAGTTAATCAAACCATCTTATGCCTTACCTTGGAGTGGAACTTGCTGCCCTTCCAACAAAAACACTATTATTCACTACGGTTGGTGGGTATTGGTGCCAAGGTTGCGACATGTAAAGGTGTCTGGCATGTACAAGAACTGCTGGGCATTAGGGAACAGGATATCAAGTCTATGCCCAGAACCTGATACATAAAATTATAGTGAGAGAATGAAAGACTGACTAAGAGGGTGTATGTGGGTGAAGTGGAAGGAGGGAGAGGGAGGGGAAGACCGAGGATGATGTGGAGGGATGGAACTGAGAGGTATATGAGGGAGGGGGGAGTCAGTTGGGGGGAGGGCAGTCAAATGGTGGGAGACAGAGCGACTTGGAGGCGTTTTGTCTGCGGCCATCCTTTGCGGGATTAGGGCGTCGGGCTGTAGATAGATAGATAAATTTCCCGTAATCACCATTCATAACTCATACTTTTCGGTTTCATGCCTCATCACTGTTACCATTAATCCAATATATCCAGCTATCTCATCAGTACCTTAATCACTGTCATTACCTAGGCACGTTGATCACAGGTGTCACAAAGTTTATACAAGTGAAACCCCCATCATCATCCCATTACTGTAATTACCTGGCCATGATGATCACCTATATCAGAATGTGTGTCCTGTTTTATCTCTGCTGGCTCCAAACAATATTTTTTCCCATATTCTAAGGACGCTCTCGTACGGATCGAGAAATTAATGTTGTTCATTATCTCTTTAGTAAATTGGCATATTTTTTTCTAGACTTGTACCTGTCATAAGATAATGTTTACCCTCTGGGGCACCTCTAATAGTCAAGACGCTGGAAGACATCTTGACATCTTTATTATTGTTATTTTTATTATTATTAGCAGTAGTAATAGTAGTAGTAGTAGTAGTATTGCTTGCGTTAAAAACTTTTAGTTATCATACTGATCAGTTGTAATGGTCTGTCTCTCTATCTAGTGCCAGACGCCTTAATACCGTAAAGGGTGGCCACAAACAAAGCGCCTCCATGTCCACCGTCATTTCACTGCCCTCCCCCAAGCTCATCCCCGCCTCTCTCTCTCTCTCTCTCTCTCTCTCTCATATACCTCTCCACTCCATCCCTCCATCTAATCCTCGGCCTCCCCCTCCCTCTGTGGTAGGTCTCCATATTATAATTGCAAATCATAATAGATAAATAGATAAATAGATAGATAGAGAGACAGATAGAAGCAGGAAGTCAAATGATGAGAAGGTGTTGTGTCTGCGAGAATCGAGCAGTGCTAAACATGCTTACACACTCTTAACACTGAGGAAAGCTGACGACGGCGGCCAGTAAGGAGATGATGCAGTTAGCTGTCAGCAGTCCTCTCGTGAACAAAGATCCACAAGGAACACACGTGACACACCCCTGCTACACCAGATTTTAGGAAAGAGAGGGTAGAAGGAGACAAGCGACCCTAGAGAGAGGTCGAGACGGAGATTAGCCTTAGAACAGAAAGAGAGAGAGATAGCGAGACAGGGAGGTAGCTACCCGGGACTTATACTCTTCCCATAGAGAGACCTGTTTAATATTTCCAAGACAAATAAAAATAGTCCCATACTATTCTTTACCTCTCCCGTCACTACATGACATCTGGTGGGGAAACTACTACAAGATATAAAAGCCGCTCGACCACAAGTCTAAAATATACTTCTCTACAAGTAACTACAAAGTCATTATGACATTTGGTAGCAGCGAACGTATACGAACCTCGTCTACGAATCAACATTAAATTACTACAAAATATCAAGATTGAAAACAACCAACAACATCAGCTCCTGACAGTATTCTCTCCATCCAGCCCCCTCTGTCTCCCAGATCATTACGCTGATGCAGAGGTCAAGAGATCACTCGACGCCTTGCAAGTAGCTTAACGACAAACCAGCAAATCTGCGGACATCGTCTCCGAATTAAAAGCAAATTTCTACAAAAGCAACCGAGACTACAAGATTAGCTTCAGTTCTACATTGAATCCTACAAAATACAGTCTACAGTGCAAATAGTCTACAAAGTCTACAGCCATCTACAATCAACTACAGCCATCTACAATCAACTACAATTAACAAGTCTACGTCGTCTGTATAATCTTCTACACACACCTATAAGTAGCGGCAGTCTTCATCCCACGCATTCACTCACCACAGCTACCAGTGTGGGAAGCCGACGTCACCATGTGCTGAGATGACATCACAACGCGAGTCTGCCATGCCAAGCAACGTGTGACTGACACCAGGCACTTCTCACCCACTACTCATTACTCATTATTCACATAGCTCCTACTCATATTCACTTATTTTCACAGTTAAGTTGGAAATTCGACGTTCTATGCTGAGGTTTGCCTGGGACAGCCGTTAACCACTACAAATACCAGGCCATGGAGTTTCCTGAGTAATATCGTCCATCAACACACCACTAGAATTATCAAGAGATCTTCAATCAAACCTGTATTTTCTTCCGAGATTGACTTTTGTATCGACACACCTCTACGATCTGTATCAAGTGGGTAAAATTATACTTGCTCATTTCTTCTCAGTGCTAAAATTAGCTATATTCAACTTATTTAATAATCTAGTTTGCTAGGACATAAATAAACAAGAGGCATATTTCATAACATCATATCTTAATGACAGGAATATTTTCGCCACCACCCACGTTAATACCAGATGACACACAAATTGCCACAACATCAGACTCACAATTAAGAGACAGCCCACCCATTGTACAACCCACACCACACGTTAAAGATAAAGAAACAAATACGGGAGTTTCGGATGATGAGTGGGAAACCCCTTCAGACATAGAGAGTGTCGACTTTGCAGCTGCCTTGCATACGTATACCAATATACTTAACAGGGTTCACCGGTCCGGTCATACATATTCCACCATTCCCTCACATAACCATAAACTCGTACAAGTTGAATTAACAGGGCAATCATTAAATATGAATCAAGAACCAAATACTGCTGATCTAAAAACCACACCTCACGTTTTTGTGTATCACGAGGATAAGACTGCCCCAAAATTCTCTGGCACAGACAAGGATCGCATTGATGTCATTTCATTAATCAGTCAGTGCGAACAAATGTTCATCAAGCGCCACATACTAGATGAACAAGAGAAAATTGCTATTTTTTCATCTTGCATAAGCCAGGAAAGATGTCCAGCAAGCAATTTATTGCGCTCCGATAAGCTACATCATGCTAGGACATACGATGAATTTAAAACTGAATTTCTGAAGAAATTTTCTGGAGGTATGAACTTCTTGCCAGGTATAATTCCAGAATTACATAAAATTGTAGATCTTGTAAGGGAGCACACTACAAACCATGTGCTCAGTGAAATAACTGCTGATGTCTCCACAATCAAGAGAACCCTATTAGCTACTCTGGAGAATTCTAAGTGGATAACAGATGATGGAAAGATGTCCCCAGACCTCGTCGTGGACATCATTGGTTATGTAGCTGCCTTGTGTAAATTACCTGATAGAACCATTAAGATCGCCAAAACAATCGCGTACACCCCAGGAATGTGCTTACTAGACTTAATGAACGAGGTAGAGATGTAGTGCAGTAAAGCAGGTGTGGTCGACACACATGCACATTCTGGTAGAATCAGGGTACCTGAGACAGTATCAGCTGTGAAAACATCTACACCGACCCCAAACAGAGAACAAAATCGATCGCGACCAGAAATGAGGCAGCCCAAACAAACAAAGACGCCTAGACCTCGTTCCCACACGCCTTCCTACAGGCAGTTTCATAAGTTTTCGCGCAGCCCGAGCAGGTCTCGCGCCATAAACAACACTTTTTATGGGAAATCACCTCGTAGGTCACAGTCAAGGGATAGGTCCATTCTGTGTCATTACTGTGCAAAACCAGGACACACAAGGTATGAATGCTTTATCAAGGCAAAAGAGGATAATCAAAAGACACAAGGATTTGGTCCTTACTGTAGGCATCATAGATACCAAGGGCACTGGACTAGTGATTGCAAAACAGTAGAAAAAATTGTGTCTATGTTCAAATCAGGGGAAGACCAAGTCATGACAAAAAACGAACAAACGTAAAGAAGAACAAGGTTAAACTTCACATAGGAGGCATGTTGGGAAATGAGTGTATCTTGATACCAGCGGTATGTGAGGATCAAAACGTTTCCTTATTTTTAGATACAGGCTCTCCAGTGAACTTAATAACACATGAAGAACTAAACAGAATTCTTAAAAATAAAAAGAAAGTAACTTTTCTGGATGAAGCTGATTTAGAATTATACACAGTAGATGGTCAAGAGATTACAGTAAAAGGTATGATAAGATTAAATCTCAGTTTCACAGAAACTACAAGACCATTCTCTGCATTGTTCTATATCGTTGAAAACTTAGCAATTAAAGCTCATATGTTACTGGGCTTAAGATCCATGAGAACTGAGAACATAACTATACTCCCACAAATGAATGGAATAGACTTTGATAATGAATTCATAGAGGAAATACTTTCAGAGCCCTCACCGATTGGTAGAACAGAGCCAAAAAGAATGGGTAATATTAAAGGCTTAAACAAACATACACAAACAGATGAGTGTATAAATCCACTTACACCAGCAACCCCATCCTCCAGAATTAGTGACCCAGATAACAGTACTGATTTATCAATTTTTCCAGCCCATCTCACTAATGATTTGGTTATACCACCTAATTCATACATGAAGGTTACCATAAAGAGCAAATTACGGAATAGTACTGTTCTTGTCTTTGAAGAATTATGTAAAGTAAAGGGATTGTCAGTAGAAAACGCATTATGTCATACGAACGACGAAGGGCTAACTCAGATATTCATTATTAATCACATGAATGGGGAAGTTCAGTTGAAGAAGGGAACTTGCATAGTTAATATTGAAAAATGTTTCGCCCCTGTGAAGGAAATAAATATTGGTGGAGTAACAAGTGAGATAAAATCTACGGATAGAGAAAGAATAAAAGAGAATTTAATTCACTCAGGTGAATTTGACGAAGAAAATGATTTGTTAACCCTGCTGGAAACACACAGGGACACCGTAGCATTGCCCGGAGAACAATTAGGGTGTACTAACTTGATTAATCACATGATTAATGTGCACCCAGAAACACCACCAATTTTCGTACCAGCTTATCGCATACCACACTCCCAACGTACACTTGCAAATCAGTATGTCGATGAAATGTTAAAGCTTGGAATTATTGAGCCTTCAGTTTCTCCGTGGAACGCTCCCCTTTTCTTTGTGCCCAAGAGAAATGGAGAAATGCGTGCGGTAGTAGATTACCGTAAACTAAATAATCACACAATCCCAGACAGATTTCCCATGCCATTGCTAAGTGATGTTCTACAGAATATTGGTCCTGAGAATAATATATTCTCGACCATCGATCTCCTAAACGGATACTATCAGATTCCGGTATCTCAGGAGTCACGTAAATACACTGCCTTTTCAACAAACAGAGGCCATTATCAATATACAAGAATGCCAATGGGACTGAGGACAGCCCCGGTACGTTCCAGCGTCTTATGAATTACGTATTGTCCGGAATTTTAGGACAAGGAATATTTGTTTATCTTGACGATATTATTATCGCAACGAAGAATATTAAGGATCATCTCAGGAAATTAGACTTACTCTTACAAAAGCTTAGTGATGCTGGATTAAAAATTAAACTTTCTAAATGCAAATTTTGCTTTAAGGAAATAAATTTCTTAGGCCACAAATTAAGCTCTGATGGTATTCACACCACTGATGACAAAATACAGGCAGTGAGAGATTTTCCTGAACCCACTACGACTGACGAAGTTAGACAATTTTTAGGTCTGGCTGGGTACTATAGGTCCTTCGTACCACAGTTCTCTCATATAGCCTTCCCTCTATTCCAACTACTCAAAAAAGATGCTGTATTCCAATGGGAAGAAGAACAAAAAAGGGCATTTAACAATCTAAAAATTAAACTAACAAATGCACCTTGTTTAGCATATCCTAATTACACGAAATCATTTCTTATTTGTACAGACGCATCAGTTAAAGGATTAGGGGCTGTACTGATGCAGGAAGATAAAAGAGGAAAGAATCAACCAATTGCATTTGCCAGCAGACAAACAAGAGGTGCGGAGAAAAATTATAGCACTACAGACTTAGAGGCACTTGCAGTGATTTTTGCATTACAAAAGTTTCGAGATTTGGTATATGGTTACGAAATCCACTTATTCACCGACCATAAACCACTGGTGGGTATGTTTAAAGAAAAACTCCTTTCTGGGAGGAGAGCAAGATGGAAATGTACAGTTGAAAACTACAATGTACAAATACATTATATACAAGGTAAAATGAATATAGTAGCTGATGCATTATCTAGGAACCCGAACACAATTCAGGTCGCGGCGTTAGATCTCAAAGGAAATATCCCAAACCACGAGGATATCGCAAAGGCACAAAGACTTGACCCAGTATGGTCAAAAGTAATATACAAGTTAGAAAGTGGAGATGACATACAATTACCCAAACTTCATGTCCCACTTGAACAATTCACAATGGTCAATAATACATTATACAAAATTAACTCTAAACAACCAAAACGCCAAAGAAATACTAACCAGTTGGTAGTACCTAATGACATGATACCCCAAGTATTACGAATGATACACGACAGCCCACATGCAGGACACCCTGGAAAGGATAAGACATTCAACCAAGCCCAGCTATTATATTACTGGCCTTCATTACGAAGAGATATAAACAATCATATAGACAGATGCGAATCATGTGCGAAACACAAAGGATACCCAATCACACCTGCACCGATGGGTAATTACCCAGTACCACATCAACCATGGGACGTTGTCGCTGTTGATTTACTCAAGATGCCATTATCATACAATAATAACCTATACTTATTCGTAGCAACGGATCATTTTTCCCGTTATGTCATTTTAGCTCCAATTAAAGATAAGACAGCAGAGACAGTAGCAAAGGCAATAACAGATAATGTAATATGTCGCTTTACTACCCCAAAGGTATTAATAAGTGATAATGGAGGAGAATTTAATTCTGAGATCTTACAAGAAATATGTAAACAATACAACATCAAAAAGGTTAACGTTTTGGCCTATCACCCAGCATCGAATGGGTTGGTAGAGAGACAAAATAAAAAGGTATTAGATGTGCTACGACACATTCTCAGTGAAAATTATGCAAGCTGGGATGATTGGATTCCCAGAGTAGAGGCCTCCATTAATGGGTCTATAAATAAATCCATTGATGACACACCACATTTCATTATATATGGCACAGATAAAAAATTACCATATGAGCTCCTAGAAGGTGACAGCATGCCTATATACAATTACGATGATTACTCTAAACTCCGTTTACGTGAATTCCAGGACATTCACAAAAGAGTGAAAAAACAATTAACGATGTCCAAGGAAGAAATGACGGAGACATTTAACAAGAAGGCAAAAGATTCACCTATCAGCTTAGGAGACATTGTTTACGGAGTCATTCATACGAGAGACAATAAATTATCCCCTAAATTTGAGGGCCCATACAGAGTAATTAACATACAAGCAAACAAAGTTTTAATTAAGTCACTTTCAAGTGGCGAGGAAAAACAAGTTCATATTGACCATTTAAAACGAGTTTCAAGGGAATTATCACATAATTATTCAGCCTCGGATACAACCGAACAGGTGAACGTACCTCAAGAAACCAAGCAAGAACACAACAATGATTACAAAAAGAAATTAAGGTCATATACCAAACAATCGAACATAGGTGCAACTATTCCAATGAAATCTACAGTACATCATTTACGAGAATTAAATATCAATTTAAACTCGTTCTATAAATGAAATAACAGCCAACCGTAACGCACATCATCACTATCATCAACCACAGCTTTATAGGGAATTAATAGATTTTTTTTTCGGTAGGTTACGATGAAGGGACTTATGCTATGGATTCTCCTATACATAGTAAGAGTATATGCGCACCTAGACCCCAAGCATATAGTACGACAAGGATGCCTCATAGCTCCAACGGCCACGACTACAATCGTCAAGGACGTCATGAGTACTGAAATAAGTCTAGATTACTTGTATGACTTACCTACTTATGTAGAAAGACTTGCGACGCCGATGCGAACTCTGGACTTCAAGATAGGGAATTATGTTTCACAAGCACATAACACCAAGGAAGTGGATGAAATGGTGAAGTTAGCGAAATGGAAACTAGAACAGGCGAAGTCAACTATGCTCGTCATGATCCAAGATCTCCCATCTTATGGAACGGAGGTACTGAGCGACAGGAACAATATCACACGTACTCGCCAAAAGCGCGGTTTGTTCGATCTGGGCGGCGCAATTCTTGGGAACATCTTTGGATTGGCTACAGAGGATGACCTTAAAGAAATAAACAACAAATTTAATAAGATAGCCCAGGTACTAACATACCAGGATAAATTCATCACAGGACAGAACTCGGCAATGAAGACAATTGTGAAAAATCTGAAACAAGCAGAAAACGTAGCTCTCGAGAGTATAGATAAAATAAATGGCCTCCCCCTCCCTCTCCTCCCCTCCACCTCACTCACACACACACTCCTCTTCAGTCTCTCGCTCTCCATCCTTTCCACATGGCCAAACCACCTCAGTGTATTTCTCCTAACGCTTTCTATCACATCCACATCCACACCACAATGCTCCTTCACTTCCTCAATAATTTTGTCAGCCAGTCTCTCCATGTAACTCCACATGTTCCTCTAAGATAACTAATTTCCACTGCTCTCATTCTTATGTCCATACAACAAGGTCCAAGCTTCACACTCATACGATAGATCTGGTATCACAATACCGTCATGCAGCGACTTTTTTACCTCCATGCTCACTTCCCTGTTCCTTATCACTGCCTTAAGAACCAGCAACCTTTCTTCCCTGTTGTACCCTTTCAAGCACTTCATCCTCTAAACTTCCATCCTTACCCATCACACTACCCAAGTACTTAAATGTACTCACATTTTCCGTTTCCTCCTCATCTAACCTCACTGTTTCTCTCGATGACCATAACTTTACTCTTCCCTATATTCACCTTTAAATTCCGTTTCTTACACACTCTCTCAAACTCATTCATTAAGCTTTGCAGCTCCCCTTCGTCTTCACTTAATAATACAGTATCATCTGCAAACAACAATACAGGAAGTTTCCAAATGCTGGCCTCGCTCATTATGGCCTCTCTGACATCCACTGCTTTACCTTTTATCTCTTTTATAACTCGATCCAGATACACACTGAACAGCCATGGAGACGTGACACATACCTGTTTCTATCCAACATTCAAAGAGAAAAATTCACTCCGTTCACTATCCATACGCACTGCAGACTTAGCACCCTCATACATACTCTGCATGGCATTCAGTAACTTCCCATTTACTTCATATATTCTTAGTATTTTCCGCATTTCTCGTCTATCCACTCTGTCATATGCTATCTCCAGATCCATGAAGGCCACATACAACTTCTCTTCCTTTTCTAGAAACTTTTCCACCAAAGTCCTAAGGATGAATATCTGATCCACACAACCTCCTCCCTTCCAAAACTTCCCTGGTTTTCTCCAACAAATCCCTCTGTTATTTTCCTAACTTGGCCAATAAGTATCCTACCATATACTTTTCCTATTACACTAAGAAGACAAATGCCCCTATGATTACCACTCACCTCTTTTTCCCCTTTTCTTTTGTACAGGGGAATAATTATACCTGACTTCCAATCCTCTGGGACTCTGCCTTCTCCCAGGCAAATCTGCACATCTTCCATATCCATTCTACTACTATCTCTCCCCCATGTTTTATCATTTCTCACCTCCCTCCTTCTCCAAGCCATTCCCCACCCACTTATACTCACATTACTCTCATTCTCTATATTTAACAGTTCCTTATATTGTTCTCTCCCTCTGCTCACTTTTCTCCCGTCTCCAACATCAATGTATGATTTTTATCTCTCACTTCCCTACTAACTTCATTATCACCCTGTCTAACTCTCTTTACCTCCTTCCAGAACATATTCTTACGTTCCCTCCACATTACACTCAAATTCCTTCCAAATTCCTCATCCACTCTTTTCTTACTAATCTTTTCACTTCCCTCTTCCTCTCAGTATATGACTCTTTCGTCTCTCAACTTCCTCCATGCCACTGCTTCCGATCCACTCACTATATGCTTTCTTCTTTTGTGCCACAGCCTGTCTCACCTCTTCATTTCACCATGCTGTTCCTTGCGACCCCTTTGGCCTTTTCTTCACCCCACACACAACCTCACATGCAGCACAGATTTCTTCTGTGATATACTTTCCACCTCACTCATCTGCTCCAAATCATATATACCCAATCGCTCCTCCACTTCTCTCTTATATTCTGCCTTTTTTCCATCCTCTTGCAACCTTTCTACCCTCCTTGTATGGACTACTTCCTCCTGTCCTTCCCTCCTTCTATTCCTCTATTACATTTGAACCTTGACTTTCACCAACAAAAAATGGTGGTAAGAAAGTGCACTCCCCGAACCTCTGTATGTTCGTGCATCGATTACATACCTTCTCAATCATTCATCCACGCACACATAATGAATCATTACCCTCTATTCATTCAGTTCACCACCCACCTTTCTCATCACTCGCCACGTATACCTGTGGATCATATTGTGCCTAAAGAGGGTATTGGTTGTCACCAACCCCCTCCCCGCACAAATATCCACTGGAGCACTGCCATTCTCATCCACTTCTGCAGGCACACCCCACTCACCACCTACCCCATCCACCTTCACATTACTTTTCCATTTATATCTCGGTCAAAAACACTCTCATTTCTCTCGAACTTTTCCACGCAAGCTTCCACTTTTGCCCAAAATTCTTCTTTCGCCCTGCATGCACGATCTTGCGTTGGCGCATACAAACACATAATCACCCATGTTTATATTCCCACTTTCAATCTCACCCACACAACTCTTGAAGCAACTGATCCATACTCTCTTATATTCCCCTTCCATCCCTTGCACACATCAATACATACACCCTCTTTTGCCCTCACATTCTCACCTACTCCCGCACATTTACCCCGTCTATACTCCCACTCTCTCACACTCTCACCTCATCATTTAGCTTCAGTTAATCCTCACATGTCTACTTTTGCACCCTCAAGCACCTGGGCAGTCTCTCTCTTTCACCTTATCATTCGCACCCCTTACATTCCATGTTGCAATCAATACCATGTCCTTTGTGTGGTCCTTTGTCGTCACCTTTTTGTCAGTCCTGACTTCCAAGCCTGCTTGTTTGCACTTTTAGTTAGTTGTTTTTCTGCGAGGGTCACTAAACCTCCGCCAACCCACATGCTGACACTTAGGGAATACGTGTTGGTTGGATATAAGGTTACCCCCAGCCTATTTACTATTTCCTAGTTTACAGGAAATCATTTGGCTTGTCACTCAATGTAGAGTTACCCTAAATAGAATACCACTACACTGAGTGAGTGGATGATGGGCGCCCTCAACGACGACAATGTAGTAATGATCATCTACAGTCATGGATAAAAGTCCTGCAACCGTCGCCAGATGCACACCTATTGAGAGGTATATTAGTCAGGTTTGCCACTAGATCACTCTGTCGCATGGAGAATACTCGGGAACAGAATCGGACACTGTAGTTTAAGGAAGATGCAGGATAACAAATGAAAGTGCACCGTGCATCGCATTGATATATTTACGAGTAAAAAATAATAATGAAAAGGCTATTGAAGGAATGGCTTAATAAAATTAGCCTGTACTTGCGTGGCTATAAACAATATTGGGAAACGAACCCTACGAATATTTAGGTAAGAGTATGGATCATGTAATTATTCTATACACACAATATTGCTATTGGGAACATTGGAGTAAAAAAATAGAAAACACTTATTAGGACTGTACAGGTTAGTTTAGGTGTGACGATCACTTCTTCAAATGTTATGCCATAAGTAACGTAACGATGTAGGTGAAAATTTAAAAACGGTGGAATAATCATCAGTGATTTTTAATACACTTATATATTCTAGTTACACTATTTTCGTTTTCCAAGGCAAGGAGAGCCGCAACTTTGTGCACATGTGTGTGTGTGTGTGTGTGTGTGTGTGTGTGTGTGTGTGTGTGTGTGTGTGTGCCTTCAAGGTTCGAGTGGATGATCACATGGGTCTGTCGATCAGGACGGGTCGTGGACTTCACATCCCTGTCCACTCAGCCGCGAGGGATCACACGAAGGTTAGTGGTGTTTTACTTAATAAATAACATGTTAAAATATTAGGCAGCTGCAACACTTTGGACCTACGAATTTTGAATCATTATACATTGTCACTTACACCTCAGTTAAACAATGCAGTGTCTGCAGTCCCTCTCAACGTTGTGTAACCCTAACTTTATAGTTCTTGTAGCTCACTTTGCCGATTTTAATATTTGTCTGTCATTCTTGTTTTTACACCAGTGATGATGACTTACTGGGATTTTGAAACGTTTGGCAAATAAAGATGTTGTTCGTATGCACTCTGGCTCTACTCTTGCTCCTGAAGCTGATGTTCGCTGGCAGCAAACCAGTGTCTGATATTTGGCATGTATTCTGGACGGAGATCGTGTGTGTGTGTGTGTGTGTGTGTGTGTGTGTGTGTGTGTGTGTGTGTGTGTGTGTGTGTGTAGTGGGGTTTAACCAAGGAAACCAAGTGTATTTAGCCACTTCTGCACCATGTTGTATTTTTGTAATTAATCCTTGCTGCTACCAGACGAGGTTCATTAGCTCAACACGGCTCACTGAAATCGAATGGGTTAATAAAAGTTACCTGCCTACATGTTAATCATCCAATCCTTTTCTTGCTCTATCATGACCCCAGGCTTGGCTACTCATTTCCGACATTTAAGGCAAGAGCAAGCAGCCTCGGAAACCCATGAGTCGCATCCAGTAAGGAATAAACCCCAACCATACCTCAGATGGAAACCCTTACTGACCCCATGTGGTTGGAGAGCCTTAAGTCCACCAGTCCAACAGTTACATGATTACCACACGGTGCCAACTTATCCAGCTCACAAGTGGAAGATCATGGGTTCGATTCTCGGGACGGACAAACTGGCGGATTCGATTTGTTTTCCTCTTGTCAGTATTTACGCAGCACTAAAAATAAAGACCTGGATGTAACCCCGACTCTAGCGGTTCGTGGCCTAGGGGAAAATTGTGACCTTGAAATCATCGACTTTTTGTTTCAGTGACCCTCGTGTACCTAGCGGGCATAAAACTAAGCCCCTTGTATTTATTTTGCCAGTACTGTATATTGGAAGATTTATTGTTTTTCCTTTTCTTCCTAATGTTGGTAGTGTTCTCTTGCTCATTCCTCTTACCAGCACTATTTGCCAAGGCCTGAAGTCTTCATTTTTCTATCCGATTTGTGATTGTGTACTACCACGATCACAAGATTCTTTACCCCTTGGCCATAAGGTGGTAGAAGACAGGATTATAATATGGTCAATCTAATGGATAATGATAGTTCAGTAATGTGTGTGTGTGTGTGTGTGTGTGTGTGTGTGTGTGTGTGTGTGTGTGTGTGTGTGTGTGTGTGTGTGGTGGAACTAGGATTTCCAAAGCTTGTATCTGTGACTGATATGTGTGACATAGTTTACTAGACAGGTCAACTCTGGAACTGTCTCCCTCTGTCTGTATTTCCTGCTGCCTATGATCTCCAGTCTTTCAAACGCAGTGTGTCCAGGCATCTCGAAATAATCGGATCTTGAATTTGGCTCTCTATTGTATTTTGTTTTTCTCTTGGAGGGAACTGTTATTTTGGGCTCATGGCCTTTGGTTCCTTCTTCCTTGCATTAAAAAAAAAAAAAATACTGAAAGTTCTTCCATATTTTATAACCTTTTTTTCACTCTCTTTTTCTTTATCTTACCTTTTCCATCTTGTGTGTGTGTGTGTGTGTGTGTGTGTGTGTGTGTGTGTGTGTGTGTGTGTGTGTGTGTGTGTGAATATAGTTTTGGCAGGTGATGATAAAATAATGATTTACTGTATCTCGCAGGCATGATTAAGATGGTGAAGGAGTCTGTGGTGGTGGTGATGATATTATTTTTGGTTGCAGTGGACAAGGTTAAGAATCACACCAGTGTCTATCGTCAGGTGGGTAGTTCATGCCATTGTAGATTTAATAATAAGTTTACAATGTACTATCAATAGGTTGGCATATACCTTTTTACTGTATAATGCTATGGCCAATTCAGGCGGCAAATGTATATGTTTTGATCACACCAGGCCAAAGTCTTTTCTTGAAGTTCAGAATGCACGTTTGTCACTCTTCGGTCTGATAAAATGATGGAACTCCAGTCCAGTATAATGTAACATCAACATCATGAATATAATACTGAATGTACGTCTAGATAACCCTCTGAATGAAGTGAGAAGGGTTTATTTATTTTTACCCCGTTGTGAATTGATGTTAATTGAGACATACTGTGTTGCAAGTCGTGATTAGGAGGTAGGACAATGAATGAACCTGTGACTCATTTTACTAGCCACTCTGTCGGAATTTTTCGTGTGTTTTCCTCTAATATCCTTTATCTGAATGTTATCAGTCCCATTTTATCAGCTGAGAATAGGGTCAGGCGGTAGAGGAATTTGAAGCACACTCGAGAACATAAAAAATAACTCATCTACACCGACCTGCATACGAGACCCGAGTCTTTCTGGATGGAGGTTCACCGTAACAGTTAAAAGTAACGCACGCATCAGCACACAGTATGAACTTTCTGAGGCTTCGTGGTCAAACGCTCATGTTACCATGTTTCGATTATCCTACAAAAGTACTTACCCTCAAGGGAGATAATAAAATTTAACAAGTGTAATTCTGCACTTAAACACGATGAACAGCCATGGGACACTTGGAAAGGAATAATGGATTAGACATTACGAATAGAAAACAAAGATGTGAAGCATCTGAATCCCTTGACGAGACCCACAAATCAATTTTTGGCAGAGTTGTAGTTTGGGCTGGAGGGAAAACCTGACAGCAGTGTGGATGCGGTTAATGGCAAGGCTTTATCATTCATCCCTGTGGTCTTGAGATAATGTTTGAATGTGGCAATATGTATAGTTTTACAACGTGCACAATAAAATAACGCATAAAGACAAACACAAGCACATATACACACAATGAACATTTGTTGTGTAGATTAGCTAGATATCAATAAATAAACCGTATTTCTTTTTTAAAAACTGAAATGCAATATCGTAAAAGTAGTATATCTTCTATACAGCTAACATATTTCTCCAAAATACCTGCAAAAGTGTTTACGAGACCTTCGAGCGTTCAGCGAGCGTATTTGTGAGTGTTTTGCGTCTAGCAGTAAAGGTGAGTCTACTTCCAGACATAGCTTTGGCCTACGCTTCCTGTCGGCGGGGGGTAGATAATTTATTTTAATAGGTTCCCCGCGGTGACTGAGTGGTTAGTATCCCTGACTGCGAAGCTGCCGGCCCGTCAACGTCAGGGTTGGAATCCTGGTGCCGGCAGCTGGGGTCACGACTCAGGTGTTCATCCACCCTTTGTGGGTTGGTATTTAAATTCAGCACCAAAGGTAACACCTAAGGGAAGGTAACTGTGGTGACCTGGATGATGCAGTGGCCTTGTATCCCAGGTTACTGGGTGGATAACCAGCTACAGGCTCAAAGACTTATGTTACGGAGATGAGCACCCGCCGCTAAGCGAATCACGGCGTATGCTTCCACCTTTACCTTTTACCTCGGGTGAACCAGAAAGAGCAGTTGTCACGAGCACCATGCGAGCTTTATTTCCCATGAGTTTGATGAAAGTTTGTCATTAATGGATTCCACAAGCTGCATGTGACTGGCTGTTTTAAGTACTTTTGAGTTCATTGCTGACGAAAATCTAGACGGGAGAAACAACTGTCAGAAGTTATTCATAGAGGAACAAATAGAATAGTGTAATGGAAATATGAAGCTCCAGTATGTCCAGCCAAACAGCTCAAACAATAATACTAACAAGACAAACATGGTGCCTCTGTAGAAGACGGAAATAATGTATACAGAACATGAAGGAGTGAGCGAACTGGAAATATTCTAACATATAATAACACCGAGGGAATTAAATACTACTTATATTAAGGATATACAGTAATATAATACGCAGCACACTGATATTCGGTAACAGTATACATCAAAGAATAAATGATGGGGTAACGACTGTGTATAATGTTATGTTGTACTGACTAGAAGGGAAGCCGAGGACACTTCTGTATTCAGTGCCTCTCAGCTCATGTGTTTGGCTGGCTCGTGTCTTGTCACTCGTGCGTGCGTGTGTGTGTGTGTGTGTGTGTGTGTGTGTGTGTGTGTGTGTGTGTGTGTGTGTGTGTGTGTGTGTGTGTGCATCGGACTACTGGCATGAATTATGTGACAAAAAGTATGGCACTGGCTTGCTTGTCACTAGTTCATTGTTAGGTACTATTGAAAATAATATATATATTTAATATTAACTATATGTAATAGAACATTATACTGTATTTAATATTCTGAATACAAACATTATGTACATTTATTTCACATCAGTAGTGTGGTGCAAGATGCCTGGCTTAAAATCCAAGTTAATTTCTTTATTCCCATTAGGTCTCAACCACAAATCTTTAATAACCGCAGAACGAGGGAGCTGCCTACCCTAACATGTTCGACATTGTGATTTTACGGATGGCCGGAATTAGATTTCCCGGATTAAGTTTCTCGAAATGTTGTATAGCTGTCATGTTTAATCCTAACCTAACCAAACCTAATGCCTCCCCTGTAAAACATTTTGAAAAACTGAATGTGTGAAATCTAAATCCGGCAGTCCGTTCAATCACAACGCCATGACATGTTTTGAACTACCACATACCAGAAGAAATTGGGGTGTAATGCCCAGAATAAACTCCTATAGATGCAGTGTTACGAAACCACTGCATAACAAGTGACACTGGAGGATTCGTAGCTCCTCTTCCTATGCGACTTATTTTCATATTAGACCTCAGCATTTTATGCCACGTTTTTAAATATATTTTTATTCATTTATTTATTTTTTGCATATTAGACCTTAGCATTTTATGGCATGATTTTTATATCGTTTTCGCCATAATTTGTATCAGTGACATGCAAAATGATAATGGACTTTAATACGCAAAGTAAATCGCTTCCGAAAAAGTGCTACGAATTTTCACCAACCACATATAATACGACCTTTTACATCCTGCTGTGCTAAGCTCTTGAGGAAAGCCGGTGGTGCAGTGGTAACATAGCCAGCTCGCAAAGTGAACACCTCAGGGTTGATTCTCGGGAAGGCCGGCGAAACTCTTGGGGGATATTGTCACCAACTTGCCCCTGTCACCCAGCAGTACGATCAGGGACCTGGATGTAATTGTGACTGTTGAGTGACGTAGTTTGGACGAAGACTGGAACTTAGGAAACGCAGATTATCTACTGATTCTTCATGATGCTTGGAAAGGACGCCCGCATGTGGTGGCACCGATATGACTGTGGGGTTCAGTTGCCTGGCCATTCAAACGTCCCTCTGTTCCGTCGCCATCCCTCAAATGGTGGATGGTGGACTGTAGAAGGGTAACTTCAGTCAGCAGTCCACTGGGTTCACAATCAAATGAATCTGGGGTCCCAGCTACTACTACTACAACTACTGCTGCCATTACTACTACTACTACTACTACAGCTACGGCTACAACTACAACAACAATCACTACTATGGCCCTTCATGAAACTGATAAACTTTAATTATAAGCCTTCTCTATCGTCTTGGTATACGCCGGCTAGTGTTCCTGTTTATCCTCAGTACTTACTCATCTGAAAGGAAGTGATTAAATATGTAACTACAGAACACTCGAAGAGCGCATGCCTCCGCCAGTGCCATTGCCATTAAAAAGGATCCTGATCCTGATCCGTGGAGTTATTGTGTGGAATACATGGGGTCCGGATCCGCCCATAAATTTCATCAATTGTTCCTTGACCCATGGTCCACTCTTCCACAAAATTTTATTGGAATTCATTGAGAACTTTTGGAGATATTGTGCGGGATACATAGCATCCAGGTCCGCTCCCAAATTTAATCAATTCTTTGTTGGCCCATGGCCCACCCTTCCACAATATTTCGCTGACATTCATTGAGAACTTTTGGAGATATCGTATGGACAAACAAACGGACAGACAAACATAGGTAAATACATAACCTCCTCCATCTTCGTTGACGGAGGTAATGATGTAATTGGAGGTGAAGTCATTTGATTACAGATCTATTAAGAATACTTTCCTGTGTGGCAAATAACAACTAGAGACTTACTTATCGTACAAACTGGTTACCTTAATGAATCTTTTTCCATAATCATGCACGAGTATCTTGATTTAACAGATTATACCCTTGCGTCCAAAGCATTGAAATAGCTATGTCCCCAGCTCCGTCTGAGGAAAATATACAAGTGTCAAAATACACTGAAAATCCTATCTCTACTAGTGCCTGTCTCGGATGGTTTGATTTTTCCATTATGTGTTCGTCTGACTCTGGAAAGATATTTGTATCTTTGTCTTTACTTTGGATTATATTCTTGCTTGACCAGATGGTCTCATTCAGCACTGGAGTAACTTTTCGAACTGGAGCGCCGCATCCATAAGACGCTCGTCACATCCCAGCATCGTAACCAAGCTTGTGATTTAGGAAAAAGTAGTTGTTCGTAAAGTTTTCATCCATACTTCCAACCCCATAGGAGTCTTCTATACCAAACTGTGCGATAAAGTGAAAGTAGTGCCACCATGAAAAACACGTTTTAACTGAGGTGGCATTTAAGTTCATTAAATAACAGAAACTGACTAAGTAGTGTGCATGTGAGTGACATGGAGGGGGAAAGAAGGAGGTAGGAGACCAAGGATGAGGTGGAGATGGAGTGGAAATATATATGAGAGAATGGAGTGAGAGTTGGGTTAAGGGCAGCCAAATGGCAGAGGACATGGTGACATGAAAGCGATTTGTTTGTGGTCACCCTTTACGGAATTAATGCTTCTGGCAATATAGAGAAAGACATCGCACAACCCCTTACATGTTACATAATCCATCAGCTTAGCATAATCTCGTTGCAGGCAATCTGTGTAACCTACTGGACGCAATGGTGGCTGTGTGGTGGGGCGGAGGCCACATCCCGAAAATCACCTACTCTAAATGCTACTCCAAGTGGTATCCTGTGGCACAGCACCTCACCCCACTCATCACAAACACATCAGGCAGTTCCGTACGGGGTGACTGGGAACATGAAAACCCAACCAACGGTTTCTACTGCAGGAGGAGAGCGAGAGCCTGTTTTAGCAACAGAAAAGAGTTGAATCCCTGGTGGCGGGCAGATCTAGGGGCACCCATGGCCGTCAGGTCAGTCCTCATCGTCACCCCAGATGAGCAGTACTATTGGAACAAGATCCCGGATGTATTGATCATTCTAGGCAATTCCAGTGACTTCCAGAACCCCACCTTTGCCAGATTTACGGGCACCTCACTCCCACGCATTGCCATAGCAATCACCTCCAACTCCGTCCCCCACACTGGGCGATACCTGCAGCTTCTTTCCCTCTCAAACACGACTCTTGTTTTTGCCTTCTGTAACATTCTAGTACTCGGTTAGGATCTCTCTCTCTCTTGTTATTATTGTTGTCCTCTCACGGATCTTCTCAACCTTAGGAGTGTTCCCTGGTAGCAATATACCTTGGATTCTTCACTTTATATTGGTCCAAATATTCGTCCTTTTGCAGCATGTTTCCCATAGCTCAGTGGTAGAAAAAGTCATTGCTACAGCTCTAAATCATTTACTTCTTTGTGACTAGCACCATATTCTAGCATGAGTCTCTTGTTACAGCTCAGCATTCCAGAAGGAGAGATCACAATTTTAGGCCTAAAGTGAACAGAGGTGTTAGGTTAGCCTGTCATATTTTTTTGTTTGCTAACCACAGATGACTTAGTCTATCCCAGGTGAGTCTTACTTTTGAGGTAAATTATATCGTCTAGAATTATAAGAATAAGTAAAAAATTAATGCCATCAGATTCAGTCACTTACAAGAAAGGCGATGTCAATATACACACTCTGAGGCAGGCCCATCTCTTTGTGACATGCCAGGGCTGGGTTAGGTTGTCCTGTGTTATAACCTCCTTAGTCCAATGACACTTTTAATTCCTTGCTTCCTTCCAGCGATGGTTTTCAGGTTAGGGAAGAGTTCAGATTGTGGATGGTTATACACCCACGTTCAAGAGCATGATGGAGTTTTTTTTTTTTTTTTTTTTTTTTAATGCGAGGAAGAAGGAACCAAAGGCCATGAGCCCGCAGTAACAGTTCCCTCCAAGAGAAAAACAAAATACAATAGAGAGCCAAATTCAAGATCCGATCATTTTGAGATGCCTGGACACACTGCGTTTGAAAGACTGGAGATCATAGGCAGCAGGAAATACAGACAAAGGGAGACAGTTCCAGAGCTGACCTGTTGCATAAATGAAAGACTGGGAGTAACGGTTAACTCTTGCATTAGAGAGTTGGACAGAAAAGGGATGAGAGTTTGCTGCCAGACGGGTGCTACGCGCCCGTCGTACAGGTGGAGGAATGCAAGCAGACAGTTCAGAGGAGCAGTGACCATTAAAGTAGCGATAGAAAAGAGATAAAGATGCAACAGTGCGGCGAAGAGACAGAGGTTGAAGGGAGTCAGTAAGAGGAGAAGAGTTAATGAGACGAAAAGCCTTTGACTCCACCCTATTGAGAAGAGCTGTATGTGGGGAGCCTCCCCACACATGAGAGTTGTACTCCACACAGGGGCGGATAAAACCTCTGTATAGAGTCAACAATTGTGCAGGGGTAAAGAAAGAGCGGAGTCGGCTTAGCACACCCAATCTCTTGGAAGCAGATTTTACAAGAGATGTAATATGATCTTTCCAAGATAAGTCCTGAGTAAATGAAACCCCAAGCATATTCAAGGATGATGCAGGATTAAGCTGAATATTATTAAACATTAATGGGTATACCTGTGGAAGATTTTGTCGGGTTGATAGGTGTAAGAACTGAGTCTTAGATGCATTAAAGACAACCATATTATTTTTACCCCAGTCAGCGATACGAGCCAAGTCAGACATTAGGTGTGCCATAGCCTCATCCCTTGTTTCTTGAAGTAACTGTTGAGATGGGCGTTGCGGGAACCGAATGGAAAGGTGAAGGGTGGAGTCATCAGCGTATGAGTGGACAGGGTTAGATGTACAGCTTAGAAGATCATTGATGAATAAAAGGAAGAGAGTTGGTGATAGGACAGAGCCCTGAGGAACACCACTGTTGATAGATCTAGGAGAAGAACGATGGCCGTCTACAACAGCGGCTATAGAACGACCAGAAAGGAAGCTAGCGATGAAGGCACAGATAGAAGGATAGAAACCGTAGGAGGGCAGTTTGGAAATTAAAGATTTATGCCAGACTCGATCGAAAGCCTTTGAGATGTCAAGTGCAATGGCAAAGCTTTCGCCAAAGTCCCGAAAGGAGGATGACCAGGAGTCTGAAAGGTAGGTGAGAAGATCGCCAGTGGAGCGTCCCTGACGGAACCCATACTGACGATCGGAAAGAAGGTTGTAATAGGAAAGATGCCTTAAAATTTTTCTATTAAGAATTGACTCGAAAACTTTTGAAATACAGGACGTTAAAGCAATTGGACGATAGTTGGAGGGTTGGGAGTGGTCACCCTTCTTTGGGACTGGCTGAATGAGAGCAAACTTCCAGCAAGAAGGAAAGGTACAAGTTGACAGACAAAGGCGAAAGAGTTTGCCTAGGCAGGGTGTAAGCACAGAAGCACAGTTCTTGAGAACAACAGGAGGGACCCCATCAGGCCCATATGCCTTGTTAGTACTGAGGCCAGTGATGGCAGAAAATACATCAACTGAAGAAATTTTTATGTCAGCCATGAGGAAGTCAGAGGGGAGAAGTGATGGAGGAACAGCACCGGAATCGTCTAAGGTGGAATTGGAGGAGAAAGTCTGTGCAAAGAGATCTGCTTTATCAGTAGAAGAAATAGCTACAGAACCATCAGAGTAGAAAAGAGGAGGGAAGGATGATGAGGTAAAGTTGTTAGAAAGATTTTTGGCAAGGTGCCAGAAGAAGCGGGAAGAATTCGAGTTGGAGAGTTGAGAGCATTTAGTATGGATGAAATTATTTTTAGCAGAGCGAAGAACAGACTTAGCACGATTCAGGGCAGAAACGTAAAGATGATGTGATTCAGGGGTGGGTTGGCTCCGGTACCTTTTGTAGGCCCTCTCCTTGTTGCGGACAGCATTAGAACAAGCGTGATTAAACCAAGGCTTTCTTGCGTTAGTCAAAGGATATGAGAAAGGAATGTATGCTTCCATGCCCGAGAGAATAACCTCCGTAATGCGCGAGGCACACTCAGATGGCTCCCGGCCATGGAAGCAATAATCATTCCAGGGAAAATCAAAGAAGTACTGCCTGAGGGCCTCCCAGTTCGCGGCTCCAAAATGCCACAGACGACGTTTCCCTGGAGGGTCCACAGGCCGTACCGGAGTGATAGGACAGGTTAAGGTAATAAGGTTGTGATCGGAGGAGCCCAACGGAGAGAAAAGATTAACAGAGTAAGCAGAAGGATTAGTTGTGAGGAAGAGGTCAAGTATGTTGGAGCTCTCTCCAAGGCGGTCAGGGATACAGGTAGGGTGCTGTACAAGCTGCTCTAGGTCATTAAGGATAGAAAAGATGTAGGCTTGTTCACCAGGTGGATCCGTGAAAGGAGAGGAGAGCCAAAGGTGGTGGTGAACATTGAAATCTCCAAGAATGGAGATTTCAGAGAAAGGAGAAATGGACAGAATGTGTTCCATCGTAGAAGTAAGATAGTCGAAGAATTTTTGATAGTCAGTAGAATTAGGGGATAAGTAAACAGCACAGATATATTTAGTCAGAGAATGACAGGAAATCCGAAGCCAGAGTGTGGAGAATTCAGAAGAATCAAGTTCAGGAACACGAGAGCAAGATAAGTCGTTGCGTATGTATACACAACAGCCATCTTTGGCTTTGAAATGAGTATAGAGAAAGTAGGAGGATACAGAAAAGGGTTTCCTGTCGGTTGCCTCAGACAGCTGAGTCTCCGTTTGGTTCGGTTTGGCTGTCTGTCTGTCTTGCTGCCTGTCTGTCTGTCTCTGTCTATTTGCATAATGATGAAAAAAAAATCATGGAATCCCACCAAATTTTAGATAATGACTGAGGATCATTAGAGGAACAAATTAATTTCTAAGGGAAATGGGTCATAGGTCATCGGGCAAGAGCAAGGTCAACTCAGTTATTATTTGATTTTGACCAACCTGATGGAAGTGTTGGGGATGAGGAAAGGGTAACGTGATTCAAAAAAATGGTCTGACGTAAAGGTCATAATCTCAAAGTTCAATCCTTCAACTAAAACCATTTTCATTCAGTTTGGATTAAAACTGATGGATTGATTTAAGGTTACGCGAGGACGAAATAATTCTAATTTCTGAACAATATGTCTAAGGGGAAGGTCATAAGGTAAGGTGAAGTTAAACCTTTTTCATCTAATTTGAACCAGGCTCGTTGAATGAGTTAATGGTCATTTAAGAATTAAGTAATATGATATTGAGAGTAATCAGTAGGGCCAAAGGTTCAGCCATACAATCAGTAGGCACCTGTCGATTCAAAGTACTAAGCTCATCAGCTTCGAACCATTGCTATGAGCCACGCTAGAAACAGCAAATCAGAAAAGTTCATTACATCTACACGAATGTTTTCCAGCACACTTTCAACACCATTCTTCATGCCCGACTGAGTCATTCACTCATCATTCAAGCCCTCGGAATCCTGAATCCTCCAGAGAGCGTCAGTTATATTCTTGTCGCCTTCAGATCATCTATCTATCTATCTATCTCTCTATTATCAGACGCCTTAGTCATGTAAGGGGTGGTCACAAACAAATCGCCTCCACGTCGCCCTCTCCTATGTCATGTGCCTGCCCTCTCTCCATTTCACAACCATCTCTTATGTATCTCCGCTCCATCACTCCACCTCATCCTTGGTCTCCCCTTCCTCCTCACTCACATACACTCTTCTAGTCAGTCTCTCATCCTCCATCCTCCCCAAAGGACCAAACCATCTCAGCATTTCTCTTCACATTTTCATTAACATTCACATCAACACCATAACCCTCCTTAACTTGCCCACTAACGCTAAATAAAAATGGCATTAGCTGAAAAAATAAATGAATAACTAATACTACTACTACTACTACTACCACTACTACTACTACTACTACTACTACTAATAATAATAATAATAATAATAATAATAATAATAATAATAACATTACAGAAATAAGAAGAAGAAGAAGAATGATAATAATAATAATAATACCGTAATAATAATAATAATAATAATAATAATAATAATAATTATAATAATAACAATAACAATAATAATAATAATAATAATAATAGTAATAGTGGTAAATGGGTCATGAATACGGTCCTGTGCGTCTCTCTCTGCGTTTGTTCGTCTCTTTCACGAGAACGGTAATATATATCGACCTAATTCTTTTTGCACTGGGTGAGGGAGACGCCTGGGAGCCTCAGAAAAATATGCAACAAAAATATTGACGATCGCGCACGGGAAGTTGTTGGAAATGGTGACGCACAAAAGTTATATATACCGGTATATATATAATATATATATATATATATATATATATATATATATATATATATATATATATATATATATATATATATATATATATATATATTTAGTTTTTGGTCAAAACTTGCCATTGTGGGCTATGTTACGGTGTGGAGAAGAATATAATGATATTTGCAAACATTTTGTGGTGAAAAGCTAGTGGTATTTGAAAATGTATCGGTTTAGTTGGGGTATAAGTGAGGACACTCAAGATCAGAATAAACAAGTTATGCCAGGCACAACAACCTCACACGACAGAAGTTATTTTATTTTCGGCCATTTTCTAGTTATAGCTCTCTGAATAACCGTGACCTTGGGTTTGACCTTTCAAGGTCACTTAAAGTCAAAGGTCATGGTACCATTTAAAAGCCCATATGTAACTTCCTTTCAGCTGATAACAGTAAATATCTATCTTCAACCAGTTTCGAGTTATAGCCCCCTGAATATCCGTGATCTTGCATTTGGCCTTTCAAGATCACTTAAGGTCAAAGGTCATAGTGCCAAATGACAGCCCATATGGGACTTCCTACATGTTGATTATAATAAATATCATATCTTCAACCAGTTTCGAGTTGTAGCCCCCTGAATAACCAAGACTATGAGTTTGACCTTTCAAGGTCACGTAAGGTCAAAGGTCATGGTTCCAATTAAAATCCCATATGGGACTTCCTTTCAGCTGATAACAGTAAATATCTATCGTCAACCAGTTTCGAGTTATAGCCCCCTGAATATCCGTGATCTTGAGTTTGAACTGTCAAGATCACTCAAGGTCAAAGATCTTGGTGCCAGATGAAAGCCCATATGGGAGTTCCTGTATGCTGATAATAGTAAATATCTCTATCCTCAACTGGTCTCAAGTTAGAGCACTCTGAAAATCAATGGTCTTGATTTTGATCTTTCAGGGTCACTCGATTACCTCCAAATGTAATCACTTCCTTTTTTAGCCAGTGCCCACATATCCTAAATCTATCTATCTATCTATCTATTGCCAGACGCCTCAATCCCGTACGGGGTGGCCACAAACAAATCGCCTCCACGTCGCCGTGTCCCCCGCCATTTCACTGCCCTGCTCCCAACTCACACCCCCCTCTCTCATATACCTCTCCACCCTATACCTCCATCTCATCCTCGGCCTCCCCCTCCCTCTTCCCCCCCATCCACCTCACTCATATACACTCTTTTCGTCAGTCTTTCACCCTCCATCCTCTCCACATGGCCAAACCACCTCAGTGTGTTCCTCCTAACGCTTCCTATCACATCCACATCCACACCACAACGCTCCTTTATATCCTCATTTACCAGCCTGTCTCTCCATGTGACTCCACAGGTTCCTCTTAAAAAACTCATTTTCATTGCTCTCACTCTTGACTTGTGCCCTTCCAACAACGTCCAAGCTTCACTTCCATACGTTAGAGTTGGTATCACAATACTCTCATGTACTAACTTTTTCACTTCCATGCTCACTTCCCTATTTCTTATCACTGCTTTCAAAGAACCAGCAACCTTTATTCCCTGCTGTACCCTTTCAAGCACTTTACCCTCCAAACCTCCACCCCTACTCATCACACTACCCAAGTACTTAAACGTACTCACATTTTCCAATTCCTCACCATCCAACCTCGCTGTACATTCACTGACTTCACCTTTCTCAAAGACAATCACTTTACTCTTCCCTACATTCACCTTTAGATTCCGTTTCTTACAAACTCTCCCAAACTCATCCACCAAGCCTTGCAGCTCTCCTTCGTCTTTACTCAACAACACAGTATCATCTGCAAACAACAGTACAGGGAGTTTCCAAACACTATCCTTTCTCACCAGGGCCACTCCAACATCCACTACCCTACCTTGTACCTCTTTTATTACCCCATCCATGTACAGATTGAACAACCATGGAGACATGACACATCCCTGTTTCAACCCAACCTTCAAGGAGAAAAATTCAATCAGTTCACCATCCACACGCACTGCAGCCTTAGCACCATCATACATACTCTTCACAGCATTCAACAACTTCCCTGAAATTTCATGTAATTTCATTTAGCCGTTTTTCCGTAATGTTGCTAACAAAGAAACAAAGAAACAAAAATAACTACTAAAAGCAATACCTCGCCGGACTCCGTCCGGGCGAGGTAAAAATTCCAATTACAACATCTTAATCAGCAGCAAGGTAAGACTCCCTCTTTTTGCAAGCATTCACAAGTAATCTAATAAATTCAACACCTTTAGCCCGATGACGTGTTTCTGATATTCTTCAAGGCACTGCTACACTTTTCACTCATACTTTGCTTAAACTAACATCACTGAATCTTTAATATCCAGTTATAGTAAAAGATGAACACTAGAATATGATGCTTGTCATGAAGAAGTGCTATGGGAAGGATATAGAGAAATAGATTTATTTTTGCCACAGTTACATGAAAGAAAGTAAAAAAGGACGAAAACTTGGGCCAGATGAACGTGGAAAGAGTATAGACGAGTGTATTGTACCCAAAAAATAACTGCAGGAATAATGTTGGATATTTAAGGCTATATCTAAGCCCTGATGTTAGAAATCTCTCTTCCTTATCCATAACCAAGGCATCTGAAACGAGGAAGAAAAAATATATACAGTATGTTGTTGGACTGAATGGGCTACGAACGACAAAATGAGGAGAGAGAGAGAGAGAGAGAGAGAGAGAGAGAGAGAGAGAGAGAGAGAGACAAATGATGAGAATGTATAGAGAGAATGAGGAGGGAGTGAGAGGGGGGGGGGAGAGAGACCAGGAAGCCAACTGATTCAAACACAACCTGAAGAAGCCTGCCTCATGGATGTCACACACACACACACACACACACACACAAGGGGGAGAGAAAGAGAATCAAACACGTACCCCTGCATAAAAAAAAAAAAAAAAAAAAACAAGCATCCAGTCACATGTTTACCTTCTTCCTTCCCACTCTCCACTCCTGCAATCTGTTAAGAAAGTTCCTTAACACCTTTTCCTATGTGATTTATTTCGTTTTTTGCAACTTGCTGTCCTTTTGTGTGCTACATAAACCCTTCCAATATCACCATACTCTGCATAAACAACTTGCAAGAGGGCATTAACCACCCATTTCCAAAAATAAATCGCTAAGGAAAGGATGTTAGAGGGCTTCCCGACAGGAATGCGAACCCGTATCTTGGCCGTTGGAAAACACGGATGGTTCGCTGCATAGGTTACACGTACTGTATACTTTTTTACTCTAACTTGGCCTAAAACTGCCGTCTCTATCATGAATGTTGGGTTATGGCAACAGATTAACACTAGATGATACTAGCCACAAAGAAGTGCAATAAGAAGGATGCAGAACTGATGTATTGTCTCACTCTGCCACTGAGTTACGTGAAATTACCTACAAAAGGACTAAAATCTGGGCCAAGTTAAAGTGCACAGAGTATAGGACAAACATATACTTTTCCTGCTAAGTCAAGTATGGACATAAACAAATGGTCCCTCTGACAGCAATGACATGAGTTTTATTTATTATGAGCGCCAAGGAGTGTGTGTGTGTGTGTTTGTGTGTGTGTGTGAGTGTGTGTGTGTGTGTATGTTATGTGTGTGTGTGTATGTTATGTGTGTGTGTGTGTGTGTGTGTGTGTGTGTGTGTGTGTGTGTGTGTGTGTGTGTGTGTGTGTGTGTGTGTGTGTGTGTATGTGTGTGTGTGTATGTTATGTGTGTGTGTGTGTGTGTGTGTGTGTGTGTGTGTGTGTGTGTGTGTGTGTGTGTGTGTGTGTGTGTGTGTGTGTGTGTTTGGTTCCTCTTATCAGTAGACAATTTCTTATCGGCGATTCCTACTTGTTCTCATTGTGCAAGGTTAAGGTCTAAGTCAAGTGGTGAGATGAGATATAAGCGATAGCCCAAGGTAACCCTGATATAGACTGTTATCTTTAGTAGCAACACTGATAAAATCTACACTCTGACTTGCACAAAAACTGTCATCTTTTCATCTTGAATTCTAGCCACGAAGAAGTGTAGTGGATGATGATGATGATGATGATGATGAGGATGAGGATGATGAATGGATGGACACACGGATATTTGATGATGATGATGAGGAGGAGGAGGAGGATGGCGGATCCATAAATACTTGAGGGTAGTGATTTTGATGACGATAAAGTTGATTGATAATGTATAGATGGATGAGTCTTGAGACAATAATTACTGATGATGATTCTGATGATACATACTGCTCAGAATGGTCGTGATGAAGCTGATGATGATGGTGGAGGACTGATAAAGCAAGAATTACTGATGAAATAGAGTTCTTAATAACCAGCAGACCAAAATACGAAAACAAACTGCAACTCACAAATAGTCCACCATGTCCATACTGCAATGAACCCCCCTCCATATTAAGACTTACCTTTTTATTTGTGCAAGAAAGAAGGAACCAAAAACAAAAAACAAAAACACAAAATTGATCCCTCCAAGTATAATAAAAATAAAAGAGTCAAATGCAAGATTCGTTCACTTGATGCTCCACACTAAATCAGATAATAGTTCAACATAACCTCAACAAAAGACCTCCGGGAGCGACCAGCTGAAGTGCCCGGCTTCCGGAGTTCACTGGGTTCACGTCAAGATGAGCTTGGGACAAAACAACACCTTAATAACCGGAGAAAAAATAACTCAATGTTCTGATGAGTTTTCACCGAGTTTTGTGTTATCGCTCAGTGACAACCAAGAGAGAACAAACGAACAACCAATAGTTTGAGTGGAGAAAGTTTTGAAGGCTTTCATTTACAAGTCACCGACACAGAATGATAGTGCTGGTGAAGACGATACAGATGATGATGATGGTGATTAAGATAATGATGAGGATGAGGATGACGATGATGAGGTGGAGGAGCGGGAAGAGGAGGGATGGAAACGGTGATGATGAGGATGATAATGGTGATGTTTATGATGATGGTGATGATGGCAATAATCATGATAATAATACAAATAATGATGATGATGAGGATGAGGGTTATGGTGGTGGTGGGGGTGGTGATGAAAGAGTGATGATAATAATATTGGTGATTATAATAACGACGATAATGATGATGACGGTAGTGGTGATGAAGAAAGTACTGATGTTGCTGATAAAGAGTGACGATGGTGATAATGATAATGATGATGATGAGAAAGATGGTGTTGATGTTGCTGATAAAGACAGTGATGATGGTGATGATGATGATGATGATGATGATGAAGAAAAAGGTGACGAAGAGGATAGTGTTGATGCTCCCGATGGACGTGGAGGGGAAGGTGTGAGAGTGTGTATGGGAGGATGGCGTGCTGTGGGAAGAGCGATCGTTACTGAACAGGGACATGAGCGCCTGCTGATCCGTAGTGAAGGCTGCCTCTCAGGATGCAACGTTGAGAAATTATGGTGAGAGAGAGAAACAGGTTAACTCACTGATTTTAGAGAGAGAGAGAGAGAGAGAGAGAGAGAGAGAGAGAGAGAGAGAGAGAGATGTACTCAGCCCATCCCTGCTGCCAAACAGGGCGTGTCTCCTAGGAAGTCTGAGAACTCCTGCAGTTTGGCTGGCAGTTCTTTTATGTCCTCTTCCTTACGCTCCTGAAACATCATCATCATCATTATCTTCATATGAAGAGGACGGTGATAGGATAGAATACGAGAGTGTCTTTCATAAACTTCTTGACACTTATTCCTTTGCGATTTACTCTGCATATTACACCTCCATATCCTCTGGTATATAACTGATGCAATCTACGTCGATAACGAAACGATATAGATAACGTGAAAGAGTGTGCTAAGGTCCAATACGTATAAAAAGTCGCTTAGAAAATGGAATTACGAAGCTTATAATGCCATTTGCAATATAGCTCATACTACCATTACCGTTTTATGTTTATGGGTTGGGTGGATTTTCGGGACATTAATCATACCCTAATTTCAGAGGTACGGTTGTGGAAAAAAAAAAAATAAACACTACCTTACCCCAAGTGCATAAGAACAGGGTCCTTTTTACCGATGAGTTACACTGGGTAGAATCGGGGAATGGTATGAGATTAGGGATTAGCCTGGGTGAAGGGGCAACCACTCCCCACCTCACCACCGTAAATTAGCGACCAAAAATAACCCAGTTCGAAGATGTTGCAAGTGGAAATGTTGGGTGAGAGAGGGACAGGGGAGACTTCTTTATTTCCTTCAACTGCTCAGAAGCTCTCTGTAGATGGGTTCTGTGTCACCTGAAACGATAGACAAAGACTTCAATCTTAACCTGTGTCTCTCCCACCCAGCACAGCCCAGTTCTTGTCTCTCTTCTATCCCCACTTGTAGGGTAACTCCAGAACACTTGAATCTCCTTTAAACACACATTACATCAAAATATACGATATAAGAGGTACATGAAAAGACACAGGATGTTCAAAAATACTGGTCATACTTTAAAATAGTGAGAGTAATGCGATTTAAGAAATTGGAATAATGAAGTAACAACATGGGGAATCACCCTTATTAATTTTTGTATCCAACTTGTGCAACAAGGCCTCTGATAGTTGTAAAAAATTCATGTCTTACTTTTACGCTTTACTTGATACCAGTGAGATACTATTTGAAATTTTAAGAGAGAGAGAGTCGTAAACAGGTGTACAGGGATAAGTGAACTACGTCTGGGGATTATCGGCTGGATTATCTGCTGAGCCACAAATAGAATACATGCGAAAAGTCAATCATTAGTTGGTTCTAATCTCTGTTTGGTCTTGTGGAGAGGGTGAAGAATGAGAAACTGACTAGAAGTGTATGTAACTAAGGTGGAGGGGTACAGGAGGAGAGGGAGGCCAAGGATGAGATGGAGGGATGGAGTGGAGAGGATGGACAATGTGCGAATGAAGAAAAAAGTGCATGAGAGTTAAAGTGGAGAGGAGGAGGGGGAAGCCAAGGATGTGATAGAGGGATGGAGCGGAGTACAAAGGAGAAAAGGGATGCGAGCTGATGGGAGGGCAGGCAAATAACAGAGGACAGGGCGAAATGGAGGCGATTTGTTTGTGGCCCCTTTTTTGAGAGCACGGCACCTTACAGTAGATAGAGAGAAACTATATTTGGCAGTGTTATTTGTTCCATTATGTATGTATGAGTATTGCAAGACAGATTAGTCAAATAATCTATGTGTGATAATCCTGGAGATGTAACAGAAATCATCATCATAATCATCAGTCCCATTTTCCCCTAAATAAACAGGAGCGTAGGGGTCCGGGCTAGGTTTCTCAGTCCCGAGATTTATAGCAATGACGAATAGCCCCTTACTGTTCCCTGAGTGGCATTTCGTGAACAATAAACCCCCAACCAACCCTCAGATGGAACTAATATATATGTTCTATCTGGTTGAAGCTCCCTAACCCACTAAACCACCAGGCGTTGGTTATATGTCAGTAATTATATCTTTCAATAATTCTTTAACTTTTACGCTAAAAAAAAATAATAATAAAAACAAAACAATTTGGATGTGTACACAATTTTTTAATTTTTCGATTTGCTCTACATGTTTTCTTAGATTACAAATGACTCCTTAATATTTCCTAGAGAGAGAGAGAGAGAGAGAGAGAGAGAGAGCTCGTGTCGTGACTGGTACAGAATGATGGCGTAGGTGAAGAGAGAGTGAGAGAGAGAGAGAGAGAGAGAGGGAGCTCTAGGGTCGTGACTGGTACAGAATGATGGCGTAGGTGAAGGCAGCGTTGACCAGGCCTGCCATGAGGCCGCTCCCGAGGGACGCCATCCTGCCGACGCTGACGTGGGCGCGGTGGGAGGCCAGGCGGGATGTGAGGACGTGAAGGTAGCAGCGCTGGGGGGCGGGGGTGTGGGGGTCCTCACTCAGGTCCCACACGGCCTCCTTCACCGCATCCCACTGAAATGACACCACTTATATGACACCACCACTGAAATGACACCACCACTGAAATGACACCGCTACTGAAATGACACCACCACTGAAATGACACTACCACTGAAAGAACACCACTGAAAGGACACCACTGAAATGACACCATCACTGAAATGACACCATCACTGAAATGACACCATCACTGAAATGACACCACGACTGAAATGACACCACCACTGAAATGACACCACCACTGATATGACACCACTGAAATGACACCACCACTGAAATGACACCACCACTGAAATGACACCACCACTGAAATGACACCACCACTGATATGACACCACCACTGATATGACACCACTGAAATGACATCATCATTGAAATGACGCCACCACTGATATGACACCACCACTGAAATGACACTACCACTGATATGACACCACCACTGAAATGACACCAATGAAATGACACCACCACTAATATGACACAACCACTGTATGACCACCACTGAAATGACACCACCAATGATATGACACCACCACTGATATGACACCACCAATGAAATGACACCACAGAAATAACACCATCACTGAAATGACTCCACCACTGAAATGACCACCAGTGATATGACACAACTGATATGACACCACTGAAATGACACCACTACTGAAAGAACACCACTGAAATGACACCACTGTTAGGACTCCATATTATAATTACAAATCATAATAGATAGATAGATAAATAGATAGATAGACAGCTCTATGCGAGCCTGGGAATGGGAAATGAGCTTGCAAATTACACTGAGGAAAGCTGACGACAGATTACGAAGTGGCCAGTAAGGAGATGATGCAGTTAGTTGTCAGCAATCCACCGGTGAACAAAGCCTTAGTGACCATACACACACATACACACATACTCACACACAGGCTTCTAGAACTTTCCACTCACAAGGAACACAGGTGATACATCTCCTGTTTCACCAGAATTTAGGAAAGAGAGGGCAGAAAGAAGCTAGCCTTAGAATAGACAGGTCGCAGGGAGAAGGGCTTGGCAACTTGAGAGAGAGACAGAGAGAGTGAGACAGAGAGATAGCTAGCGGGACTCTATACTCCGCTCTGTGTGAGAGATTTTGTTAATATTTCCAAGACAAATAAAAATAGTCCCATACTATTCTTTACCTCTCCTGTCACTACATGACAAATGGGAAAGAAGATTATCTACTTACAAGCTACTCAAGTATAACAACCGCTCGCCCACAAGTCTAATATATATAAAACTCCACTACAAGTAACTACCAAGTCTTTTATGACATTTGGTAGCAGCGAACGTATACGAACCTCGTCTACGAATCAACATTGAATTCCTACAAAATATCAAGATTGAAAAAAAAAAAAAAAAACTCTCACAACCAACAACTTACAACAAGCTCCTGACAGTATTCTCTCCAACCAGCCCCCTCCGTCTCCACGATCATCACGCTGATTTAGAAGTGATCACACGACGCCTTGCAAGTAGTTTAACAAGTACTGATACAAACAATCTTGAAATTTCTACGACGAACCAACGAACTACAACCATCTACAATCAACTACAAATAACAGCTCTGCGAGTCGTCTGTATAATCTTCTACACGCACCTACAAGTAGCGGCAGTCTTCATCCTACAACGAGTAAATCACAAGAGAAAAGGACCGAGAAAACATTGACAAAGAAAAACGGGACAAACAAACGAAGAGTGAGACACGACTCATAACCACCAGACCTCACCCTCCTCTCTCTGCTACATCCACCCAACTTCCACTGCTGACGCAGGAGTCAAGAGGTCGAGACGACGAAGCAAATACCAAGTCCATATTCACAACTCATCTTACTCGCTCATCTTCACTCAAGTTACTCATCGCTACTCTTTCACTCACCACAGCTACCAGTGTGGGAAGCCGACGTCACCATGTGCTGAGATGACATCACAACGCGAGTCTGCCATGCCAAGCAACGTGTGACTGACACCAGGCACCTCTCACCCACTACTCATTACTCATTATTCACATAGCTCCTACTCATACTCATTTATTTTCACAGTTAAGTTGGAAATTCGACGTTCTATGCTGAGGTTTGCCTGGGACAGCTGTTAACCACCACAAGCACCAGGCCATGGAATTTCCTGAGTAATATCGTCCATCAACACACCACTAGAATTATCAAGAGATCTTCAATCAAACCTGTATTTTTCTTCCGAGATCGACATTTGTATCGACACACCTCTACGATCTGTATCAAGTGGGTAAAATTATACTTACTCATTTCTTTTCAGTGCTAAAATTAGCTATATTCAACTTATTTACTCAACTATTTTGTTAGGACATAAATAAACAAGAGGCGTATTTCATAACACCATATCTTAATGACAGGAATATTTTCGCCACCATGCACGTTAATACCAGATGACACACAATTTGCCACAACAACAGACTCACAATTAAGAGAGCCCCAAGGCAACACACCAGATGACACACAAATTGCCACAACAACAGACTCACAATTAAGAGAGCCTCAAGGCAACCCACCCCTTGTACAAACCTCACCACACACTAAAGATCAAGAAACAAATACGGCAGTTTCAGATGATGAGTGGGAAATCCCCTCTGACGTAGAAAGTGCGGACTTTGCCGCTGCCTTGCACACATATGCCAATATACTTAACAGGGTTCACCGGTCCGGTCGTACATATTCCACCATTCCCTCACACAACGATAAACACGTCCAAGTTGAATTAACAGAGCAAACAGTCAAAATGAATCAAGAAACAAATACCGCTGATCTAACAACCACACCTCACGTGTTTGTGTATCACGAGGATAAAACTGCCCCAGAATTCTCTGGCACAGACAAAGATCGCATTGATGTCATTTCATTAGTCAGTCAGTGCGAACAAATGTTCATCAAGCGCCACATACTAGATGAACAAGAGAAAATTGCTATTTTTTCATCTTGCATAAGCCAGGAAAGATGTCCAGCGAGCAACTTGCTTCGCTCCGAGAAGCTCCATCGTGCTAGGACATATGATGAATTTAAAACTGAATTTCTGAAGAAATTTTCTGGAGGTATGAACTTCTTGCCAGGTATAATTCCAGAATTACATAAAATTGTAGATCTTGTAAGGGAGCACACTACAAACCATGTGCTCAGTGAAATAACTGCTGATGTCTCCACAATCAAGAGAACATTATTAGCTACTTTGGAAAATTCTAATTGGATAACAGATGATGGAAAGATGTCCCCAGACCTCGTCGTAGACATCATTGGTTATGTAGCTGCCTTGTGTAAATTACCTGATAGGACCCTTAAGATTGCCAAGACGATCGCGTATACCCCAGGAATGTGCTTGCTAGACTTAATGAACGAGGTAGAGATGCAGTGCAGTAAAGCAGGTATGGTCGACACACATGCACATTCTGGTAGAATGAGGGTACCTGAGACAGTATCAGCTGTGAAAACATCTACACCGACCCCAAACAGAGAACAAAATCGATCGCGACCAGAAATCAGGCAGACCAAATAAGCAAACGTGACAAGGCCTCGTTCACAGACGCCTTCCTACAGGCAGTTTCATAAGTTTTTGCGCAGCCCGAGCAGGTCTCGCGCCATAAACAACACTTCTTATGGGAAATCACCTCGTAGGTCACAGTCAGGGGATAGGTCCATTCTATGTCATTATTGTGCAAAACCAGGACACACAAGGTATGAATGCTTTATCAAGGCAAAAGAGGACAAACAAAAGACACAAGGATTTGGTCCTTACTGTAGGCATCATAGATACCAAGGGCACTGGACAAGTGATTGCAAAACAGTAGAAAAAATTGTGTCTATGTTCAAATCGGGGGAAGACCAAGTCATGACATAAAACGAACAAACGTAAAGAAAAACAAGGCTAAACTTCACATAGAAGGCATGTTGGGAAATGAGTGTATCTTGATACCAGCTGTATGTGAGGATCAAAACGTTTCCTTATTTTTAGATACAGGCTCTCCAGTGAACTTAATAACACATGAAGAACTAAATAGAATTCTTAAAAATAAAAAGAAAGTAACTTTTCTGGATGAAGCTGATTTAGATTTATACACGGTAGATGGACAAGAGATAACAGTGAAAGGTATGATAAGATTAAATATCAGTTTCACAGAAACTACAAGACCATTTTCTGCATTTTTCTATATCGTTGAAAACTTAGCAATTAAAGTTCATATGTTACTGGGCTTAAGATCCATGAGAGCTGAGAACATAACTATACTCCCACAAATGAATGGAATAGACTTTGAAAATGAATTCATGGAGGAAATAACTTCAGAGCCCTCACCGATTGGTAGAAGAGAGCCAAAAAGAATTGGTAATATAAAAGGCTTAAACAAACATACACAAACAGATCAGTGTATAGATCCACTCCCACCACCAACCCCATCCTCCAGAATTAGTGACCCAGATAACAGAAGTGATTTATCAATTTTTCCAGCCCATCTCACTAATGATTTAGTTATACCACCTAATTCATACATGAAGGTTACCATAAAGAGCAAATTACGGAATAGTACTGTTCTTGTCTTAGAAGAATTATGTAAAGTGAAGGGATTGTCAGTAGAAAACACATTATGTCATATGAACGACGAAGGGCAAACTCAGATATTCATAATTAATCACATGAATGGGGAAGTTCAGTTGAAAAAGGGAACTTGCATAGTTAATATTGAAAAATGTCCCGCCCCTGTGAAGGAAATAGTTATAGCTGGAGTAACAAGTGAGATAAAATCTACGGATAGAGAAAGAATAAAAGAGAATTTAATTCACTCAGGTGAATTTGATGAAGAAAGTGATTTGTTAACCCTGCTGGAAACACACAGGGACACCGTAGCATTGCCCGGAGAACAATTAGGGTGTACTAATTTGATTAATCACATGATTAATGTGCACCCAGAAACACCACCAATTTTCGTACCAACTTACCGCATACCACACTCCCAACGTACACTTGCAAATCAGTATGTCGATGAAATGTTAAAACTTGGAATTATTGAGCCTTCAGTCTCCCCGTGGAATGCCCCCTTATTCTTCGTGCCCAAACGAAATGGAGAAATGCGTGCGGTAGTAGATTACCGTAAACTAAATAATCACACAATCCCAGACAGATTTCCCATGCCATTGCTAAGCGATGTTCTACAGAATATTGGTCCTGAGAATAATATATTCTCGACCATCGATCTCCTAAACGGCTACTATCAGATTCCGGTATCTAAGGAGTCACGTAAATTCACTGCCTTTTCAACAAACAGAGGCCATTACGAGTATCAATATACAAGAATGCCAATGGGACTGAGGACAGCCCCAGGCACATTCCAGCGTCTTATGAATTACGTATTGTCCGGAATTTTAGGACAAGGAATATTTGTTTATCTTGACGATATTATAATAGCAACGAAGAATATTAAGGATCATCTCAGGAAATTAGACTTACTCTTACAAAAGCTTAGTGATGCTGGATTAAAAATTAAACTTTCTAAATGCAAATTTTGCTTTAAGGAAATAAATTTCTTAGGCAACAAATTAAGTTCTGATGGTATTCACACCACTGATGACAAAATACAGGCAGTGAGAGATTTTCCTGAACCCACTACGACTGACGAAGTTAGACAATTTTTAGGTCTGGCTGGGTACTATAGGTCATTCGTACCACAGTTCTCTCATATAGCCTTTCCTGAAATGACACAACCACTGAAAACTGAAATGACACCACCACTGATATGAAACCACCACTAATATGACATCACCACTGATATGACACCACCACTGATATGACACCACCACTGAAATAACACCACCACTGAAACGACACACCACTGATATGACACCACCACTGATATGACACCACCACTGATATGACACCACCACTGATATGGCACCACCACTGAAATGACACCACCACCGAAATGACACCACTGATATGGCACCACCACTGAAATGAACCACTGAAATGATACCACCACCGAAATGATCTCACAATTACTTTATAGGGTTCTTGTAGTGAAGTTTTGTAGATCAGTTATACATATATTAGACTCGTGGACGAGCGGTTGTTATACTTGAGTAGTTTTGTATTTAGATAATCGTCGTTCCCTTTTGTCATGACTTGACAGGAGAAGTAAAGAGGAGTATGGGACTATTGTTATTTGTCTTGGAAATAGTTACAAAGTCACTCACACACGAGTGAAGTACGAGTATAGAGTCCCGCGAGCTAACCTCTCTCTCTCTCTCTCTCTCTCTCTCTCTCTCTCTCTCTCTCTCTCTCTCTCGCCCATGTTGCTAGGCTCTTCTCCCTACTACCTGTCGGTTCTATAGCTAACCTCCTTCTGAGCTCTGCTTCCTAAATTCTGGTGTAGCAGGGGTCGTGTCACGTCTGTAAAACCGTTATTGGAATGTTCTAGAAGCCTGTGTGTGAGTATGTGTGCATGTGTGTGTATGGTCACGAGGCGCTGTCGTGTGCCTATCAAGCATTAGAGTGTGTAAGCATGCTTAGCATTGGTCGATTCTCGCAGACACAATACCTTCTCATCATCTGACTTGCTGCTTCTATCTCTCTGTCTATCTATCTATTTATCTATCTATCTATTATGATTTGTAAGTATAATATGGAGTCCTGACATTGCTCGGTCACGCACTGGAGGTCCTCCAACAGTAATTATTATTGATATATGCTAATCTATTAGTACATAATATTGATTATAATATTATATACATATAATATTCATGTTAATATTGTACTGATCCAGTAATATTACATTTTAAACAAGTTGTATACATAATTGAACAAATGCAATGGTCGTTGTATGACATTTTGTAAGATGTGTTTGTATAACGGACATACGCATATAATTGTGCATTGGTAATACGGCTAGGTTATTACATTACATACTGAGTTATCCCTTTAGTAATGTCTAATATTTCACCTAACTTGTGTGATGATTCTGGTAATATAGAATTGTTGTAAAATTGTATGACTGTACATAATATTGTAGTAATATTGTGGTAATACATAATTGTAACATTGTGAATTGTTACATAATTGAATTATAATTGTTACACTGTAGTAACATTATAGTAATACATAATTGTAACATTTTATGAGTTGTTACATAATATTGTGGTAATACATAATTGTGTTGGCCTTATAATTGTAGTTACATTTTGTTAATGCAATTGTTACATAATTGTGTTGGCCTTATAATTGTAGTTAAAGTTACATAAAAGTTACATCTTGTTAATGCAACTGTTACATAATTGTTACATATTGTTTGTAGTTACATATCGTTTGTAGTTACATAATTGTAATAATTGCAGTCCTGACACTGAACCCGGTCATGCTGCGGTCGATGATAGTGATGATGTGACATGCCACTGGCTCGTGGAGACAACAATTTGCTTTTTGTTTCACTTATAGAAGGAGTTTATGTGATGATGTGCCATGCCACTTCCTTATGGAGACAACAATTTGCTTTTTATTTCACTTATAGAAGGAGTTTATGTGATGATGTGCCATGCCACTAGCTTGTGGAGACAACAATTTGCTTTTTTGTTTGTAGTTTATGTGGTATTTTGGCATTTGTAGTAACACTTACACTAATTTTCATTTGTTTGTTATGTGATCTTACTGTTTTTTTTTTTTCTTTTTTTGTATGTATTGATTTTCTATAGTTTGTTTTTCTTCGTTTGTCTACTTTTTTTCGGTGTTGTTCGAGGTTGCATAATTGCTGGCTAATTTCCTTGGGACCTTTTTTTAAGGTTTAGTTTATATTGCACAGATATTACTGAAAATGATATTATATAGCCCCATATTTTGTTATTTTATATAAAATATATATATATATATATATATATATATATATATATATATATATATATATATATATATATATATATATATACACTATATACAGTATTAACTATATACACTGACTTGTTGTTCACTTGTACCGATCGTGGGCAATATGTGTGTCAGCACTGTGTGGAAATCTTTGTCTTCACGACTGTGTGGAAGATGTTCATTCTTGCTAACGTCATTTGTGTTGGCCATTTTTTTTTTCTGGTTTTCCTTGTAACTTAATTTATTTGTTTCCACTAGGTAGCTTTAATTAATAAATGTTTAATACAGTTCTTTTAATCGCTCACTGAGAAGCTGTGATAGTATATATTCTTTATTACTTTGTGGATGTAGTGATGTATAGCTGTATGTCTGAAACACGTATTTTATGTAGGTATAAATGGTAACACTCGTTGGTAGTAGATAACTGCTATAATAAATGAATGAATATATACAGTGTACAATATTTATTGTTGGTGCAAGTATTTAATGATTGAATTGTGAAGATAACTGAAGTAGATATATGTATTTAAGTTGTAATTATACAGCAGGTTTTATATGTTTGTGCAAAATGTGTTGTCTATCACTGTGTATCGTAGAAATCAAGTAACTATGTAACTCATTAATTTTTACCGTGGTGGGAATGGTGTGAGTGATGTTGCACGTGGTGATAGCGTTGTCCTTCACGGGTTGATTGACGTGTTGTCGTCTTAGCAAAAACGTATGGTGACGTCGACTTCCCACACTGGTAGCTGTGGTGAGTAACTGAGTAGCGATGAGTAACTTGAGTGAAGATGAGTAAAATGAGTTGTGAATATGGGCTTGGTATTTGCCGCATCGTCTTGACCTCTTCACTCCTGCGTCAGTGGTGGAGGTTGGGGGACGGCAGCAGAGAGAGGAGGGTGAGGTCTGGTTGTTGTGAGTTGTGAGTCGTGTCTTACTCTTTGTTTGTTTGTTTTGTTTTTCTTTCTCGATGTATTCTCGGTCCTTTTCTCTTGTGATTTACTCCTTGTGGGATGAAGACTGCCGCTACTTGTAGGTGCATGTAGAAGATTATACAGACGACTCATAGAGTTGTTACTTGTAGTTGATTGTAGATGGTTGTAGTTCGTTGGTTCGTCGTAGAAATTGCAAGATTGTTCGTATCAATATTTTGTTAAACTACATCAACGTGATGATCGGGCAGACAGAGAGGGGGTACGAGAGAATACTCTCTGGAGATGGCTGTGAGTTCTGGGTTGTAAGAGGTATTTTTTTATTTTTCAATCTTGATAATGCAGAATCAACTGTACACTCGTGGGCTCGTAGGCTTGTAGACTCACAGACTCGAAAGCTTGTAGCTTGTATTTTGTAGGAATTCACTGTAGAACTGAAGCTAATCTTGGTTAGAGTCTCGCCTGGTTTTGTAGAAATTCACTGTAGATTCGTAGACGAGGTTCGTACGTTTGCTGCCGCCGTATCTCACAATAACTTTATAGAGTGCTTGTAGTGAGGTGTTTTAGATCAGTTATACATATATTAGACTCGTGGACGAGCGGTTGTTATACTTGAGTAGTTTTGTAAGTAGGTAATCATCGTTCCCTTTTGTGATGACTTGACAGGAGAGGTAAAGATGAGTATGGGACTATTGTTATTTGTCTTGGAAATATTAACAAAGTCTCTCACACACGAGTGAAGTATAGTCCCACGAGCTAACGTCCCTGTCTCTCTCTCTCTCTCCCTCTCTCTCTCTCTCTCTCTCTCTCTCTCTCTCTCTCTCTCTCTCTCTCTCTTCCACCCTCTCGCCCATGTTGCTAGGCTCTTCTCCCTACTACCTGTCGGTTCTATAGCTAACCTCCTTCTGAGCTCTGCTTCCTAAATTCTGGTGTAGCAGGGGTCGTGTCACGTGTGTTACACTGTTGTTGGAATGTTCTAGAAGCCTGTGTGTGAGTATGTGTGTATGTGTGTGTAGGTCACGAGGCGCTGTCGTGTGCCTATCAAGCATTAGAGTGTGTAAGCATGCTTAGCACTGGTTGATTCTCACAGACAAAATACCTTCTCATCATCTGACTTGCTCCTTCTATCTGTCTGTCTATCTATCTATTTATCTATCTATCTATTATGATTTGTAATTATAATATGAAGTCCTTATATTGCTCGGTCACGCACTGGTTGTCCTCCGACAGTAATTATTATTGACATATGCTAATCTATTAGTACATAATATTGATTTAATATTGTATAAATATAATATTCATGTTAATATTGTACTGATCCAGTAATATTACATTTCAAACTAGTTGTATACATAATTGAACAAATGCAATGATTGTTGTATGACATTTTGTAAGATGTGTATGTATAACGGACATACGCATATAATTGTGCAATGCTAATACGGCTAGGTTATTACATTACATATTGAGTTACCCCTTTAGTAATGTCTAATATATCACCTAACTTGTGTGATGATTCTGGTAATACAGAATTGTGGTAAAATTGTATGTCTTTACATAATATTGTAGTAATATTGTGGTAATACATAATTGTTACGTTGTGAATAGTTACATAATTGAATTGTAATTGTTACATTGTAGTAACATTGTAGTAATACATAATTGTAACATTTTATATTGTTTGTAGTTACATATCGTTTGTAGTTACATAATTGTAATAATTGCAGTCCTAACACTGAACCCGGTCATGCTGCGGTCGATGATAGTGATGATGTGACATGCCACTGGCTCGTGGAGACAACAATTTGCTTTTTGTTTCACTTATAGAAGGAGTTTATGTGATGATGTGCCATGCCACTTCCTTGTGGAGACAACAATTTGCTTTTTATTTCACTTATAGAAGGAGTTTATGTGATGATGTGCCATGCCACTAGCTTGTGGAGACAACAATTTGCTTTTTTGTTTGTAGTTTAAGTGGTATTTTGGCATTTGTAGTAACACTTACACTAATTTTCATTTGTTTGTTATGTGATCTTACTGTATTTTTTTTTCTTTTTTTGTATGTATTGATTTTCTATAGTTTGTTTTTCTTCGTTTGTCTACTTTTTTTCGGTGTTGTTCGAGGTTGCATAATTGCTGGCTAATTTCCTTGGGACCCTTTTCTAAGGTTTAGTTTATATTGCACAGATATTACTGAAAATGATATTATATAGCCCCATATTTTTTTTATTTTATATATATATATATATATATATATATATATATATATCTCTATATATATATATATATATATATATATATATATATACAGTATTAACTATATACACTGACTTGTTGTTCACTTGTACCTGTCGTGGGCAATATGTGTATCAGCACTATGTGGAAATCTTTCTCTTCACGACTGTGTGGAAGATGTTCATTCTTGCTAACGTCATTTGTGTTGGCCATTTTTTTTTTTTTCTGGTTTTCCTTGTAACTTAATTTATTTGTTTCCACTAGGTAGCTTTAATTAATAAATGTTTAATACAGTTCTTTTAATCGCTCACTGAGAAGCTGTGATAGTATATTTTCTTTATTATTTTGTGGATGTAATGATGAATAGCTGTATGTCTAAAACACGTATTTTATGTAGGTATAAATGGTAACACTCGTTGCTAGTAGATAACTGATATAATAAATGAATGAATATATACAGTGTACAATATTTATTGTTGGTGCAAGTATTTAATGATTGAATTGTGAAGATAATTGAAGTAGGTATATGTATTTAAGTTGTAATTATACAGCAGGTTTTATATGTTTGTGCAAAATGTGTTGTCTATCACTGTGTATCGTAGAAATCAAGTAACTATGTAACTCATTAATTTTTACCGTGGTGGGAATGGTGTGAGTGATGTTGCACGTGGTGATAGCGTTGTCCTTCACGGGTTGATTGACGTGTTGTCGTCTTAGCAAAAACGTATGGTGACGTCGACTTCCCACACTGGTAACTGTGGTGAGTAACTGAGTAGTGATGAGTAACTTGAGTGAAGATGAGTAAGATGAGTTGTGAATATGGGCTTGGTATTTGCCGCGTCGTCTTGACCTCTTCACTCCTGCGTCAGCGGTGGAGGTTGGGGGACGGTAGCAGAGAGAGGAAGGTGAGGTCTGATGGTTATGAGTTGTGAGTCGTGTCTCACTCTTCGTTTGTGTGTTTTGTTTTTTCTTTCTCGATGTTCTCGGTCCTTTTCTCTTGTGATTTACTCCTTGTGGGATGAAGACTGCCGCTACTTGTAGGTGCGTGTAGAAGATTATACAGACGACTCGTAGAGTTGTTACTTGTAGTTGATTGTAGATGGTTGTAGTTCGTTGGTTCGTTGAATAAATTGCAAGATTATTTGTATCAATATTTTGTTAAACTACATCAACGTGATGATCGGGCAGACGGAGAGGGGGTTCGAGAGAATACTGTCAGGAGCTGGCTGTGAGTTTTTGGTTATAAGAGGTATTTTTTTTTTTTTTAATCTTGATAATGCAGAATCAACTATACACTCGTGGGCTCGTAGGCTTGTAGACACGCAGACTCGAAAGCTTGTAGCTTGTATTTTGTAGGAATTCACTGTGGAACTGAAGCTAATCTTGGTTAGAGTCTCGCCTGCTTTTGTAGAAATTCACTGTACATTCGTACACGAGGTTTGTACGTTCGCTGCCACCGTATATCACAATAACATTCTAGAGTGCTTGTAGTGAAGTTTTGTAGATCAGTTATGCATATATTAGACTCGTGGACGAGCGGTTGTTATACTTGAGTAGTTTTGTAAGTAGATAATCTTCGTTCAATTTTGTCATGACTTGACAGGAGAGGTAAAGATGAGTATGGGACTATTGTTATTTGTCTTGGAAATATTAACAAAGTCTCACACACGAGTGAAGTATAGAGTCCCGCGAGCTAACCTCCCTGTCTCGCTCTCTCTCTCTCTCTCTCTCTCTCTCTCTCTCTCTCTCTCTCTCTCTCTTCCACCCTCTCGCCCATGTTGCTAGGCTCTTCTCCCTACTACCTGTTGGTTCTATAGCTAACCTCCTTCTGAGCTCTGCTTCCTAAATTCTGGTGTAGCAGGGGTCGTGTCACGTGTGTTACACTGTTGTTGGAATGTTCTAGAAGCCTGTGTGTGAGTATGTGTGTATGTGTGTGTATGGTCACGAGGCGCTGTCGTGTGCCTATCAAGCATTAGAGTGTGTAAGCATGTTTAGCAATGGTCGATTCTCGCAGACACAATACCTTCTCATCATCTGACTTGCTGCTTCTATCTGTCTGTCTATCTATCTATTTATCTATCTATCTATTATAATTTGTAATTATACTATGGGGTCCTGACAATGACACCACTGAAATGACACCACCACTGAAATGACACCACCACTGAAATGACACCACCACTGAAATGACACCATCACTTAAATGACACCACTGAAATGACACCACCACTAAAATGACACTACCACTGAAATGACACCACCACTGAAAAGACACCACCACTGAAATGACACCACCACTGAAATGACACAACTGAAATATCACCACCACTGAAATGACTCCACTGAAATGACACCACCACTAAAATGACACCACTGAAATGACACCATCACTGAAATGACACCACCACTGAAATGACACCACCACTGAAATGACACCACTGAAATGACACCACCACCGAAATGACACCACCACTGAAATGACACCACCATTGAAATGACACTACCACTGAAATGACACCACCACTGAAATGACACCACCACTGAAATATCACCATCACTGAAATGACACCATCACTGAAATGACACCACTGAAATGACACCATCACTTAAATGACACCACTGAAATGACACCACCACTGAAATGACACCACTGAAATGACACCACTGATATGACACCACCACTGAAAATACACCATGCACCACTGACATGACACCTCAACTAAATGAACACCTTTGCTGGATACCGTCACTGCTACATCCAGTAACCCTGACATATAAGTCTTTGCAGGGTGTATTGCCCAACGTCTCAGTAATCTATAACTAAAACTCTTTTATTCACTTCTCTTCTAGTAAAGCTGTTCCCAATACCCTTCCATTCATTCCTCCAAAATACTTTAACACCTTGCTCCCTGTCCACTAATCTATTCTTACAGTTTTCGATTTCTTCGCCTTTCTTTAGCCATCCACCCAGGTTTCACACTCCTCAAATTAAGTCCGTCCTATCCACCACTCACTTTTGTCTAAACCATTCATTATTTATCCTCTCCAGCATATGGTCGGTTATAAGAAATATATCCAAGAAGAAAAATAAACAGAAATAAGATTGCCAGAACTGCCTAAGGAATGCAAGGTGATCCCTACACAGTTATAGTACAATGATACACTTTGGTGCAAATTCTCTGTGCGATGAACATCCAAAAACATAGATCTATAATTAATGAACATGCAAATATATATGAACTCAAAATTTGCGTGTTTATATGCTTGATGTTGACCCCATAAAATCTATTTAAAATGCCTTATAAAAAAGAAAAAAAAAGAGATGTCGGGGGTAGTGCAGTGTGAAACAACTGTCCTAATTAAGTCTGAAGAGACTTGGTGAAGAATTAAAGGAATGGCGTCAAGTTGAAAAAAGCCTTTGGAAGAAAGCAAGAAATGAATAATATAAGGCAGCTTTCTATACTAAATGTAACATAATATTATTCATGACAAAAGTTTCTATAAAGTAAATGAAGGGAAACAACTCAGGAGGCTCGTAATCCTTTCATTTCCCGGTGCTGTTCTGGGCAATATTAGCAATTTCTCCCAAACAAGGATTATAGGTGATTACTTTTTATCTGTGGCCGAATGTTCTAAGGAATATCTGTGTCTCACCTCCCTATTGTTAAGGCTGCCACACAAACTAGTCTCAGTTTCTCAAGAAGCACCCTAACCTCTGAACTCAGACTCCTATCACCCACCATCATCTTATTCTGTTCCACCAATTCCTTTCTGTGTCCCCCCCATCTTTGACTTGCATCGTAACAGGTAATTTACAACACTTATCTCCACCAGGCTTCACAAACAATCGCCAATAACGCAGCCCAAACTGCCAAATGCTCTGTTTCCATCCCACTCACTTTATTTTGAAGTATGAAAGTATTGCTCCTCCACCGTGCCCAGCCATGCTTTCCCCACTAGCTGTTGTAGGCACATAGAGATCACTGGGTAGTCATTATTTGCACAGAATCGTAAGCTGTATTAAAAGAATATTATAGAATGGGGACGGCTTTAAATTCTAATCAAGGATTGTCCCCTCTCTCCGCTCAGAATAAAGTCATCTAATGGTGAGAATGGCAAAATTAAAAGCTTATTATAGTACAGAAGACAATTAATCTTCAGTTGCCGAACACCCAGTTTAATAATGCTTAAACGTTGAAGGAAACCACTCTCAGGGTCTGATGTAATCGTGAAGACATGATAATGAAGTAAAGACATACTACACTTCACTCTTTATTCATAAGAATTGAATGCTGAAATAGTTCTGGGCCTCTGAGAACTGAACCATCCTTTCTTTAAATCTTTCTAAGTATATTAGCAAATATTTTTAATCACGGTAAATCACATGCATCAATCTATCAAGCTTACCGCCTGCGAAAGCCTATCAGCCTGCCAGCAGAGGAGACCAAAACGTGCCAGCTCATTCAAGAAGTGCATGATATTTCGTGCTTCCGTGTGTCCTAGAAGTAGAATGTATGTCATAGTTGCCCCGTTAGCCAGGAAGATGGCACACCTCAGCACCATGGGAGTCGAGAACACCTGAAACATTTAAAAGGGCATATAATTACCTCCCTTCCAACCTCAAGTTAGGGAATGTTTGAAGCGGCATTATACCCTCTTTACACCAACTTCACCTAAATTTGCCATCTCTCCATCGTGACTGCTGAATTGTAGGATTAAATTAGCACTAGAATAGGATGTTTGTCACGAAGAAAGTATGCAAGGCCGTAACACTGTCATTTTCTGCCACTTAGTTACACGAAATAGTCTGCAAAAGAAAGAAAATCTGGGCCAAGTTAATATAAAAAGATTAGTCACACGCAGTAGCATGGAGTCTGTACACTGACCCGACAAGCCTTTTGGAAAAGGTGATGTGACTGTTCCCTTTTTACTCTAATTTAACTTAAAATTGCCATTTCTCCAAGTTGAATGCTAAGCTGTGACAATAGATTAAACTTAAATATGGTGTTAATCATGAAGAAGTGGTGTGGAAAGGATGTAGAACTATAACACTGTCGTATTTTGCAACTGAATCATCGTACAGTAAGCTGTAAAAGGAAAATGTGAGCCAAGTTAAGGTAAAAAGAGTATAGAATGGCTTTGGAAATGTGGCAGTATGACATCCATTCTGAGATAACACAGTGCATGGGAATTGTCTTAGTAAACACATATTATTTATTGTCGACAGGACCAGTATTCTTAACCCGTGTCTTTCGTCAGAGGCTGAATTACCAGTATTCCCATGTCGCAAAAGAAGAGCGGCTGTCACATGTTTTGATATTCGTGTGCACGCTCCTATGTGAATGTGTGTGTGTGTGGGCGGGTGGGTGGGTGTGGGTGTGTGGGTGTATATTTCGATTTGTCTGTCTGTCTGTGTGCTTGTATCTTTGTGTGAACAAAATAACTCAGGCTTTTATCAAATTTTCAAGCAATTTGATAGAAGTGAGGAGGGTCAGTCAGTGAATAAACCCATTTTGTGTGAGGACAGTTGGTCAAAGTTCAAGGACTTGTGTGAAGGGCAAAAGTGTGCTTAGCAAAATCAAATTAAAGTTTTCCCTAATTTAGAGCAAACAATGTGTAGGATGTAGGATGTATGAAGTTTTTTAATTTTGAGGTCAATTAACCAGACATCAGTGTCCACGGGCAAGGCCAGAGTTTGAATCATGTGTCTGTTTGGATGCAAAATAACTAAAGCAGCTTTCAACTGGTTTAAATGAAGCTTGGTGGATAGAGTAAGTGTCCCCGAAGGAGTTAACTTTTTTTTTTTTTTTTTTACATTTATGTCAAAGAATTGGTCACATGGTAAAGTCAGCTTAAACAGTTTTTTTTTTCATTCAGACTAAATTTCTTGGAAAATTTCAGGTTAAAGCATGAATAACAAAATTGCATTTTGAGAACAGCCAGTCAAGGGTCAAGATCACAGGGAAGAGTCGAAGAAGGGATCACAGGACAAAGTCAACTCAAACTGTTCTTATCTGACTGAAATCAGACTTGGTTAAAGGATTAAAGGTTAGACCAGAAAGAAGTATTTTGAAGATAAAATTTATGGCCATAGGATTCGTCAGCGGTTACGGGTGATGCATTCTCTGTATGCACTGTTTAACCTTTTCTGGTCTTAAAACTGTTATTATTCATTAAATTGCTGCAGAATGCCTTGAAGCATGAAAATAGTCCTGTGAACATGTGACTGGGGTACTTATGAGGGATTACAACGGAGAAAGCTGGATGAGGGTTTTTGTAAAATGGTTGATATGGTCTGCCAATTTCACCCATATTTAAGGAGAGGGCTGATATGAAAATGTACAGTATAACTCTGGATGTTACTCAAATATTTTTTCTGTTAAAGACGTCAGAATGAATGAAACGTGCTTGAAAATGCGAGTTAGAGGGGAAACTGTTATAGAGCTTAATTTTCTTATAAGTTTTATATAACGATTGCTGGCAAATCAGAAAAATTATATTGTTCATTAGATGTGAGATAAGACAGTATCATCCATATCCTGGCATAATAAGGATTCAGAAATGCTGCTCCTAGCGTGATGTGTAGGTTATGAGGCAATTAAATGGTACCACTAGAGCAATGCAGTGAGTCAGTGAGGGAGTGGAGAAAGGATCTGAAGCAATACGTATCTGGCTGGAGAGTGTGGAAACTATATTCTTTTTCATTTTTTACCATCTGATCCAATTATGATACTAAAATTTGCAAGAAACACCTCTGTACAACTATAGGCTGCAGCCACCAAGACACCACACACGTTTTGAAACTTTGCATTCCGACTAGATGTGCGTTAAATTACTGGAACCCAAATTATCTGAAGGATTGTACAATAATCCATTTCAAATGCTCAAAATGCTTCATAACAGTATATAAATGACGGGCACGCAAGAGCTTTGGTCACTGACATTACATACTTTCATATATTGGGAGCACTGTCTCAAAACGACGCCTCTAGTTGGACACCCAACAAAAGCAGCATCACTACTCTTTTGTATGTTGGAAATAAGAGTAAGCAAGTACGTCAGAAACTGATGCTGGTGATAGTTTTGGCATTTCTGACTCACTGTGGTATCAGCTGAGAAATGCTGTCAACAATCAATGACCCCAACAGCAACCATATGGGCCTGATGGAGTCCCTTCTGTTGTTCTCAAGAACTGTGCTTCTGTGCTAACGCCTTGCCTAGGTAAACTCTTTTGCCTTTGTCAATCAACTGGTACCTTTCCTTCTTGCTGGAAGGTGGCTCCCATTCAACTAGTCCCAAAGAAGGGTGACCATTCCCAGCCCTCTAACTATCGTCCAATTGCTTTAACATCCTGTGTCTCAAAAGTTTTTTGAGTCTATTCTTAACAGAAAAATTTTAAAGCATCTTTCCTATCGCAACCTTTCTGATCATCAGTATGGGTTCCGTCAGGGACGCTCCACTGGCGATCTTCTCACCTACCTTTCAGATTCCTAGTCATCCTTCTTTCGGGACTTTGGCGAAAGCTTTGCCATTGCACTTGACATCTCAAAGGCTTTCGCTCGAGTGTAGCATAAATCTTTAATTCCCAAAATGCCCTCTTACGATTTATATCCTTCTATTTGTGCCTTCATCTGTAGCTTCCTTTCTGGTCTTTCTATAGCTGCTGTTGTAGACGGCCATCGTTCTTCTAGATCTATCAACAGTGGTGTTTCTCAGGGCTCTGTTGTATCACCAACTCTCTTTCTTTTATTCATCAATGATCTTCTAACCTGTACATCTAACCTTATCCACTTGTACACTGATGATTCCACTCTTCACCTTTCCATTCGGCTTCCGCAACGTCCATCTCAACAGTTACATCAACAAACAAGGGATGAGGCTATGGCACACCTTACGTCTGACTTGGTTCGTATCTCTGACTGGGGTAAAAATAATCTTGTTTTTAATGCATCAAAGACTCAGTCTTTACACCTAACAACCCGTCAAAATCTTCCACAGGAGTACCCACTACTCTTTAATAATACCCAACTCAATCCAGCATCATCCTTGAACATGCTTGGGGTTTCGTTCACTCGGGACTTATCTTGGAAAGATCATATTGCATCTCTTGTAAAATCTGCTTCCAAGAGATTAGGTGTGCTAAGCCGACTCCGTACCTTCTTTACCCCTGCACGGTTGTTAACTTTATACCCGGGTTTTATTCGCCCCTGTTTAGAGTACAACTTTCATGTGTGGGGAGGCTCCCCACATACAGCTCGTCTCAATAGAGTGGAGTCAAAGGCTTTTCATCTCATCAACTCTCCTTCTCTTACTGGCTCCCTTCAACCTCTGTCTCTTCACCGCACTGTTGCCTCTTTATCTCTTTTCTATCGCTACTTTCATGGTCACTACTCCTCTGAACTGTCCGCTTGCATCCCTTCACCTCTACGACTGGTGCGTTGCAACCGTCTAGCAACAAACTCTAATCCCTATTCTGTCCAACTCTATAATGCAAGAGTTAATGGCCTCTCCCAGTCCTTCATTTATGCAACAGGTTAAATCTGGAACTGTCTCCCTCTGTCTGTATTTCCTACTTCCTACGATCTACAGTCTTTCTAACACAGTGTTTCCAGGCATCTCGAAATGAATGGATCTTGAATTTAGCTCTCTTTTGTACTGCTTTTTTTTTTCTTCGAAGGAACTGTTTTGTGGGCTCAGCCTCTGCGTCCTTCTTTCTTGCATAAAAAAAAAGCAACAATGGTGGTCATCAAGTGATCATGCAACAGGAGGCAACGGCAATGGTCATGTCCTATCAGGCTATCTAACTCGAAGAAATTCCATGAAATGCACACACACACACACACACACACACACACACACACACACACACACACACACACACACACACACACACACACACAGATAGACAGGCACAGTGGAAGAGGACATAAAAAAAATATTGTGGACTTATGAAAGAGGGGCTTAAGGATATAAACAGGCAATATGCTCACTTGATTGTAGAGGTAAGTGAGGTGGCGTAGGTGGTGGCAGCGGTGGGCAGTTTCACTCACGACTGTCCATTGACACTGACCCTGCTGGTATTAATTTATGGGACTGTATTCTTGCTGGCTTAAGAGAGTTTTTTATCTCACCCTAATATGTTCTCGAGAACTAGTCATATCTTGTTAAAATTGACACAATTTGAATAACATGAAAGAGGATATTATAGTGCAAAGAACAGAGAACAGTGCATATACCTGAAAGATAAGTCATAAGATATTCCTAATCAAAGAGAATGCTCTACAATATCGACAACATGCATAAAATAACATAGCGAGGTATGTCTGCTTGAAAGTGTGTAATGTGTTCAAACAAACAGGCTTGCTTATGTAATTCTGTGTTTCAGGTGGTACACATGTGAGTATTTTTTTTTTTTATGCGAGGAAGAAGGAACCAAAGGCCATGAGCCCGCAGTAACAGTTCCCTCCAAGAGAAAAACAAAATACAATATAGAGCCAAATTCAAGATCCGATCATTTTGAGATGCCTGGACACACTGCTTTTGAAAGACTGGAGATCATAGGCAGCAGGAAATACAGACAGAGGGAGACAGTTCCAGAGCTGACCTGTTGCATAAATGAAAGACTGGGAGTAACGGTTAACTCTTGCACTAGAGAGTTGGACAGAAAAAAGATGAGAGTTTGTTGCCAGACGGGTGCTATGCGCCCGTCGTAGAGGTGGAGGAATGCAAGCAGACAGTTCAGAGGAGCAGTGACCATTAAAGTAGCGATAGAAAAGAGATAAAGATGCAACAGTCCGGCGAAGAGACAGAGGTTGAAGGGAGTCAGTAAGAGGAGAAGAGTTAATGAGACGAAAAGCCTTTGACTCCACCCTATTAAGAAGAGCTGTATGTGGGGAGCCTCCCCACACATGAGAGTTGTACTCCACACAGGGGTGGATAAAACCCCTGTATAGAGTCAACAATTGTGCAGAGGTAAAGAAAGAGCGGAGTCGGCTTAGCACACCCAATCTGTTGGAAGCAGATTTTACAAGAGATGTAATATGATCTTTCCAAGGTAAGTCCTGAGTAAATGAAACCCCAAGCATGTTCAAGGATGATGCAGGATTAAGCTGAATATTATTAAACATTAGTGGGTATACCTGTGGAAGATTTTGTCGGGTTGATAGGTGTAAGAACTGAGTCTTAGATGCATTAAAATCAACCACATTATTTTTATCCCAGTCAGAGATACGAGCCAAGTCAGACATTAGGTGTGCCATAGCCTCATCCCTTATTTGAAGTAACTGTTGAAATTGTCGTTGTGGGAACCGAATGGAAAGGTGAAGGGTGGAGTCATCAGCGTATGAGTGGATAGGGTTAGATGTACAGCTTAGAAGATCATTGATGAACAAAAGGAAGAGAGTTGGTGATAGGACAGAGCCCTGAGGAGCACCACTGTTGATAGATCTAGGAGAAGAACGATGGCCGTCTACAACAGCAGCTATAGAACGACCAGAAAGGAAGCTAGCGATGAAGGCACAGATAGAAGGATAGAAACCGTAAGAGGGCAGTTTGGAAATTAAAGATTTATGCCAGACTCGATCGAAAGCCTTTGAGATGTCAAGTGCAATGGCAAAGCTTTCGCCAAGGTCCCGAAAGGAGGATGACCAGGAGTCTGAAAGGTAGGTGAGAAGATCGCCAGTGGAGCGTCCCTGACGGAACCCATACTGACGATTGGAAAGAAGGTTGTGATAGGAAAGATGCCTTAAAATTTTTATATTAAGAATTGACTCGAAAACTTTTGAAATACAGGACGTTAAAGCAATTGGACGATAGTTGGAGGGTTGGGAGTGGTCACCCTTCTTTGGGACTGGCTGAATGAGAGCAAACTTCCAGCAAGAAGGAAAGGTACAAGTTGACAGACAAAGGCGAAAGAGTTTGCCTAGGCAGGGTGTAAGCACAGAAGCACAGTTCTTGAGAACAACAGGAGGGACCCCATCAGGCCCATATGCCTTGTTAGTACTGAGGCCAGTGATGGCAGAAAATACATCAACTGAAGAAATTTTAATGTCAGCCATGAGGAAGTCAGAGGGGGGAAGTAATGGAGGAACAGCACCGGAATCGTCTAAGGTGGAATTGGAGGAGAAAGTCTGTGCGAAGAGATCTGCTTTATCAGTAGAAGAAATAGCTACAGAACCATCAGAGTAGAAAAGTGGAGGGAAGGATGATTAGGTAAAGTTGTTAGAAAGATTTTTGGCAAGGTGCCAAAAGGAGCGGGAAGAATTCGAGTTGGAGAGTTGAGAGCATTTAGCATGGATGAAATTATTTTTAGTAGAGCGAAGAACAGACTTAGCACGATTCCGGGCAGAAACGTAAAGATGATGTGATTCAGGGGTGGGTTGGCTCCGGTACCTTTTGTAGGCCCTCTCCTTGTTGCGGACAGCATTAGAACAAGCGTGATTAAACCAAAGCTTTCTTGCGTTAGTCAAAGGATATGAGAAAGGAATGTATGCTTCCATGCCTGAGAGAATAACCTCCGTAATGCGCAAGGCACACTCAGATGGCTCACGGCCATGGAAGCAATAATCATTCCAGGGAAAATCAAAGAAGTACTGCCTGAGGGCCTCCCAGTCCGTGGCTCCAAAATGCCACAGACGACGTTTCCCTGGAGGGTCCACAGGCCGTGCCGGAGTGATAGGACAGGTTAAGGTAATAAGGTTGTGATCGGAGGAGCCCAACGGAGAGAAAAGATTAACAGAGTAAGCAGAAGGATTAGTTGTGAGGAAGAGGTCAAGTATGTTGGAGCTCTCTCCAAGGTGGTCAGGGATACGGGTAGGGTGCTGTACAAGCTGCTCTAGGTCATTAATGATAGAAAAGATGTAGGCTTGTTCACCAGGTGGATCCGTGAAAGGAGAGGAGAGCCAAAGGTGGTGGTGAACATTGAAATCTCCAAGAATGGAGATTTCAGAGAAAGAAGAAATGGATAGAATGTGTTCCATTGTAGAAGTAAGATAGTCGAAGAATTTTTGAGTCAGTAGAATTAGGGGATAAGTAAACAGCACAGATATATTTAGTTTAGTTTGATGCACACTTTGGTATTTTTTATGACTTTAAACAATTTGCTAAATAATTTCGAAGAAATTTACTTGAGTACCACCTATTTTACGAAGTTTCCATAAGTTTTGCAATAATAAGCATTACATACATATAGCCTAAGCATTTATTTTGAGTTAGCAAGGAAGAATCCTATCAGATGTGTAGTAAGTTTAGGATCTCTACACCACCCACAGCACCAAAAGTGATTATTTGGGGACTATGAAACCAAGTGTGAACTCATGCACATTGTTGGAAAACTTATAATTAATTTATTAGCGTTACTGAAGTAATTTTTCTATAAATATATCACCATCGTGATGTGAAAAAAAAGCAAAAAAAAAAAAAATTGATAACCAATGAAGGTAAAGTGGACTATGCATATTGTAAAAAAAAAAAAAAAAAAAAAAAAAAACAGGCATTATTTAAGTGGCTTTTCTCAAAACTGGCCACGCACGGCTAAAAAGAACTCCTAATATGCACAGTCGAGTATCAAAACTAGGTTATCTCAGCAGTTATCAAACTAAAGTAGGCATACGCATGTCACTAGCTAGGTTGAATAAAAATTGAAGCAAACTTTTCCTCTTGAACACGTTCCACACTTTCTAGTGTGGATGCCTACAGTACAGCTTCATTTCTGAAACAGCCTGGTTCTGGTGCTCAATCTGACGTTATCTGAGTTTTCAAGATAATTTTGACAATTAAAAAAAAAAAGAGGGTGATTTACATATCGCCTACTGATTTTTCATAAGCATTCCAGTGATGTATACATCCATTGTAGGTTTAACATTTCCTCGAAACTAGACAGTTTTGGTGCTGTGCTCTTCTACCTACAGTAGAGGGTATCCCAGTGACTTAACTGTAAAGCTCCTAAATACGCCCCTGACCTACGGTAGTATATTGTAAAGGGTACCCCAATGACTCAACTGTAAGAAGTATAATATTTTTGCTTGGTCACTTCATTCGACTCCTTGAACAATTACATGCAAGAGGGCAGTAAATTTGATCTGATAATACAGATCGATGAGGGAGATGGGACATGAAATATCAGCCAATGAGAATACGGCTCACACTAATCAAACTCACATTCGCTCCTCATTAATCCCCAGCTGTAAGCACCGAGTTTGAGAATGCCATGGCCCCTGACTGATTTTCCACTGAAAACGGTACTCTGATCTCCTTTGCCATTTTTTAAAACTTTTCCTTTTAACCCCAAAAGCTCACGTGACAGACATTGCCATCCAAAAATAGGTGTTTGGGATGCCTCGAGTCCTGCCAGTGTTTGAAATCATTTCTATTTTCTGTAGTGCCCAATGCGTGACACAGGCATATAGGAGGTGGGAGAGCAATAATGCCACTCTTCCTTGGGACAGAAATTACCACATACAGTGACATGACCAGGACACCTTCCCATGCCTCCTCTCATAGCTCCTTGCCACCACTAGAGATTAACCCTGATGCCCCTCCAGAGGCCAAGGACTTCCCTACCCTTCTGATGCCTTCGGAGAGTCCTCTGAGATGTCGGACTCTAAGGACAAGAACTGGATGGCCAGAAGTCATGTACGACATAAACTCCACATTAAGGGGCCCCCCAGCGTCCTTCATGGTGCCTTTGTGTATCACGGCCTCACCACCATCCACATTGCCTCAGCCTGATATTTCATAGATGTGTACGGAAGTGTATGTAGTGTAAATTTCTACATAAAATACAAAAAAATAAGTGGGATGGATATAAAAATAAGGAAAATTTCACTGTACAGAATAAATGTTTTTACAAAAGTAAGGACTGACATTCATTAACTAAAGAGAGATTTTGGAGAAACAACTGCAATATATACTGTATGTTATAGAAGATAAGCAAAACTTCGGTACTGAAAACAAGTGTTTGACCCGAACTGTACCGTGGTTTTGTAACGCCCAGTATTGAAAACAAGTGTTGGAGTGAAGCTGAAAGTGATCTTTCACAGGAAATACCGTATTGCAGTTTATGATACTTTAATATAAGGAAAACTATGGGTATAAAAAAGGAGCTCAGGCGAAAACGAAAATGGCTTTTATGGCTTGGGTTTTAAAAATATGCTCGCATGAAAGTGAATGTCATGGTTTGCAGCAAGAACTGTGTAAACTTAATTCTCCCCACATATGGTATGGCACAGTGTCATTCTGGTACAACCAGAAGTAAATTGGACGAAGAAAAATGAGCAAGCTGCAAGTAACAGATGTGATGATTCATTCATGTGACAGTGGCAGACACAAGTGAAAAAGAATGGGATGGTATAGTTGGGCAAGAAGGAATGAGAATGGAGCAGCGCTGCCACGGCCTGCGCAGCCTGCCGTCCTAGCCACCACTTCATGGGCTTGTCAGGATGCAGCCTCGCTGCAACCCTAAAAGCTACTTCTCTTCCTCACCTCCTTTCTTCACAGTGCCTTCACCTAGAGACCTGGGAACACTTGGAGTAAAGAGACAAATGATTGTTTAGTATTCTCATCCTTCATTGAATGTTGTAGGTGGTGTAGTTACTGAGATATGATGGTTTGGTCAGATTGATGTTCGAGCTTTCGGGGTTAAGCTGGTGTGGGCAGGGACTAGTGAATATCTTCCCAACTGTATCTAGAAACTGTTAACCTTTAAAATGGGGGTGATGTACAGTCACGCGTACTAATTTCTGCTCAGGGGTTACCTCTTCCTTCCCCCCTCTACCCTGGATAGAAAAATGGGAGAAATGGAGTTCCCCCGAGCTAAGCCCTGTATTGGACTATATAGCCCCGCTAGGGTTACAGGAGCGAGCTACCATTCCCGGCACGGCAGCCCGGGCGAGGCTCGAACTCGCAATCCCCCGATTACGAGTCCGGCGCGCTACCACTGTGCTACTGCGACCCCCTACCCTGGACAGAGGGAAGGGGGGAATCGCGAACAAGTCTACCCCGCCTTCTGCCCCCAACTCCTCCACCCTCCACCTCCAGCTGCCAGTTACTGATTAGACGCAAATTTTCTCATGTCCTGTAAACAGGACTAAACTGTCGTCGCACACGCTTTCAACGGCCAAGATTTGGACTATATTTTTTGAATAAATTATTACCGTATTGAACTGCATTCTCAAATTGAAAATATTCACCATCATTGTAATCCAGTGTCGTCCGCTGCACAATTCTGGGTTCCAGTGCTTACCTTTTCACTTCCCCCAGCTGTCTCTCTCTCTCTCTCTCTCTCTCTCTCTCTCTCTCTGAATTTACTTTTCCCACTCACTCTTTCTTTTTAAATTTATATAACTTTCTCTTTGCTTCTCTTCCCCTCTCCCCCTTCTCTCTCGTTCTTTGTCTTAAGTCTTCCCAGCCTCTCACCCCTCCTCTCCCCCCACCTTAGGCCTGATCAGCAGTCAGTTATACCGTCACCTCTCCTTCGTATATCGTGTGCAGGCAACATTTATCACACACACTTAGGTCAGATGTATGGAAAGCTAATTTATATATATATATATATATATATATATATATATATATATATATATATATATATATATATATATATATATATATATATATATATATATATATATATATATATAGATATATATATATAGATATATATATAAACATTTTATATATATATATATAACGGTATTTCTCATTATGTGCCAAGTTCAAATAGAGAACACCAGACCAATATTCGTAATTTTTATTTGGGTGACCGTTCCACTTCACATAGCTGTGTAGCTGGGCTTATAAACTGCACACACACACACACACACACACACACACACACACACACACACACACACACACACGACTTAAATTTTGCACTGACAGCGTGGCGACTACAAATATAGTCATTCTAACAACTGGATCTGCTGGCTCCAAACCTTCCCTGTCCCAGTCATACTCCTCATTCAATAACCGGTTATTGAATGAGGAGTATGACTGGGACAGGGAAGGTTTGGAGCCAGCAGATCCAGTTGTTAGAATGACTATATTTGTAGTCGCCACGCTGTCAGTGCAAAATTTAAGTCGTGTGTGTGTGTGTGTGTGTGTGTGTGTGTGTGTGTGTGTGTGTGTGTGTGTGTGTGTGTGTGTGTGTGCAGTTTATAAGCCCAGCTACACAGCTATGTGAAGTGGAACGGTCACTCAAATAAAAATTACGAATATTGGTCTGGTGTTCTCTATTTGAACTTGGCACATAATGAGAAATACAATTATATATATATATATATATATATATATATATATATATATATATATATATATATATATATATATATATATATATATATATATATATATATATATATATATATATATATATATATATATATATATATATATATAAATTAGCTTTTCATACATCTGACCTAAGTGTGTGTGATAAATGTTGCCTGCACACGATATACGAAGGAGAGGTGACGGTATAACTGACTGCTGATCAGGCCTAAGGTGGGGGGAGGGGAGGGGTGAGAGGCGGGGAAGACTTAAGACAAAGAACGAGAGAGAAGGGGGAGTGGGGGAGAGAAGCAAAGAGAAAGTTATATAAATTTAAAAAGAAAGAGTGAGTGGGAAAAGTAAATTCAGAGAGATAGATAGATAGATAGAGAGAGAGAGAGACAGCTGGGGGAAGAGAAAAGGTAAGCACTGGAATGGATTACAATGATGGTGAATATTTTCAATTTGAGAATGCAGTTCAATACGGTAATAATTTATTCTAAAAATATAGTCCAAATCTTGGCCGTTGAAAGCGTGTGCGACGACAGTTTAGTCATGTTTACAGAACATGAGAAAATTTGCGTCTAATCAGTAACTGGCAGCTGGAGGTGGAGGGTGGGGGAGTTGGGGACAGAAGGCCGGGTAGACTTGTTTGCGATCCCCCCCTTCCCTCTGTCCAGGGTAGAGGGGGGAAGGAAGGGGTATCCCCTGAGCAGAAATTAGTACGCGTGACTGTACATTTAGCTTTACTGTTGCTACTCCCAGGGCATTTTATTCACCTCGAAACAGTCTATTAGTAGTGACGGGGTTAAAAAAAAAAAAAAAAAAAAGGCAATGTCACACCCTTCCAGTTTGAAAATAAAAAGTTAGAAGATAAGGAGAATTAAATGAAAATGGCACATCTCGGGTTTCAGGGACTTAATCAAAGCGTAATCAGTATCTCCTGCATGTTTCTGATAGTTAAACTTAATCCAGTCCTTACAAGCTTATTAAATTCTCTCACTGGGCATTGTAAATCTTGTAGTCCACTGGGTTCCCATTTTAGATGAACCTGGGCCCACAGCAACAGCAAGTGTACATTGTCTCAAAGGGCTATTCTTATACCTTAAATGCCGTGGTGTGCTCAGCTGTACTTTTGAAACCCTTAGTTGTGCCATAACAATGTCTGGATAAGAAATGGTAAATGAGTATCTTTCTACTGACCTGTTTGCTGCTGCGTACCAGACGTGGAAAGGTGTCAGGTTCACTCCTATGATTCTCCATGATGTCCTGCAACGCCAAGTAATGGGCATTCACCAAGGAATTGAGGATGAAAACGCAATATAGATCAATGGCGGAAGTTAGGACGGGATTTAGCAAGAAACCCATAACGTATACAATTATGACATCTTCAGGGACTGCATGCCATTGAATAGTGGCCCCGTGTCCCACGATATAGATAATACAGATAAAACCGACGACTGTTTGTTTCAGATAACTTGTTTGTGGCACCTCAGTGCCCAAAGCTGACAACAGTTTACAAAGAGAGTGTATGTTTATCAGATATAGTGTTATTGTACCAAAGATTTGTATTCCAAGTATCATGAGGGATATCCATACAACAGCACTTGAATACTCTGAAACAATATGTGCAAAGCTGGGTGCAACAGTCAGAATAAGAGTTGCAGCTAGGCAGACCGGTGGGACTAGCCTCCATCGAGCCAGGCAGTATTGGTGGTCAGGTCCACGGTTAACCAGGTGGACGCCCAGACCAGCAAGAACCCAGAACAGCAGGGGACAGTAGCTCTCTACACCGCCTTTCACAACATCACGTTCTTTCTTCATCGTACAGTTGTGTTTTGCGTTGGCGGACCTGACGAGCTCTATCCTTATGTTGGCTGCCTGACTGCTCCAACGGTCTGTACTCTGCTGGCTACCTGGAGAATGGCTGCTGACAAAAGGCCTCTGGGCAAGGCTTAGACCGGAGTGCTCGACAGTTACCCAGCAGGAGGTGGGATTGGTGTTTGTACGAGATCAATGACTGTCAACAAGCTGGGAGAACGGTGTACAATAGCATTGATGTTGTTTGTTGATAACAGTGGAACACACTCTAGCTGATTGATTCGTCGGTCAATCTTCATTCACTTGATAGATTAGTCGTGGAGAGTCTTCATCGTCAAGTTGAGCTATTACTTGAAGAGTTCTCATCCAATCAAATCTTTGGGTGGTACGTATGTTCACTCACCATTCTCTTAACTTGATGACGTGGTGCAGTCGACAGTAGAAGCAATGTCGTCCCTCTAACGTCTTGAATAACCCTTCGTATAGACGCAAATGCCAGAAGATGGCTGTGTGGTGTGAGAGAGTGTGAGGTGTGAAGGTGGTGGGAATTTTGTAGGATTTGGTAGTGGCACCAAGATAGAAGTCTATTGTTTCTGTTTGAGTGTTATCTTTGGTATAAATACTATGGCAGTTTTACTCTTACTTGGCCAAAAACTGTCATCTCCCAACGCTGAGTTGTAACAATACAATGATACTAGAACGTGATGCTAGTCAAGAGGGAATGCTTTGGAAAAGATGTACAACTGTAGTACTATTTTTTTCTGCCACTAGGTTATGTGAAATAAGCTGCAAGAAGACGAAAATCTGGGTCAAGTTACAGTAAAAAGAGCACAGTGTGGAAGTATCTGCTACTGTATATTAATATATTTTACACAGATTAACGACCACCTAATACTGTCTATAGCTCTACTTCCCAATCAAGTATAGACTAAGGGAATATCAGCCTTGGGTTACATATCAACTTCGTGTGAGACAGTGTGGCTCACAGTACAAGGCCCTTGGGTAGATCCCAACAACTTGAGCCGGATTCGAACAGTACTGGACGAAGTACTTACAGTATTTACTCAAGTAGAAGTAGTTACTCTGCTAAAAGGTCACTTTGCATAAAAGTATAAAAGTAAATTTTCATTTGGCTCAAAAGTAAAAGTAAGAAGTAACAGACTAACAAGTAACAAAATACTGGAAGTACAAAATAATTGTTCAGACTTCATTGTTTTAATAAGAAAAGGTAACGTTTCTAATACAGTTGATGAAAAGAATGCCAGTGGAATAATACGCATTTTTTACACACGGAATTCATAATTTTAAAAGTTCGAGTTAAGACAGACACGTGTTCTTAAATTTTCCGACAATAAATGATTGACTGAATATTCCAGAGTACATGTGCAACGTTCACTGATTCATTGTATTGTGGACCCTTTCTTGCTATTGAATCATTGCAGAAAGTCTTGATGCATCCCTGACAACATCCATTTTCATCACCCCCTCCCTCAATTATATCACGGTACTACTATACTGGATGAATAATTACTCACCACTGGTACGGAAACAAGGAATAACGCATTTATGCTGTGACACTATCTCTATCTATTGCCAGACGCCTTAATCCCGTAAGGGGTGGCCACAAACAAATCGCCTCCATGTCGCCCTGTCCCCCGCCATTTCATTGCCCTGCTCCCAGCTCACACCCCCGTCTCTCATATACCTCTCCACTCCGTCCCTCCAACTCATCCTTGGCCTCCCCCTTCCTCTCCCCCCCTCCACCTCCCTCACATACACTCTCCTCGTCAGTCTCTCGCTCTCCAATGTACTGTAAATAGCTACATAAATACGAGTAAATAAACAAATAATGGCTGCTGGAATGAGACATCTTTGTTCAGCTGGAGGACATTTACTTCCCCAGCTACTGCCAGTGTCCGATTACCGACAAGTGAGGACTTATCTCTCCTCTCCTGTTCACTTATTATGTATTATGCAAATCTAGTTCAGCTTTTGTTACCGAGCATATTTATTAGTGAATGCTGGGCACGTAACTCACTTGATTCTTCAGGCATACCCTTTTGAAAGGAATCATTATTCACTCAAACGATCCTGTTACTGTATATTCTCGTATTATCCTGCACATATATACACTGCTATCGTCAAAGAAAGGAGACACAAAATGCACATGGCTCATGCCTGCATTAGTATACATTTGATCTCCTTATTCTACAGTCATTCAGTATTATTTTATCCTTAAGTAACAGAAGATATGCTACACTGCACTTCATATTATGTTGTTCTGGCGGTCGAGGATGGGAACTGATTGTCTACGTCCTTTTCCCATGTAAGACCGAATTCTGGACCACATGAGACCTAACTAAAGCATCCCACACCATTAATGATGAAACTCACGCTATATTTTTCCCTTTACCGTACTATTTAATGCGTGTTGACTACTTAAATGCGATTAAAATAGGAATGGAGTGTCACGGGGTTTTTGAGAATTTACAAATTAAATAAAGGATTTGTGTTTTGCTTGAAAATAGAGACAATGAATTGACTTGTGAAAATCAAGCAGTAAGTTTACTTTATTGCGGCTTACTTCGCCGATTCTCTAAGGACGGGATTTTATAAACTTTCTCAACAGTACACAGCAGAGACCAATTACCCACACGTGCTGTTTGTTAGTACTGTTAGCCTCTAGAGAAAGTGACTCCACCCCTGACAATCAATAACTAATACTAATAGTAATAAACAGGTTCTTGCCGGTGCATTAACTCCTGGCTGGCACAACCAATAAGCTTAATGCAAGAGGACTGGCCTAAGTACAAGTTATGAATAATGCAAAGCGTTTGTGCAACTACGATCGGCAACTAAATTAAGCTTAATGTGGAGAAATAAAATGCGAGTTTACATTACATCAAGCTGAAAGAATGGAACAGTAAATTTATTAATTACAATGAAATAAATTTACGTTACATGAGTCTCAAAATGAATTCAAAATAACAAGAATACACTCACTCGCTCATTCAAACGCTAAGACTTAAACCTAGGAAAAACGAAAAGAAATACTGGTCAGTAGAGGGGGCTAAGCAGAATGACTGGGCGTCGGTGCGTAGGACGGTCGCTGCACACGCTAAACCTCTCGCTGATTCACACTAGGGGCCAAAGAAACTGCTCTCACGATGCTCTAATCCTGACTAAGTTCAAATTATGAAATTGGGCGAAAGATGGGCGGGCTTGGTTCAACGGTCATCGGAAAGAGAGTGAGCGGTACACGCCCACAATAAATCACTCAGCAAAGGCGCTAATGTCGCGCACAATGAAGATCACTTATGAAACAGTGAAAATTGTTCTGAAAACACTCCCGATCGGGCGAATACGAGGACGGTTAAACTGAGTGATAAACAGTGGGAATTCCACTAGAATTCGTGGTTTTTCCCACTGATGAAGAATGTGTCGAATTTATAAATACGCTCGCGCAAATTCGTGATATGGAGTTTGAATTAGTATATGACGGCTAAATATCGGAAAAATAAAATAAAAACTGGCTATCCTCGAGAGTTTCCTGTAAACCTTCTCTCTTTCCCTCCATTCCTCTCTCAGCATTTAAAAAAAAAAAAAAGTAAACGTATGTGTGGGCCTGTTATAATTTCATTTCCCCATCTGGTTCTCTGCCCTTGTTTCTTTCTCGATAATATAACAGTATCAGGGAAGAAAACAGCATGTAATACAATAAAATAACATTTCACAGGAGTCTCTCTCTCTCTCTCTCTCTCTCTCTCTCTCTCTCTCTCTCTCTCTCTCTCTCTCTCTCTCTCTCTCTCTCTCTCTCTCTCTCTCTCTCTCATTAACCCACTCTGCACAGATATGATATGCATCTTGGCGGCAAATATGCTAAGTTCAATTCTTGCACAGCCTTAATCTCAGGTAATAATTGCCAATAGGGTCCACCATATACAGCTTCTCATTGCTTAGAGCCTCATCATGTCTATATCTGGCCCTGATGACAATGAGATCTGTGTATGAGAAGGTGGGCAAGCAAGTACGTGGTTTAAGATCAGTGTTGGAATGAGACAAGGTTGTGTTGTGTCCATATCTACTCAATATACGGTATATGTGGAATGGCCTATAAGAGAGGTAAAAACACTGGTAGGAAAGAAGGATGAGGATGGCGATGAATGATGACGGGCGGACTATCTCAGATCTGATGTATGCTGAAAGTACTGTGTTGCTTGCTAGTTTTTATCATGAGCTCTACAGGTTGGTGCAGAGTTTTCTTGCTTGCCTTAGTGCTAGTTGTGACGCTTTTGGGATATGGCAAGGATCATCACGTAGGTTTAGGTTCTTCCTGGCTCGTCCTGAAGGATTTTCCTGCCTGTGGCCTAGGACAAAGGGAGACTAATGGCTGGATATATTTTTTATTTAGATTATTTACCATTTAGTACAAGCCTCAACACTTAGAAACGTTGTCACTGAAGCCCAAGCAGGAACGGCATATGAGAGCAAGTGGACATAGTGACACATACATGGAGCAAAAATGATTACACTGAGTACATTACGAGCACAGTAAGAGAACAAGTCACTACTTGAGGAAGGAGGGGTGAAAGTTACATATGCAGTATAAAAACACACATAATACATATATTCGGATAACTTATATTTTTACTTAGGTTCTTTATTTACCATTTAGTACAAGCCCCAACACTCTGGGAAACACTGTCGCTGAAGGCCAAGCAGGGAAGGGTGCATGAGAGCAGAAAGTTACAATGATGCCTTAGGGCATAAAAGGTATAGAGGTAATGATCATTACATGCACAATATTGAACAAAGACATACAAGACACATACTGTACATGGTACAAAGTTGTCGCAGTAATTATCATTACAAGCTTAGGAATGATCAATAGGAAACACTGATACACACATATGGATATACATATGCAGTGTGAGGTACGTGTACTATTGCGGCCAGGAGTTCTTAGCCACCTTCGTCCAGCCAAGCCGTGTATGTGGCAGTGTCGCATTCACGAGCAAAGAAGTTGCCTTCGATGCATTTCTGTCGAAAAATACTCCTTCAGTTTTGGGCTTGTAGTAATGGATAAAGCAATAGTAGTATTTACTTTGAAGGTTTATCTCTGATAACACGAATATATCATACTGATTATTTAATAACTTGTTTCTCGTATAGAGCCAAGCAAGTGACAAATATATATATTTGGTTCCACTCCACGACTTCCTGTAGGTTTGAACCTGCGAACACAGAGTGAACAAGTTCGAAGCATTCATTTGTTACCAGGAGAGAGAGAGAGAGAGAGAGAGAGAGAGAGAGAGAGAGAGAGAGAGTAGCGGGTGCCCGTGAATTTTAGAGGAATGAGGTGGAGAAATGAGGTGCTCAACACAATTAAACAGGGATTTTTCCTTTCTTTTCGGTTGGCTTTCTATGCCTAAATGAAGTTAAATTATGAAATATAATGACTGGATGACGAAGTGGTACTAGGGTCTGGCTAATGGTTGTTTGGTCCAAGGTGTGCATTGGTAAGCCTAATTCCAGGCAATGATCGCTGTTAAAAGTTGGATATTTTAGGTCCCATTTATTGTAAATATCTCCATGTATGTTTACAGTACGTGTATGCCCCTATGGACCTATTTTCACTCCATGAATATTTTTATCAGTGGACATTTTCACCACTCGGAGCACAATTCCCCATGGACCTATTTTCCTTAATGACTTTTTTTTTTTATAAGACGCCTACTTTTCTACGTAACCTATTTTCCCATGAACTAATTTTCCCCATTGATGTATTTTCTCCCAGTGGATCAATTTTTCCGTCGACCTTGAAACTCTCCATGGATCCAGGTTTCCTACATGGACGTATACCCATGGATGTATTTTTCACAATGAACCTACTTTCCCCATAAACCTGTTATCCGACGTGGTTAAATCACCCACTGATGCGTGCAGTTGAAACACAGACCTCTTAACCAACAGACGTATTGCACGATGGACCTGTTGTGACCCACTGGATATATATACCAACTTAAGCATGATTCCAGAATAATATCCCCTGTGCACCGATTTTCCCAACTCGGACATTAACTCAAATCACCTAACCCCAGTGGCCTGTTTTCCCACAATCCTTCCATCCACGTACACACCCACCCATCAACGCATATACCCACAACCTTACTCAATACAGTATGTCTCAAAAGTAGGACGACACAAACCCGTCTTTTGCCTTGTCCTACAGGTAGCCCCACCACCCACCTCACTTAATGCACGAACCCCACTCCACTACACTTAACCAGCCCAGCAACCCTTTCCCTCCCTCTCGCCCACCCACTCCTCCTAATCCGCCTGTGAAACAACCAGCCTACACTAACCAATCCACCCACCCAGTCACCAACCTACCAACCCGCATACCATGCTCCACAAATCAGATGACTCGCAATTCAACACACACACACACACACACACAGAGGCGGGGTGGATTTCTTTACACGAAAGATGAGTCTTACCGCTTAACTCAGTCGGTAGAAAATAATACTCTTTACGGGGAGGTTGCCAGGCTGTAGATAAGGGGCTTCATTCCGGCTACATACACATGATTTTATGCGATATGAGTAAATAACGTGCTCGAGCTAAACAGGGAATTTTTCCTTTGATGACGAAGGAGTTTATCCCTTGATAACGTCTCACCGGACAAAATGAAAGATGGGTTTTATTCTGGGTAACGCCAGTTGACTTTGTCAAATAATTTGGCAGGTCACGTAACTTCTGTTAAATGCCTTATGTTCGCATTTTTTTCTCTCTGTGGTGGTTGGCACCTGGAGATTTTTGGCAAACCCATGAGTATTTTTCTCATTAACTGGATAACTCTCCCTGGACTGAGAGGCAAATTACTTTCTTAAGCACAGCTTTTTGTTAAATCAACAGCATTTATCTCCTATTTCATTATTCCAACAAAAGCAATAAAAAAAAAAAAAAGTATCACAAAGCAAGGCAAGTTCTAGTGAGTGATGGAAGAAATATCCACACTGTGGCTTGTTTTCAATGGATCACAGGAATCAAGGGTTTCTCATCCCTTGCATTTCTGTGCGCCAGTCCGCCTCCACTTCATTATTCCAAAATTCACAGGCGCCCATCTTACACGCTCTCTCTCTCTCTCTCTCTCTCTCTCTCTCTCTCTCTCTCTCTCTCTCTCTCTCTCTCTCTCTCTCTCTCTCTCTCTCTCTCTCTCTCTCTCTCCTGGTAACAAATGAATGCTTCGAACTTGTTCACTCTGTGTTCGCAGGTTCAAACCTACAGGAAGTCGTGAAGTGAAACCAAATATACATATTTGTCACTTGCTTGGCTTTATAAGAGAAACAAGTTATTAAATAATCAGTATGATATATTCGTGTTATCAGAGATAAACCTTCAAAGTAAATATTACTATTGCTTTATCCATTACTACAAGCCCAAAGCTGAAGGAGTATTTTTCGACAGAAATGCATCGAAGGCAACTTCTTTGCTCGTGAATGCGACGCTGCCACATACACGGGTTGGCTGGCCGAGGGTGGCTAAGAACTCCTGGCCGCAATAGTACATATGCACACATACATATACGTATATATTTTCATTTTCAAGCCCATGTAGCCTTAGACATAATTTATGTACAGGATAGGTACGCATGTATAAAGATATAAGTATGTGTACAGATGTGCATACATATACATATTCTACATACACATATATATGATATATTCTTCTTTACATATACAGGGAGACATCACTTCCCCCCTCTGACTTCCTCATGGCAGACATTAAAATTTCTTCAGCTGATGTATTTTCTGCTATCACTGGCCTCAATACTAACAAGCCATATGGGCCTGATGGAGTCCCTCCTGTTGTTCTCAAGACCTGTGCTTCTGTCCTTACACCCTGCCTAGGCAAACTCTTTTGCCTTTGTCTGTCCACTTGTACCTTTCCTTCTTGCTGGAAGTTTGCTCTCATTCAGCCAGTCCCAAAGAAGGGTGACCACTCCCAACCCTCCAACTATCGTCCAATTGCTTTAACGTCCTGTATTTAAAAGTTTTCGAGTCAATTCTCAATAGAAAAATTTTAAGGCGGCTTTCCTGTCACAGCCTTCTTTCTCATCGTCAATACGGGTTCCGTCAGGGACGCTCCACTGGCGATCTTCTCACCTACCTTTCAGACTCTTGGTCATCCTCCTTTCGGGACTTTGGCGAAAGCTTTGCTATTGCACTTGACATCTCAAAGGCTTTCGATTGAGTCTGGCATAAATCTTTAATTTCCAAACTGCCCTCTTACGGTTTCTATCCTTCTATCTGTGCCTTCATCGCTAGCTTCCTTTCTGGTCGTTCTATAGCCGCTGTTGTAGACGGCCATCGTTCTTCTCCTAGATTTATCAACAGTGGTGTTCCTCAGGGCTCTGTCCTATCACCAACTCTCTTCCTTTTATTCATCAATGACCTTCTAAGCTGTACATCTAACCCTATCCACTCATACGCTGATGACTCCACCCTTCACCTTTCCATTCGATTCCCGCAACGTCCGTCTCAGCAGTTACTTCAACAAACAAGGGGTGAGGTTATGGCACACCTAATGTCTGACTTGGCTCGTATCTCTGACTGGGATAAAAATAATGTGGTTGATTTTAATGCAACTAAGACTCAGTTCTTACACCTTTCAACCCGACATAATCTTCCACAGGTATACCCACAAATGTTTAATGATATTCAGCTTAATCCTGTATCGTCCTTGAACATGCTTGGGGTTTCATTTACTCGGGACTTATCTTGGAAAGATCATATTACATCTCTTGTAAAATCTGCTTATAAGAGATTAGGTGTGCTAAGCCGACTCTGTTCTTTCTTTATCCCAGCACAATTATTCACTCTATACAGGGGTTTTATCTGCCCCTGTGTAGAGTACAACTCTCATGTGTGGGGAGGCTCCCCACATACAGCTCTTCTCAATTGGGTGGAGTCAAAGGCTTTTCGTCTCATTAACTCTCCTCCTCTTACTGACTCCCTTCAACCTCTGTCTCTTCGCAGCACTGTTGCATCTTTATCTCTTTTCTATCGCTACTTTAATGGTCACAGCTCCTCTGAACAGTCTGCATGCATTCCTCCACCTCTACGACGGGCGCAGCAGCAAACTCTCATCCCTTTTCTGTCCAACTCTCTAATGCAGGAGTTAACCGTTACTCCCAGTCCTTCATTTATGCAACAGATTAACTCCGGAACTGTCTCCCTCTGTATTTCCTGCTGCCTATGATCTCCAGTCTTTCAATAGCAGTGTGTCCAGGCATCTCGTAATGATCGGATCTTGAATTTGGCTCTCTCTTGTATTTTGTTTTTCTCTTAGAGGGAACTGTTATTGCTGGCTCGTGGCCTTTGGTTCCTTCTTCCTCGCATAAAAAAAAAAAACTTCGCCTGTGTCAGAAAACGTTGTCTATGCACGAGAGAAAACGTGGTCATGTAGCAGTTAAACTCTCTCTCTCTCTCTCTCTCTCTCTCTCTCTCTCTCTCTCTCTCTCTCTCTCTCTCTCTCTCTCTCTCTCTCTCTGACAATACAGGTCATTTTAGTCTCATTAGCGTTCACTCAGTTCATATAATTTCAGTCAGTGCAGTTCCTTCATGAGCCATATCTTGACCCAGGCACCGTATCTCAGGCTAATATAAGTCAGTTTAGGTCGACTTTGATACTTTTCAGTCTTGTCACATAGAGTCAATACAAATCTCTTCAGGTCACGCTTGTAAAGGCTTGTACTGGAGGTCATCTTAAACAGGGATGGGTGAAATGTGAAGGCAGTGAGGCAGGGAATAATTTAAGGATTTGAATATCATATAGCAGACTTTGCTGATCTACCAGAAGACCCAACCCCCATTCATGCCAATAAACCAGTCCTGTATGAGACGACCCTAGCATGTATTCAATATGGACCGTGGGTGTTAGCGCCGAAATGGTGACTTGTGGAGGTGTATGGTATATAGGAGGACTACTGGGCTTTGGGAACAGGTTAAGAAGCCTGTGTGAAAGAGAGAGAGAGAGAAAGTCTGTATATATCCTTGTCTGTGTCTGTGTGCATCTACTGTGTGTGTGTGTGTGTGTGTGTGTGTGTGTGTACCTTAGGTCTGTGATCTCCGGCTCTGGGCAGACGTGGGGGTAGGGAGGCGGGGGCCAAAGGAGGGACAGAGCCAGACCGCTCAGTCGTTTTGGGTCTGCTTGGTACGGTGGTGAGTGCACGTCTACGGAATCATTTTTTTTTTTTTCTATTTTCCGATGACTTTATTAATTTCAGACGCTTCTATTCAACGAAGAAACTAGGGGTGAACCTCCTAACCTCCTCAGCGGGATTACGTTTTTTATCCTTTCCTCTTGCCACAATTAGACGTTTCTGTTATATCTCTTTGTCAGGTTATTCAATTCGCGAAAGGCCTATGTTGAAGGAGTTTGAGAGGCCCATCCCAACGTCCTTTGTTTCGAGTTAGTCTCTCCGGTGCCTCTGACGTCTGTTAGTTTATCTCTATTGCTTCAGTTTCAGCTGTGGATGTGACTGAAAGCGTTAGGAGAAATACGTTGTGGTTTGGCCATGTGGAGAGGATGGGGTGTGAGAGGCTAACGAGGTGAGTGTATGTGAGTGAGGTGGAGGGGGGTGGGGAGAGGGAAGAGGAGACCGACGATGAGATGGAGGGAAGGAGTGGAGAGGTATATGCGAGAGGGGTGTGTGAGCTGAGGGGAGAACAGCGAAATGGTAGAGGACAGACCGACATGGAGGCGATTTGTTTCTGGCCACCGTTTACGGGATTAAGGCGTCTGGCAATAGATAGATAGATAGAACATTCTCTTTCATGTCGTTTATATCGCACTAATATATCGAGAAGAGAGAGAGCTGAGGCGTACAAGAATAAGCAAAAGTTCGATAAAGTTTCTACACACCGGTAAGAAGAGAATTTAATTTGTGAAGCACGCAACAATAAGAGTGTCTGTCTATCTGTCTATTGCCAGACGCCTTCATCCCGTAAGGGGTGGCCAAAAAAAATCGCCTCCATGTCGCCATGTCCCCCGCCATTTCACTACCATGCTCCCTGCTCACACACCCCCTCTCTCATATACCTCTCCACTCCATCCCTCCATATCATTATCGGCCTCCCCCTCCCTCTTCCCCGCCTGTGAGAAGAGAAAATGCTGCAGCGTGGAGAGGATTGAGAAATGAGGAGACAAGGACACATTGCTGGCTGAGAATTGTCGAACTTCTTGCTGATAGCTGTACCGTGAAGAATAAATTGCATGGGAAGAGGTACTAAGAAATCTTCAAGGCCTGTCATTTCACGACAGCAAAACTTAAATCCAAAACGAGGTATTTAGAGATAGTGCTGTTCTCTCTCTCTCTCTCTCTCTCTCTCTCTCTCTCTCTCTCTCTCTCTCTCTCTCTCCGGTCTGCGGATTATCTCATTTAAGTACTTGACACGGAAGAAGCTGAGGAACGTTTTCACCTGACAGGGAGGAAGCTGTGGAACGTTTTCACCTGACAGGGAAGAAGCTGAGGAACGTTTTCACCTGACAGGGAAGAAGCTGAGGAACGTTTTCAGCTGACAGGGAGGAAGCTGAGGAACGTTTTCGTGGGATATGGAGGGAAGGAATTAAGGAATAATAATATAAAAAAATCTAGCACTCACCCAAAATATGGCACTAAGGTAGAAGGGAGAGAGGTAAATAATTATAGTAAATGTGTGATATGAAGTGCAGTAAGAAAACTGACAATAATGAAAATAGAAACAGTGGGAGAGTCACCAGGGAAATCAGTATGTTGTGGGGACCAACGGATTGAGCAAAAGGCAGGGGAACGCTGCAAGACGTTGTTGGCATGCAGACGGACAATCAAGAAGAAGGTGATGGATAGTCCCGGGGCAGGCACAGTGTGAGCAGGTGGGCTAAGGGTGGTGGCACATCAAATGACCATGAGTTAAACGGGTGTGACCTGGGCGAAGGGGATTGTTTCCCATCGACACTGGGATGGGCTGATGTGTGCCAGGGAAGAGCAGAGGGTTGAACAGTATGAAGTTTGTTGTCAACCTGTAAGGATTGCAAACGATCACGGAAGAGGCGGGTTAGGAGGGGGAAACAAAAGCAGGAATGGGGCAGAAGGAGGACGTAGAGGGGGAAGCAGCAGAGCGAGCCAACGAGTCAGCCTGTTCATTACCTTTAATTCCAATATGGTCGAGAACCCAGCAGAAGCCAACCTACTTTTGCCTAACACAAAGACGAAACAGCTGCTCCTGAATCTGGGTAATTTGAGGATGAGAAGAAGGCGTGGTGTCTGAGAGAGAGAGAGAGAGAGAGAGAGAGAGAGAGAGAGAGAGAGAGAGAGAGAGAGAGAGAGAGAGAGAGAGAGAGAAGCTGAGATATGAAAGCAAGTGTAAGGATGGGTCAGGGGATTCTTTTTAAGCTCGTATTCCCCTAGGGTAAGGAAGCTCCCTGACACGTCTTCCTAAGCGATTTATTTTTAGATATGGCTGGTTAATACCCTTTTGTATGTTATTTAGGCAGAGTATGGAGATATTGGAAAGACTTATTTAACAGAGAAGAGGACAGCAAGGGGTAACAAACAAAATAAATCGCTTAGGAAAAGGTGCCAGGGTCCTTGTGTATCATGCCAGCCTCCCATCACCATTAAGGGAACTGATTGACGTGGTGATTTATGGTGCCTGTCAGTTTATTTCTCACGAATGTCTTCCCCACCCAGTAATTCAACGTCCGTGTGTGTGTGTGTGTGTGTGTGTGTGTGTGTGTGTGTGTGTGTGTGTGTGTGTGTGTGTGTGTGTGTGTGTGTGTGTGTTTGGTGACAAAATCCATAGGGTTAGGAATCCATTCTTTTCCGTCTAGTATTTTTACATGCAGCACTCCTCCATACGGCACTACCTCTGCACTGATACCCACCGTCCATACTGAATACATCCTAGGGCAGTCTCCTTTAGATATGTTTGGTATTCTCATAATATATACCAGTGGGTCTTGTAGAAGATCTTTTAAGCCTGTTTTAGTGAAAGTTAATCAAACCATCTTATGCCTTACCTTGGAGTGGAACTTGCTCCCCTTCCAACAAAAACACTATTATTCACTACGGTTGGTGCGTATTGGTGCCAAGGTTGCGACATGTAAAGGTGTCTGGCACGTACAAGAATTGCTGGGCATTAGGGAACAGGATATCAAGTCTATGCCCAGAACCTGATACATAAAATTATTGTGAGAGAATGAAAGACTGACTAAGAGGGTGTATATGGGTGAAGTGGAGGGAGGGAGAGGGAGGGGAAGATCGAGGATGATGTGGAGGGATGGAACTGAGAGGTATATGAGGGAGGGGGGAGTCAGTTGGGAAGAGGGCAGTCAAATGGTGGGAGACAGAGCGACTTGGCGTCGTTTTGTCTGCGGCCACCCTTTGCGGGATTTGGGCGTCAGGTCATAGATAGATAAATAGATACCTTTCCCGTAATCACCATTCATAACACATGCTTTCAGTTTCATGCCTCATCACTGTTACCATTAATCCAATATATCCAGCTATCTCGTCATTACCTTAATCACTGTCATTACACAGGTGTCACAAAGTTTATACAAGTGAAACCCCCATCATCATCCCATTACTGTAATTACCTGGCCATGATGATCACCTATATCAGAATGTGTGTCCTGTTTTATCTCTGCTGGCTCCAAACAATATTTTTTCCCATACTCTAAGGACGCTCTCGTACGGATGGAGAAATAAATACTGTTCATTATCTCTTTAGTAAATTGGCATATTTTATTCTAGTCTTGTACCTGTCATAAGATAATGTTTACCTTCTGGGGCACCTCTAATAGTCAAGACGCTGGAAGACATCTTTAGTATTAGTAGTAATAGTATAGTAGTAGTAGTAGTAGCACTGGTTGCATTAAACACTTTTAGTCGTCATACAGATCAGTTGCAATGGTCTGTCTCTCTATCTAGTGCCAGACGCCTTAATATCGTAAGGGGTGGCCACAAACAAATCGCCTCCATGTCCACCGTCATTTCACTGCCCTCCCCCAAGCTCATCCCCGCCTCTCTCTCTCTCTCTCTCTCTCTCTCTCTCTCTCTCTCTCTCTCTCTCTCTCTCTCTCTCTCATATACCTCTCCACTCCATCCCTCCATCTAATCCTCGGCCTCCCCCTCCCTCTCCCCCCCTCCACCTCACTCACACACACTCTTCTCTTCAGTCTCTCGCTCTCCATAGTTTCTACATGGCCAAACCACCTCAGTGTATTTCTCCTAACGCTTTCTATCACATCCACATCCACACCACAACGCTTCTTCATTTCCTCAATAATTTTGTCAGCCAGTCTCTCCATGTAACTCCACATGTTCCTCTCAGTTATCTAATTTCCACAGCTCTCATTTTTGTGTCCATACAACAAGGTCGAAGCTTCACATTCATACGATAGAGCTGGTATCACAATACCGTCATGCAGCGACTTTTTTTTACCTCCATGCTCACTTCCCTGTTCCTTATCACTGCCTTAAGAACCAGCAACCTTTCTTCCCTGTTGCACCCTTTCAAGCACTTCAGCCTCTAAACTTCCATCCTTACCCATCACACTACCCAAGTACTTAAATATACTCACATTTTCCGTTTCCTTCTCATCCAACCTCACCGTACATTCAATGACTTCATTTCTCTCGACGACTATAACTTTAATCTTCCCTATATTCACCTTTAAATTCCGTTTCTTACACACTCTGTCATACTCATTCATTAAGCTTTGCAGCTCCCCTTCGTCTTCACTGAATAATACAGTATCTTCTGCAAACAACAATACAGGAAGTTTCCAAACTCTGGCCTCGCTCATTATGGCCTCTCTGACATCCACTGCTTTACCTTTTATCTCTTTTATAACTCGATCCAGATACACACTGAACAGCCATGGAGACGTGACACATCTCTGTTTCTATCCAACAGTCAGAGAGAAAAATTCACTCCGTTCACTATCCATACGCACTGCAGCCATAGCACCCTCATACATACTCTGCATGGCATTCAGTAACTTCCCATTTACTTCATATATTCTTAGTATTTTCCGCATTTCTCGTCTATCCACTCTGTCATATGCTATCTCCAGATCCATGAAGGCCGCAAACAACTTCTTTCCCTTTTCTAGAAACTTTTCCACCAAAGACCTAAGGATGAATATCTGATCCACACAACCTCTTCCCTTCCAAAACTTCCCTGGTCTTCTCCAACAAATCTCTCTGTTATTTTCCTAACTTTGCCAATAAATATCCTACAATATACTTTTCCTATTACACTAAGAAGACAAATGCCCCTGTGATTACCACACACTTCTTTTTCCCCTTTTCTTTTGTACAGGGGAATAATTATACCTGACTTCCAATCCTCTGGGACTCTGCCTTCCTCCCAGGCCAATCTGCACATCTTCCATATCCATTCTACTACTATCTCTCCCCCATGTTTTATCATTTCTCACCTCCCTCCTTCTCCAAGCCATTACCCACCCACTTTTACTCGCATTACTCTCATTCTCTATATTTAACAGTTCCTTAAATTGTTCTCTCCCTCTGCTCACTTTTCTCCCGTCTCCAACATCAATCTATGATTTTTATCTCTCACTTCCCTACTAACTTCTTTATCACCCTGTCTAACTCTCTTTACCTCCTTCCAGAACATATTCTTACGTTCCCTCTACATTACACTCAAATTCCTTCCAAATTCCTCCTCCACTCTTTTCTTCTTTCTCTTACTAAACTTTTCACTTCCCTCTTCCTCTCAGTATATGACTCTTTCGTCTCTCAACTTCCTCCATGCCACTGCTTCCGATCCACTCACTATATGCTTTCTTCTTCTGTGCCACAGCCTGTCTCATTTCTTCATTTCACCATGCTGTTCCTTGCGCCCCTTTCGCCTTTTCTTCACCCCACACACAACCTTACATGCTGCACAGATTTCTTCTGTGATATACTTTCCACCTCCCTCATCTGCTCCAAATCATTTATACCCAATCGCTCCTCCACTTCTGTCTTATATTCTGCCTTTTTTCCATCCTTTTGCAACCTTTCTGCCCTCATTGTATAGACTACTTCCTCCTGTCCTTCCCTCCTTCTATTCCTCTATTACATTTGAACCTTGTCTTTCACCACCGAAAAATGGTGGTAAGAAACTGCACTCCCCGAACCTCTGTATGTTCGTGCATCGATTACATACCTTCTCATTCTGTCATCCACGCACACATAATGAATCATTACCCTCTATTCATTCAGTTCACCACCCACCTTTCCCATCACTCGCCACGTATACCTGCTGGTCATATTGTGCCTAAAGAGGGTATTGGCTTTCACCAACCCTCTTCTAGCACAAATATCCATTGGAGCACTGCCATTCTCATCCACTTCTGCAGGCACACCCCACTCACCACCTACCCCATCCACCTTCACATTACATACTTTTCCATTCATATCTCCAGTCAAAAACACTCTTATTTCTCTCAAACTTTTCCACGCAAGCTTCCACATTTGCCCAAAATTCTTCTTTCTCCTTGCTTGCACGATCGTGCTTTGGCACATACAAACACATCATCACCCACGTTTATATTCCCACTTTCAGTCTCACCCACACAACTCTTGAAGCAACAGACTGATCCATACTCTCTTATATTCCCCTTCTGTCCCTTGCACACAACAATACATACACCCTCTTTTGCCCTCACATTCTCACCTTCTCCCGCGCATTTACCCCGTCTATACTCCCACTCTCTCACACTCTCGCCTCATCATTTAGCTTCAGTTAATCCTCACATGTCCACTTGTGCACCCTCAAGCACATGGACAATCTCTCTCTCCTTCACCTCATCATTTGCACCTCTTACATTCCATGTTGCAATCTATACCATGTCCTTTGTCCTGTCCTTGGTCGTCAACTGTTGGTTCGTCCTGATCCGAAGCTTCTTGTTTGCATTTTTAGTTAGTTGTTTCAGGGAAGGGACACTAATCCTTCGCCAACACACTTGCTGATACGTAGGGAACACGTGTTGGATGGTTATAAGGTTACCCCCAGCGTATTAACGATTCTCTGGTTCACGAGAAATCATTTGGCTTGTCTCTCAGTGTAGCGTTACCCTAAATAGCGTACCACTACACTGAGTGAGTGGATGATCGGCGCCCCCACTAACCCCAAAGTAATGATCATGTACAGTCGAGGGCAAAAGTCCTGTAACCGTCGCCAGATCCAGACCCACTGAGGGAAATATTTGTCATATTAACCATTAGAGGGTTTTGTTGCATGGAGAATACTCGGGAACAGAATAGGGCACTATAGTTTTATAAAGATGCAGGATAACAAATGGATCTACACTGTGATTTGCATTGATATATTTACGAGTTAAAAAAAATTAATGAAAAAGTTATTGAAAGAAAAGCTTAATATAATTAGCCTGTACTTGCGTGGCGATAAACAATACTGCGAAATGAACCATACGAATGTTTAAGTAACAGTATGGATCATGTAATTTTTCTATATACACAATACTAATACTGGGAACAGAGTAAAAAAAAAAAAAAATAGAAAAAACTTATTAGGACTTTACATGTTAGTGTAGGTGGGACGATCACTTCTTAAAATGTTATGCCATAAGTAATGTAAAGATATATGTAAGAATTAAAAAAAAAAAAAAAAAGTGGAATAATCTTCAGTGATCTTTTAGTACACTTATGTATTCTAGTCACACCGTTTTCGTTTTCCAAAGCAAGAAGAGCCGCAACCGTGTGCATGTGTGTGTGTGTGTGTGTGTGTGTGTGTGTGTGTGTGTGTGTGTGTGTGTGTGTGTGTGTGTGTGTGTGTGCGCCTTCAAGGTTCGAGTGGATGATCACATTGGTCTGTCGATCAGGACGGGTCGTGGACTTCACATCCCTGTCCACTCAGCCGCGAGGGATCACACGAAGGTTAGTGGTGTTTTACTTAATAAAGAACATGTTAAAATATTAGGCAGCTGCAACATTTTGGACCTACGAATTTTGAATCATTATACATTGTCATTTACACCTCATATAAACAATGCAGTGTCTGCAGTCCCTCTCAGCACTATGTAAACCTAACTCTATTGTTCTTGTAGCTCACTTTGCCGATTTTATTATTTGCCTATCATCCTTATTTTTAGGCCGCTGATGATGACATCCCGGGATGTCGAAAATTTTGGCAAATAAAGATATTGTTCATATGCACTCTGGCTGTGTTCTTACTCCTAAGCTGAGGTTTTCTAGGAACAAATCAGTGTCTGATGTTTGGCATGTATTCTGGACGGAGATCCTGTGTGTGTGTGTGTGTGTGTGTGTGTGTGTGTGTGTGTGTGTGTGTGTGTGTGTGTGTGTGTGTGTGTGTGTGTGTGTGTGTGTGTGTGTGTGTGTGTGTGTGTGTGTGTGTGTGTGTGTGTGTGTGTGTGTGTGTGTGTGTGTGTGGAGGGGAGTTTAATCAAGAAAACCAAGTGTATTTAGCCACTTCTGCACTGTGTTCTATTTTTGTAATTAATCATTGCTGCTACCAGACGAGATTAATTAGCTCAACACGGCTCACTGAAATCGAATGGGTTAATGATGGTTACCTGTCTAAATGTTAATCATCTCATCCTTTTCTTGCTCTATCATGACCCCAGGCTTGGCTACTCATTTCCAACATTTAAGGCAAGAGCAAGCAGCCTCGGAAACCCATGAGTCGCATCCAGTAAGGAATAAACCCCAACCATACCTCAGATGGAAACCCTTACTGACCCCATGTGGTTGGAGAGCCTTAAGCCCACCAGTCCAACAGTTACATGATTACCACACGGTGCCAACTTATCCAGCTCACAAGTGGAAGATCATGGGTTCGATTCTCGGGACGGACAAACTGGCGGATTCGATTTGTTTTCCTCTTGTCAGTATTTACGCAGCACTAAAAATGAAGACCTGGATGTAACCCCGACTCTAGCGGTTCGTGGCCTAGGGGAAAATTATGACATAAAAATCGTCGACTTTTTCAGTGACCCTAGTGTACCTAGTAGGCATAAAAATAAGCTCCTTGTGTTTATTTTGCCATTTTATTGGCTGAAGGGAAGATTTATTGGTTTTCCTTTTTTTCCTAATGTTGGTAGTGTTCTCCTGCTCATTCTTCTTACCAGCACTATTTGCCAAGGCCTCATGTCTTCGCTTTTCTGTCCGATTTGTGAGAATGTACTATCACGATCACAAGACTCTTTACCCCTTGGCCATAAGGTGGTAGAAGACAGGATTATAATATGGGCAATCTAATGGATAATGGCTGTTCAGTAATGTGTGTGTGTGTGTGTGTGTGTGTGTGTGTGTGTGTGTGTGTGTGTGTGTGTGTGTGTGTGGTGGAACTAGGATTTGCAAAGCTTGTATAGGTGTCTGATATGTGTGGCTTATTATTTTACTAGGCATACTGCTAAAAGTTCTTCCTTAGTAAAACCTTTTATTTCAGTCTCTGTTTTTTTATCTTATCTCCTCTATCTTGTGTGTGTGTGTGTGTGTGTGTGTGAATATAATTTGGGCAGATGATGGAAAAATAATGATCCACTGTATTTCGCAGGCATGATTAAAATGGTGAAGGAGTCAGTGGTGGTGTTGGTGATCATATTCATGGTTGCAGTGGACAAGGTTAAGAATCACACCAGTGTCTATCATCAGGTGGGTTGTTCATGCCATTGTAGATTTAATAATAAGTTTACAATGTACTATCAATAGGTCGACATATATCTTTTTACTGTATAATGCTATGGCTAATTCAGACGGCAAATGTATATGTTTTGATCACACCAGGCCAAAGTCTTTTACTGTAGTTCAGTAAGCACGTTTGTCACTCTCCGGTCTGATAAAATGATGGAACTCCAGTCCAATATAATGTAACATCAATATCAAGAATATATTAATGAATTTTCCTCTAGATAACCCTCTGAATGAGGTGAGCATTTTATATTTTTAAATCCTGTTGTGAATTAATGTTTATTTGAGACTTACCGTGTTGCAAGACGTGCTTAGGAGGTTGGACAATGAATGAACCTGTGACTCATTTTACTAGGCACTCTGTCGGAATTTTTCGTGAGTTTTCCTCTAATATCCTTTATCTGAATGTTATCAGTCCCATTTTATCAGCTGAGAATAGGGTCAGGCGGTAGAGGAATTTGAAGCACACTCGAGAATATAAAAAATAACTCATCTCCACCGACCTGCAGACGAGACCCGAGTCTTTCTGGATGGAGGTCCACCCTAACAGTTAAGAGTAACGCACGCATCAGCACACAGTATGAACCTTCTGAGGCTTCGTGGTCAAACGCTCATGTTACCACGTTTCGATTATGCTGCAAAAGTACTTATCCTCAAGGGAGATAATAAAATTTAACAAGTGTAATTCTGCACATAAACACGATGAACAGCCATGGGACACTTGGAAAGGAATAATGGATTAGACATTACGAATATCAAACAAAGATGTGAAGCATCTGAATCCCTTGACGAGACCCACAAATCAATTTTTGGCAGAGTTGTAGTTTGGGCTGGAGGGAAAACCTGACAGCAGTGTGGATGCGGTTAATGGCAAGGCTTTATCATTCATCCCTGTGGTCTTGAGATAATGTTTGAATGTGGCAATATGTATAGTTTTACAACGTGCACAATAAAATAACGCATAAAGACAAACACAAGCACATATAGCCTACACACAATGAACATTTGTTGTGTAGATTAGCTAGATATCAATAAATAAACCGTATTTCTTTTTTAAAAACTGAAATGCAATATCGTAATAGTAGTATATCTTCTATACAGCTAACATATTTCTCCAAAATACCTTCAAAAGTGTTTACGAGACCTTCGAGCGTTCAGCGAGCGTATTTGTGAGTGTTTTGCGTCTAGTAGTAAAGGTGAGTCTACTTCCAGACATTTTTTTTTTTTTTTATGTGTCCGACTCTGGGCATATGCTTCAGAGCCTGCTATCAAGGCTCAGCAGTCCTCCTACATACCATACACCTCTACATGTCACCACTTCGGCGCTATCACCCACCGTCCATATTGAATACATGCTAGGGCTGTCTTATGCAGGACTGGTGTATTGGTATTAGCGGGGGTATTTTTACGACATGTCGGCGGGTCTACTGGTAGATCAGTAAAGCCTGATTTAATGAAATTCAAATCCTTAAACTGTTCCCTGCCCCAGCCGGGATTCGAACCTGGGTCCGTCAGGACTGCAGGCCACCTCTCTACCGATTGAGCCACCGCCTACACTTCCTGTCAGCGGGGGGTAGATAATTTAATTTAATAGGTTCCCCGCGGTGGCTGAGTGGTTAGCATCCCTGACTGCGAAGCTGCCGGCCCGTCAACGTCAGGGTTGGAATCCTGGTGCCGGCAGCTGGGGTCACGACTCAGGTGTTCATCCACCCTTTGTGGGTTGGTATTTAAATTCAGCACCAAAGGTAACACCTAAGGGAAGGTAACTGTGGTGACCTGGATGATGCAGTGGCCTTGTATCCCAGGTTACTGGGTGGATAACCAGCTACAGGCTCAAAGGCTTATGTTACGGAGACGAGCACCCGCCGCTAAGCGAATCACGGCGTATGCTTCCACCTTTACCTTTTACCTCGGGTGAACCAGAAAGAGCAGTTGTCACGAGCACCATGCGAGCTTTATTTCCCATGAGTTTGATGAAAGTTTGTCATTAATGGATTCCACAAGCTGCATGTGACTGGCTGTTTTAAGTACTTTTGAGTTCATTGCTGACGAAAATCTAGACGGGAGAAACAACTGTCAGAAGTTATTCACAGAGGAACAAATAGAATAGTGTAATGGAAATATGAAGCTCCAGTATGTCCAGCCAAACAGCTCAAACAATAATACTAACAAGACAAACATGGTGCCTCTGTAGAAGACGGAAATAATGTATACAGAACATGAAGGAGTGAGCGAACTGGAAATATTCTAACATATAATAACACCGAGTGAATTAAATACTACTTATATTAAGGATATACAGTAATATAATACGCAGCACACTGATATTCGGTAACAGTATACATCAAAGAATAAATGATAGGGTAACGACTGTGTATAATGTTATGTTGTACTGACTAGAAGGGAAGCCGAGGACACTTCTGTATTCAGTGCCTCTCAGCTCATGTGTTTGGCTGGCTCGTGTCTCGTCACTCGTGCGTGCGTGTGTGTGTGTGTGTGTGTGTGTGTGTGTGTGTGTGTGTGTGTGTGTGTGTGTGTGTCTGTCTGTCTGTCTGTCTGTCTGTCTGTCTATCTGTCTGTCTGTCTGTGCTTGTGTGCATCGGACTAATGGCATGAATTGTGTGAGAAAAAGTATGGTACTGGCTTGCTTGTCATTAGTTCATTGTTAGATACTATGGTAAATAATATATATATTTAATATTAACTATATGTAATAGAACATTATACTGTATTTAATATTCTGAATACAAACATTATGTACATTTATTTCACATCAGTAGTGTGGTGCAAGATGCCTGGCTTAAAATCCAAGTTAATTTCTTTATTCCCCATTAGGTCTCAACCACAAATCTTTAATAACCGCAGAACGAGGGAGCTGCCTACCCTAACATGTTCGGCATTGTGATTTTACGGATGGCCGGAATTAGATTTCCTGGATTAAGTTTCTCGAAATGTTGTATAGCTGTCATGTTTAATCCTAACCTAACCAAACCTAATGCCTCCCCTGTAAAACATTTTGAAAAACTGAATGTGTGAAATCTAAATCCGGCAGTCCGTTCAATCACAACGCCATGACATGTTTTGAACTACCACTCCCAGGTCTTGCAAAGGATAATGGAGAATTGGCTCTTATTATTTACCAAACCTGATGATAATGATGCTGCTGATGAAAGGTGTTTTCCTCTTGTTCTGTTCTCAGGTCCAGGTAACTCCCAACCTACCTGGTGATGCCAGGGACTGTCTGCTGTCACAGGTACAGCTCAGCAAGGCCACTTCCCTCGCCTGCGCCGCCCTCTGTGATCAACACCCGCGCTGTCTCCTCTACTGTCTGAAAGGTTCGTTGATTTGTGTTCCTGGTGGCTTAGAGACCAGCGTGGGACCTCTCCCTTCTTGCTCTCGTATTACTTTCACCTCATGGAATTAGATAGCACAGTCTTTAAGTACCATAGTCTCAATGAAGTGGTTTGGACAAGCGGAGAGAACGGAGAATGAAAGACTGACTAAGAGGGTGTATGTAGGTAAAGTGGAGGGGGGGAGAGGGAGGAGGAGACCGAGGATGAGGTGGAGGGATGGAGTTGAGAGGTATATGAGGGAGGGGGGAGTGAGCTGGTGGGAGGGCAGTCAAATGGTGGGCGACAGAGCGACTTGGAGGCGTTTTGTCTGCGGTCACCCTTTGCGGGATTACGGCGTCGGGCTATAGTTAGATACATAGATAGACGTCGTACTGCAAGACCCTGTACGATCTTCTCTAGGCAGATGACCAGGGAAAGGCAATCGACCTCGCACTTTTAAGCATTTTATTTTATGCTCCCAGATCCTTTGTCTCCATTGATCGGCCGTTTTTCCTTCTGCTTGTTATATATATATATATATATATATATATATATATATATATATATATATATATATATATATATATATATATATATATAGTACTTGTCATCATAATTTATTTGGCCTAATGCCCCGTTTAATGGGTAATGGCCATAAAGCACCAGAAGAAGAAAAACATAGTCTTCTCCATATCAGCCAGCCTCGACAGTATCATAAAGTTAGGTCTGTTGCTGTTTGTACTTATCTGAGCTTATCTGTACGGTACTCCCTGTCAGTTTATTCATTACAGCATACCTTAATACATTCTTGTATGTTAACTACTGTACTGTATATTGCTTTAATGTCAATATAGTTCACACTGATAGCTTACCAATCTCCTTAGCAATTTATTAATCATATTACACCTTAATATTGTCGTGTATGTAATTTGTGGAGTTGAGAGGTATGTGGGGGAGGGGGAAGTGAATTGGGGGGAGGGCAGTCAAATGGTGGGTGACAGAGCGACTTGGAGGCGTTTTGTCCGCCGCTACCCTTTGCGGGATTAGTGTGTCGGGCTATAGATAGATAGATGTAATTTGTCATGTCTACATCGATAACATACCAGAAGAAGAGAGAAACCTGTACTGTACACAGGAAAAATCATCTGATATGTTACCAATATGCCGGGAATCGAACTCGGGACTCTTAGGTGAGAGCCAGGCAGCCTACCACTACACCACGACCAGGTAAAAGTTTATTCACATTGTCACAATTTTGTAACCAATGTCCCTGCGCCCCCACTATGGGCCTGAAGAGGATGAGTTAACCCCCCGGCACTCGGGCAAGTAGATGCTTTTAATCTATCCCAAGCACTTACGGCAAGTTAGAATGAAGAGAGAAACCTGTACTGTACACAGGAAAAATCATCTGATATGTTACCAATATGCCGGGAATCGAACCCAGGACGCTTAGGTGAGAGCCAGGCAGCCTACCACTACACCACGACCAGGTAACTGGACGTGCTGTAGTGGTATGCTGCCTGGCTCTCACCTAAGAGTCCCTGGTTCGATTCCCGGCATTTTGGTAACATACCACATGCCAGAAGAAATTGGGGTGTAATGCCCAGAATAAACTCCTATAGATGAGGTGTTACGAAACCACTGTATAACAAGTGACACAGGAGGATTCGTAGCTCCTCTTCCTATGCGACTTATTATCATATTAGACCTCAGCATTTTATGGCACGTTTTTAATTATCTTTTTATTCATTTATTTATTTTTTGCATATTAGACCTTAGCATTTTATGGCATGATTTTTATATCGTTTTCGCCATAATTTGTATCAGTGACATGCAAAAAGATAATGGACTTTATTATGCAAAGTAAATCGCTTCCGAAAACGTGCTACGAATTTTCACCAACCACATATAATACGACCTTTTACATCCTGCTGTGCTAAGCTCTTGAGGAAAGCCGGTGGTGCAGTGGTAACATAGCCAGCTCGAAAAGTGAACACCTCAGGGTTGATTCTCGGGAAGGCCGGCGAAACTCTTGGGGGAAATTGTCACCAACTTGCCCCTGTCACCCAGCAGTACGATCAGGGACCTGGATGTAATTGTGACTGTTGAGTGACGTAGTTTGGACGAAGACTGGAACTTAGGAAACGCGGATTATCTACTGATTCTTCATGATGCTTGGAAGGGACGCCCTCACGTGGTGGCACCAATATGACTTTGGGGTTCAGTTGCCTGGCCATTCAAACGTTCCTCTGTTCCGTCGCCATCCCTCAAATGGTGGATGGTGGACTGTAGAAGGGTAACTTCAGTCAGCAGTCCACTGGGTTCACAATCAAATGAATCTGGGGTCCCAGCTACTACTACTACAACTACTGCTGCCATTACTACTACTACTACTACAGCTACGGCTACAACTACAACAACAATCACTACTATGGCCCTTCATGAAACTGATAAACTTTAATTATAAGCCTTCTCTTTCATCTTGGTACACGCCAGCTAGTGTTCCTGTTTATCCTCAGTACTTACTCATCTGAAAGGAAGTGATTAAATATGTAACTACAGAACACTCGGAGAGCGCATACCTCCGCCAGTGCCATTGCCATTAAAAAGGATCCTGATCCTGATCCGTGGAGTTATTGTGTGGAATACATAGGGTCCGGATCCGCCCATAAATTTCATCAATTGTTCCTTGACCCATGGTCCACTCATCCACAAGATTTTATTGAAATTCATTGAGAACTTTTGGAGATATTGTGCGGGATACATAGCATCCAGGTCCGCCCCCAAATATAATCAATTCTTTGTTGGCCCATGGCCCACCCTTCCACAATATTTCGCTGACATTCATTGAGAACTTTTGGAGATATCGTATGGACAAACAAACGGACAGACAAACATAGGTAAATACATAACCTCCTCCATCTTCGTTGACGGAGGTAATGGTGTAATTGGAGGTGAGGTCATTTGATTACAGATCTATTATGAACACTTTCCTGTGTGGCAAATAACAACTAGAGACTTACTTATCGTACAAACTGGTTACCTTAATGAATCTTTCTCCATAAACATGCACGAGTATCTTGATTTAACAGATTATACCCTTGCGTCCAAAGCACTGAAATAGCTATGTCCCCAGCTCCGTCTGAGGAAAATATACAAGTGTCAAAATACACTGAAAATCCTATCTCTACTAGTGCCTGTCTCGGATGGTTTGATTTTTCCATTATGTGTTCGTCTGACTCTGGAAAGATATTTGTATCTTTGTCTTTACTTTGGATTATATTCTTGCTTGACCAGATGGTCTCATTCAGCAATGGAGTAACTTTTCGAACTGGAGCGCCGCATCCATAAGACGCTTTCCACATCCCAGCATCGTAACCAAGCTTGTGATTTAGGAAAAAGTAGTTGTTCGTAAAGTTTTCATCCATACTTCCAACCCCATAGAAGTCTTCTATACCAAACTGTGCGATAAAGTGAAAGTAGTGCCACCATGAAAAACACGTTTTAACTGAGGTGGCATTTAAGTTCATTAAATAACAAAAACTGACTAAGTAGTGTGCATGTGAGTGACATGGAGGGGGAAAGAAGGAGGCAGGAGACCAAGGATGAGATGGAGATGGAGTGGAAATACATATGAGAGAATAGAGTGAGAGTTGGAGTAAGGGCAGCCAAATGGCAGAGGACATGGTGACGTGAAAGCGATTTGTTTGTGGCCACCCTTTACGGAATTAATGCGTCTGGCAATATAGAGAAAGACATCGCACAACCCCTTACATGTTACATAATCCATCAGCTTCGCATAATCTCGTTGCAGGCAATGTGTGTAACCTACTGGACGCAATGGTGGCTGTGTGGTGGGGCGGAGGCCACATCCCGAAAATCACCTACTCCAAATGCTACTCCAAGTGGTATCCTGTGGCACAGCACCTCACCCCACTCATCACAAACACATCAGGCAGTTCCGTACGGGGTGACTGGGAACATGAAAACCCAACCAACGGTTTCTACTGCAGGAGGAGAGCGAGAGCCTGTTTTAGCAGCAGAAAAGAATTGAATCCCTGGTGGCGGGCAGATCTAGGGGCACCCATGGCAGTCAGGTCAGTCCTCATCGTCACCCCAGATGAGCAGTACTACTGGAACAAGCTCCCGGATGTATTGATCACCCTAGGCAATTCCAGTGACTTCCAGAACCCCACCTTTGCCAGCTTTACGGGCACCTCGCTCCCACGCACTGCCATAGCAATCACCTCCAACTCCGTCCCCCACACTGGGCGATACCTGCAGCTTCTTTCCCTCTCAAACACGACTCTTGTTTTTGCCTTCTGTAACATTCTAGTACTCGGTTAGGATCTCTCTCTCTTATTATTGTTGTTGTCCTCTTAAGGATCTTCTCAACCTTAGGAGTGTTCCCTGGTAGCAATATACCTTGCATTCTTCACTTTATCTTGGTCCAAATATCCGTCCTTTTGCAGCATGTTTCCCATAGCTCAGTGGTAGAAACAGTCAGTGCTACAGCTCCAAATCATTTACTTCTCTCTGACTAGCACTATATTCTAGCATGAGTCTCTTGTTACAGCTCAGCATTCCAGAAGGAGAGATCACAATTTTAGGCCTAAAGTGAACAGAGGTGTTAGGTTAGCCTGTCATATTTTTCTGTTTGCTAACCTCAGATGACTTAGTCTATCCCAGGTGAGTCTTACTTTTGAGGTAAATTATATCGTCTAGAATTATAAGAATAAGTAAAAAATTAATGCCATCAGATTCAGTCGCTTACAAGAAAGGCGATGTCAATATACACACTCTGAGGCAGGCCCATCTCTTTGTGACATGCCAGGGCTGGGTTAGGTTGTCCTGTGTTATAACCTCCTTAGTCCAATGACACTTTTAATTCCTTGCTTCCTTCCAGCGATGGTTTTCAGGTTAGGGAAGAGTTCAGATTGTGGATGGTTATACACCCACGTTCAAGAGCATGATGGAGTTTTGTGTTTGGTTCGGTTTGGCTGTCTGTCTGTCTTGCTGCCTGTCTGTCTGTCTCTGTCTATTCGCATAATTATGAAAAAAAAAAAATCATGGAATCGCACCAAATTTTAGATAATGACTGAGGATCATTAGAGGAACAAATTAATTTCTAAGGGAAATGGGTCATAGGTCATGGAGCAAGAGCAAGGTCAACTCAGTTTTTATTTGATTTTGACCAACCTGATGGAAGGGTTGGGGATGAGGAAAGGGTAATGTGATTCAAAAAACAGGTCTGACGTAAAGGTCATAATCTCAAAGTTTCAATCCTTCAACTAAAACCATTTTCATTCAGTTTGGATTAAAACTGATGGATTGATTTAAGGTTACGCGAGGACGAAATAATTCTAATTTCTGAACAATATGTCTAAGGGGAAGGTCATAAGGTAAGGTGAAGTTAAACCTTTTTCATCTAATTTGAACCAGGCTCGTTGAATGAGTTAATGGTCATTTAAGAATTAAGTAATATGATATTGAGAGTAATCAGTAGGGCCAAAGGTTCAGCCATACAATCAGTAGGCACCTGTCGTTTCAAAGTACTAAGCTCATCAGCTTCGAACCATTGCTATGAGCCACGCTAGAAACAGCAAATCAGAAAAGTTCATTACATCTACACGAATGTTTTCCAGCACACTTTCAACACCATTCTTCATGCCCCACTGAGTCATTCACTCATCATTCAAGCCCTCGGAACCCTGAATCCTCCAGAGAGCGTCAGTTATATTCTTGTCGCCTTCAGATCATCTATCTATCTATTATCAGACGCCTTAGTCAAGTAAGGGGTGGTCACAAACAAATCGCCTCCACGTCGCCCTGTCCTATGTCATTTGCCTGCCCTCTCTCCATTTCACATCCATCTCTTATGTATCTCCGCTCCATCACTCCACCTCATCCTTGGTCTCCCCCTCCTCCTCACTCACATACACTCTTCTAGTCAGTCTCTCATTCTCCATCCTCCCCAAAGGACCAAACCATCTCAGCATTTCTCTTCACATTTTCATTAACATTCACATCAACACCATAACCCTCCTTAACTTGCCCACTAACGCTAAATAAAAATGGCATTAGCTGAAAAAATAAATGAATAACTACTACTACTACTACTACTACTACTACTACTACTACTACTACTACTACTAATAATAATAATAATAATAATAATAATAATAATAATAATAATAACAATACAGAAATAATAATAATAAGAAGAATGATAATAATAATAATAATACGGTAATAATAATAATAATAATTATTATTATTATTATTATTATAATAATAATAATAATAATAATAATAATAATAATAATAATAATAATAATAATAGTAATAGTGGTAAATGGGTCATGAATACGGTCCTGTGCGTCTCTCTCTGCGTTTGTTCGTCTCTTTCACGAGAACGGTAATATATATCGACCTAATTCTTTTTGCACTGGGTGAGGGAGACGCCTGGGAGCCTCAGAAAAATATGCAACAAAAATATTGACGATCGCGCACGGGAAGTTGTTGGAAATGGTGACGCACAAAAGTTATATATACCGGTATATATATATATATATATATATATATATATATATATATATATATATATATATATATATATATATATATATATATATATATATATATATTTTTGGTCAAAACTTGCCATTGTGGGCTATGTTACGGTGTGGAGAAGAATATAATGATATTTGCAAACATTTTGTGGTGAAAAGCTAGTGGTATTTGAAAATGTATCGGTTTAGTTGGCGTATAAGTGAGGACACTCAAGATCAGAATAAACAAGTTATGCCAGGCACAACAACCTCACACCACAGAAGTTATTTTATTTTCGGCCATTTTCTAGTCATAGCTCTCTGAAAATCCGTGATCTTGCGTTTGATCTTTCCAGGCCACTTAAGGTCAAAGGTCATGGTGCCAAATGAAAGCCCATATGGGACTTCCTACGTGTTGATTATAATAAATATCCTTCTATCTTCAACCAGTTTCGAGTTGTAGCCCCCTGAATAACCGTGACCTTGGGTTTGACCTTTCAAGGTCACTTAAGGTCAAAGGTCATGGTACCAATTAAAAGCCCATATGGGACTTCCTTTCAGCTGATAACAGTAAATATCTATCTTCAACCAGTTTCGAGTTATAGCCCCCTGAATATCCGTGATCTTGAGTTTGACCTGTCAAGATCACTCAAGGTCAAAGATCTTGGTGCCAGATGAAAGCCCATATGGGAGTTCCTGTATGCTGATAATAGTAAATATCTTTATCCTCAACCGGTCTCAAGTTAGAGCACTCTGAAAATCCATGGCCTTGATTTTGATCTTTCAGGGTCACTCGATTACCTCCAAAATATAATCACTTCCTTTTTTAGCCAGTGCCCACATATCTTGAATCTATCTATCTATCTATCTATTGCAAGACCCCTCAATCCCGTACGGGGTGGCCACAAACAAATCTCCACGTCGCCCTGTCCTCCGCCATTTCACTGCCCTTCTCCCAACTCACACACCCCTCTCTCATATACCTCTCCACCCCATCCCTCCATCTCATCCTCGGCCTCCCCCTCCCTCCCCCCCCTCCACCTCACTCATATACACTCTTTTCGTCAGTCTTTCACCCTCCATCCTCTCCACATGGCCAAACCACCTCAGTGTGTTCCTCCTAACGCTTCCTATCACATCCACATCCACACCACAAAGCTCCTTTATATCCTCATTTATCAGCCTGTCTCTCCATGTGACTCCACAGGCTCCTCTTAAATAACTCATTTCCATTGCTCTCGCTCTTGACTTGTGCCCTTCCAACAACGTCCAAGCTTCACTTCCATACGTTAGAGTTGGTATCACAATACTCTCATGTAGTAACTTTTTCACTTCCATGCTCACTTCCCTATTTCTTATCACTGCTTTCAAAGAACCAGCAACCTTTCTTCCCTGCTGTACCCTTTCAAGCACTTTACCCTCCAAACCTCCACCCCTACTCATCACACTACCCAAGTACTTAAACGTACTCACATTTTCCAATTCCTCACCATCCAACCTCGCTGTACATTCACTGACTTCACCTCTCTCAAAGACAATCACTTTACTCTTCCCTACATTCACCTTTAGATTCCGTTTCTTACAAACTCTCCCAAACTCATCCACCAAGCCTTGCAGCTCTCCTTCGTCTTCACTCAACAACACAGTATCATCTGCAAACAACAGTACAGGGAGTTTCCAAACACTACTCTCTCTCACCAGGGCCACTCCAACATCCACTACCCTACCTTGTACCTCTTTTATTACCCCATCCATGTACAGATTGAACAACCATGGAGACATGACACATCCCTGTTTCAACCCAACCTTCAAAGAGAAAAATTCACTCAGTTCACCATCCACACGCACTGCAGCCTTAGCACCATCATACATACTCTTCACAGCATTCAACAACTTCCCTGAAATTTTATGTAATTTCATTCAGCCGTTTTTCTGTAATGTTGCTAGCAAAGAAACAAAGAAATAAAAATAACGAATAAAAACAATACCTTGCCGGACTCCGTCCGGGCGAGGTAAAAATTCCAGTTACAACATCTTAATCAGCAGCAAGGTAAGACTCCCTCAAATTTTTGCAAGCATTCACTAGTAATCTAATAAATTCAACACCTTTAGCCCGATGACGTGTTTCTGATATTCCTCAAGCAACTGCTACACTTTTCACTCATACTTTGCTTAAACTGCCATCTCTGCATCTTTAATATCCAGTTATAGTAAAAGATGAACACTAGAATATGATGCTTGTCATGAAGAAGTGCTATGGGAAGGATATAGAGCCATAGATTTATTTTTGCCACAGTTACATGAAAGAAAGTACAAAAGGACGAAAACTTGGGCCAGATGAAGGTGGAAAGAGTATAGACGAGTGTATTGTACCCAGAAAATATCTGCAGGAATAATGTTGGATAATTAAGGCTATATCTAAGCCCTGATGTTAGAAATATCTCTTCCTTATCCATAACCAAGGCATCTGAAACGAGGAAGAAAAAATATATACAGTATGTTGTTGGACTGAATGGGCTACAAACGACAAAATGAGGAGAGAGAGAGAGAGAGAGAGAGAGAGAGAGAGAGAGAGAGAGAGAGAGAGAGAAATGATGAAAATGGATAGAGAGAATGAGGAGGGAGTGAGAGAGAGGGGGGAGGAGAGAGACCAGGAAGCCAACTGATTCACACACAACCTGAAGAAGCCTGCCTCATGGATGTCACACACACACACACACACACACACACACACACACACACACACACACAAGGGGGAGAGAAAGAGAATCAAACACGTACCCCTGCATTAAAAAAAAAAAAAAACACACAAGCATCCAGTCACATGTTTACCTTCTTCCTTCCCACTCTCCACTCCTGCTATCTCTTAAGAAAGTTCCCTAACACCTTTTCCTATGTGATTTATTTCGTTTGTTGCAACTTGCTGTCCTTTTGTGTGCTACATAAACCCTTCCAATATCACCATACTCTGCATAAACAACTTGCAAGAGGGCATTAACCACCCATTTCCAAAAATAAATCGCTAAGGAAAGGATGTTAGAGGGCTTCCCGACAAGAATGCGAACCCGCATCTTGGCCGTTGGAAAACACGGATGGTTCGCTGCATAGGTTACACGTACTGTATACTTTTTTACTCTAACTTGGCCTAAAACTGCCGTCTCTGTCATGAATGTTGGGTTATGGTATCAGATTAACACTAGATGATACTAGCCACGAAGAAGTGCAATAGGAAGGATGCAGAACTGATGTATTGTCTCACTCTGCCACTGAGTTACGTGAAATTACCTGCAAAAGGACTAAAATCTGGGCCAAGTTAAAGTGCACAGAGTATAGGACAAACATACACTTTTCCTGCTAAGTCAAGTATGGACATAAACAAATGGCCCCTCTGACAGCAGTGACATGAGTTTTATTTATTATGAGCGCCAAGGAGTGTGTGTGTGTGTGTGTGTGTGTGTGTGTGTGTGTGTGTGTGTGTGTGTGTGTGGTTCCTCTTATCAGTAGACAATTTCTTATCGGCGATTCCTACTTGTTCTCATTGTGCAAGGTTAAGGTCTAAGTCAAGTGGTGAGATAACATATAAGCGATAGTCCCAGATAACCCTGATATAGACTGTTATCTTTAGTAGCAACACTGATAAACTCTACACTCTGACTTGCACAAAAACTGTCATCTTTTCATCTTGAATTCTAGCCACGAAGAAGTGTAGTGGATGATGATGATGATGATGATGATGAGGATGATGAATGGATGGACACACGGATATTTGATGATGATGATGATGATGTATGAATGAATGAATGGACAGACAGATATTTGATGATGATGATGATTATGTTGATGATGATAATGATGATGATGATAATTGTAAGTAGATAAATACTTGAGGGTAGTGATTTTGATAACGATAAAGTTGATTGATAATGTGTAAATGGATGAGTCTTGAGGCAATAATTACTGATGATGAATTCTGACGATACATACTGCTCAGAATGGTCGTGATGAAGCTGATGATGATGGTGGAGGACTGATAAAGCAAGAATTACTGATGAAATAGAGTTCTTAATAACCAGCAGACCAAAATACGAAAACAAACTGCAACTCACAAATAGTCCACCATGTCCATACTGCAATGAACCCCCCTCCACATTAAGACATATCTTTTTATTTGTGCAAGAAAGAAGGAACCAAAAAAAAAAAAAAAAAAAAAAAATTGCTCCCTCCAAGAATAATAAAAATAAAAGAGAGTCAAATGCAAGATTCGTTCACTTGATGCTCCACACTAACTCAGATAATAGTTCAACATAACCTCAACAAAAGACCTCCGGGAGCGACCAGCTGAAGTGCCCGGCTTCCGGAGTTCACTGGGTTCACGTCAAGATGAGGCTGGGACAAAACAACATTTTAATAACCGGAGAAGAAATAACTCAAAGTTCTGATGAGTTTTCGCCGAGTTTTGTGTTATCGCTCAGTGACGACCAAGAGAGAACAAACGAACAACCAATAGTTTGAGTGGAGAAAGTTTTGAAGGCTTTCATTTACAAGCCACCGACACAGAATGATAGTGCTGGTGAAGACGATACAGATGATGATGATGATGATGATGATTAAGATAATGATGAGGATGAGGATGACGATGATGAGGTGGAGGAGCAGGAAGAGGAGGGATGGAAACGGTGATGATGAGGATGATAATGGTGATGTTTATGATGATGGTGATGATGGCAATAATCATGATAATAATACAAATAATGATGATGATGAGGATGAGGGTGATGGTGGTGGTGGGGGTGGTGATGAAAGAGTGATGATAATAATATTGGTGATTATAATAACGACGATAATGATGATGATGACGGTAGTGGTGATGAAGAAAGTACTGATGTTGCTGATAAAGAGTGACGATGGTGATAATGATAATGATGATGATTAGAAAGATGGTGTTGATGTTGCTGATAAAGACAGTGATGATGGTGATGATGATGATGATGATGATGAAGTAAAAGGTGACGAAGAGGATAGTGTTGATGCTCCCGATGGACGTGGAGGGGAAGGTGTGAGAGTGTGTATGGGAGGATGGCGTGCTGTGGGAAGAGCGATCGTTACTGAACAGGGACATGAGCGCCTGCTGATCCGTAGTGAAGGCTGCCTCTCAGGATGCAACGTTGAGAAATTATGGTGAGAGAGAGAAACAGGTTAACTCACTGATTAAAGAGAGAGAGAGAGAGAGAGAGAGAGAGAGAGAGAGAGATGTACTCAGCTCATCCCTGCTGCCAAACAGGGCGTGTCTCTTAGGAAGTCTGAGAACTCCTGCAGTTTGGCTGGCAGTTCTTTTATGTCCTCTTCCTTACGCTCCTGAAACATCATCATCATCATCATTATCTTCATATGAAAAGGACGGTGATAGGAGAGAATACAAGAGTGTCTTTCATAAACTTCTTGGCACTTATTCCTTAGCGATTTACTCTGCATATTACAACTCCATATCGTTTGGTATATAACTGATGCAACCTACGTCGATAACGAAACGATATAGATAACGTGAAAGAATGTGCTAAGGTCCAATACGTATAAAAAGTCGCTTAGAAAATGGAATTACGAAGCTTATAATGCCACTTGCAATATAGCTCATACTACCATTACCGTTTTATGTTTATGGGTTGGGTGGATTCTCGGGACATTAATCATACCCTAATTTCAGAGGTACGGTTGTGGACAAAAAAAAAAAAAAAAATAGACACTACCTTACCCCAAGTGCATAAGAACAGGGTCCTTTCTTACCGATGAGTTACACTGGGGAGAATCGGGGAATGGTATCAGATTGGGATTAGCTTGGGGGAAGGGGCAACCACTTCCCCACCTCACCACCGTAAATTAGCGACCAAAAATAACCCAGTTCGTAGATGTTACAAGTGGAAATGTTGGGTGAGAGAGGGACAGGGTAGACTTCTTTATTTCCTCCAACTGCTCAGAAGCTCTCTAGAGATGGGTTCTGTGTCACCTGAAACGATAGACAAAGACTTCAAGCTTAACCTGTGTCTCTCCCACCCAGCATAGCCCAGTTCTTGTCTCTCTTCTATCCCCACCTGTAGGGTAACTCCAGAACACTTGAATCTCCTTGAAACACACATTGCATCAAAATATACGGTATCATAGGCACGTGAAAAGACACAGGTTGTACAATAATACTTATCATACTTCAAAATAGTAAGAGTAATGCGATTTGAGAAATTGGAATAACGCAGTAATAACATGGGGAATCACCCTTATTAATTTTTGTATTGTGTGTTTAAGGAAAGTAACGAGGCCTCTGATAGTTGTAAAGAATTCATGTCTTACTTTTACGCTTTGCTTGATACCAGTGAGATACTATTTGAAATTTTAAGAGAGAGAGAGAGAGAGAGAGAGTCGTAAACAGGTGTACAGGGATAAATGAATTACGTCAGGGGATTATCGGCTGGATTATCTGCTGAGCCACAAATAGAATACATGAGAAAAGTCAATCATTAGTTGGTTCTAATCTCTGTTTGGTCTTGTGGAGAGGGTGAAGAATGAGAAACTGACTAGAAGTGTATGTAACTGAGGTGGAGGGGTACAGGAGGAGAGGGAGGCCAAGGATGAGATGGAGGGATGGAGTGGAGAGGATGGAGAAAGTAAGAATGAAGAAAAAAGTGCATAAGAGTTAAAGTGGAGAGGAGGAGGGGTAAGCCAAGGATGTGATGGAGGGATGGAGCGGAGTACAAAGGAGAAAAGGGATGCGAGCTGATGGGAGGGCAGGCAAATAGCAGAGGACAGGGCAAAATGGAGGCGATTTGTTTGTGGCCCTTTTTTTTGAGAGCACGGCACCTTACAGTAGATAGAGAGAAACCATATTTGGCAGTGTTATTTGTTCCAGTAAGTATGTATGAGTATTGCAAGACAGATCAATCAAATAATCTATTTTTGATAACCCTGGAGATATAACAGAAATCATCATAATCATCAATCCCATTTTCCCCTACATAAACAGGAGCGTAGGGGTCCGGGGCTAGGTTTATCAGTCCCGAGATTTATAGCAATGACGAATAGCCCCTCACTGTTCCCTGAGTGGCATTTCGTGAACAATAAACCCCAAACCAACCCTCAGATGGAACTAATATATATGTTCTATCTGGTTGAAGCTCCCTAACCCACTAAACCACCAGGCGTTGGTTATATGTCAGTAATTATATCTTTCAATAATTCTTTAACTTTTACGCTAAAAAAGATTAATAAAAATATAACAATTTGGATGTGTACACAATTTTTTTAATTTTTCGATTTGCTCTACATGTTTTCTTAGATTACAAATGACTCCTTAATATTTCCTACAGAGAGAGAGAGAGAGAGAGAGAGAGAGCACTAGAGTCGTGACTGGTACAGAATGATGGTGTAGGTGAAGGCAGCGAGAGAGAGAGAGAGAGAGAGAGAGAGAGAGAGAGAGAGAGCATTAGGGTCGTGACTGGTACAGAATGATGGTGTAGGTGAAGGCAGCGAGAGAGAGAGAGAGAGAGAGCTCTAAGGTCGTGACTGGTACAGAATGATGGCGTAGGTGAAGGCAGCGAGAGAGAGAGAGAGAGAGAGAGAGAGAGAGAGAGCACTAGGGTCGTGACTGGTACAGAATGATGGCTTAGGTGATGGCAGCGTTGACCAGGCCCTTATTATTTCCTGGTCAAAGAGAGAGAGAGAGAGAGAGAGAGAGAGAGAGCATTAGGGCCGTGACTGGTACAGAATGATGGCGTAGGTGAAGGCAGCGAGAGAGAGAGAGAGAGAGAGAGAGAGAGAGAGAGTTCTAGGGTCGTGACTGGTACAGAATGATGGCGTAGGAAGGCAGCGAGAGAGAGAGAGAGAGAGAGAGAGAGAGAGCATTAGGGCCGTGACTGGTACAGAATGATGGCGTAGGTGAAGGCAGCGAGAGAGAGAGAGAGAGAGAGAGAGAGAGAGAGAGCTCTAGGGTCGTGACTGGTACAGAATGATGGCGTAGGTGAAGGCAGCGTTGACCAGGCCTGCCATGAGGCCGCTCCCGAGGGACGCCATCCTGCCGACGCTGACGTGGGCGCGGTGGGAGGCCAGGCGGGATGTGAGGACGTGAAGGTAGCAGCGCTGGGGGGCGGGGGTGTGGGGGTCCTCACTCAGGTCCCACACGGCCTCCTTCACCGCATCCCACTGAAATGACACCACTGAAATGACACCACCACTGAAATGACACCACCACTGAAATGACACCGCTACTGAAATGAGACCACCACTGAAATGACACCGCTACTGAAATGACACCACCACTTAATTGACACTACCACTGAAAGAACACCACTGAAAGGACACCACTGAAATGACACCACCACTGAAATGACACCACCACTGAAATGACACCATCACTGAAATGACACCACTGAAATGACACCACCACTGAAATGACTCCGCTACTGAAATGACACCACTTAAATGACACCATCACTGAAATGACAACACTTATATGACACAACCACTGAAATGACACCATCACTGAAATGACACCACTTATATGACACCACCACTGAAATGACACCACTTATATGACACCACCACTGAAATGACACCACTTATATGACACCACCACTGAAATGACACTACCACTGAAAGGACACCACTGAAAGGACACCACTGAAATGACCATCACTGAAATAACACCATCACTGAAATGACACCACCACTGAAATGACACCACCACTAAAATGACACCACGACTGAAATGACACTACCACTGAAATGGCATTATCACTGATATGAAACCATCACTGATATGAAACCACCATTGATATGACACCACTGAAATGACACCACCATTGAAATTACACCACCACTGATATGACACCACCACTGAAATGACACTACCACTGATATGACACCACCACTGATATGACACCACCACTGAAATGACACCACTGATATGACACCACCACTGTATGACCAACACTGATATGACACCACCACTGAAATGACACCATCATTGATATGACACCACCACTGAAATGACACCACCACTGAAATGACACCACCACTGAAATGACACCACTGAAATGACACCATCACTGAAATGACTCCACCACTGAAATGACCACCACTGATATGACACAACTGATATAGCACCACTGAAATGACACAACTACTGAAAGGACACCACTGATTTGACACCACCACTGAAATGACACCACCACTGAAATGACACAACCATTGAAATGACACAATATGACACCACCACTGAAATGACACAACCACTGAAATGACACAATATGACACCACCACTGAAATGACACAACAACTGATATGACACCACCACTGATATGACACCACCACTGATATGACACCACCACTGATATGATACCACTGAAATAACCTCATCACTGAAATGATACCATCATCGATATGACACCACTGAAATGACACCACTGAAATGACACCACAATAACTTTGTAAGTTATTGCGAAATGATCTCGCAATGACTTTGTACGGTTCTTGTAGTGAAGTTTTGTAGATCAGTTATACATATATTAGACTCATGGACGAGCGGTTGTTATACTTGAGTAGTTTTGTAAGTAAATAATCTTTGTTCCCTTTTGTCATGACTTGACAGGAGAAGTAAAGATGAGTATGAGACTATTTTTATTTGTCCTGGAAATATTAACAAAGTCTCTCGCACACGAGTGAAGTATAGAGTCCCGCGAGCTAACCTCCCTGTCTCGCTCTCTCTCTCTCTCTTCCACCCTCTTGCCCATGTTGCTAGGCTCTTCTCCCTACTACCTGTCGGTTCTATAGCTAACCTCCTTCTGAGCTCTGCTTCCTAAATTCTGGTGTAGCAGGGGTCGTGTCACGTGTGTTACACAGTTGTTGGAATGTTCTAGAAGCCTGTGTGTGAGTATGTGTGTATGTGTGTGAATGGTCACGAGGCGCTGTCGTGTGTCTATCAAGCATTAGAGTGTGTAAACATGTTTAGCATTGGTCGATTCTCGCAAACACAATACCTTCTCATCATCTGACTTGCTGCTTCTATCTGTCTGTCTATCTATCTATTTATCTATCTATCTATTATGATTTGTAATTATAATATGGAGTCCTGACATTGCTCGGTCACGCACTGGACGTCCTCCGACAGTAATTATTATTGACATATGCTAATCTATTAGTACATAATATTGATTATAATATTGGATACATATAATATTCATGTTAATATTGTACTGATCCAGTAATATTACATTTTAAACAAGTTGTATACATAACGGAACAAATGCAATGGTTGTTGTATGACATTTTGTAAGATGTGTATGTATAACGGATATACACATATAATTGTGCAATGGTAATATGGCTAGGTTATTACATTACATATTGAGTTATCCCTTTAGTAATGTCTAATATTTCACCTAACTTGTGTAATGATTCTGGTAATACAGAATTGTGGTAAAATTGTGTGACTTTACATAATATTGTAGTAATATTGTGGTAATACATAATTGTAAAATTGTGAATTGTTACATAATTGTATTGCAATTGTTACATTGTAGTAACATTGTAGTAATACATAATTGTAACATTTTATGAATTGTTACATAATATTGTTCATTCATTCATTCATTCATTGCCAGACGCCATGTATCCCAGACAGGGTGGCCAAGGGCTGAGAGTTAATTGTTTTACAGGGAGGGGCACTAATCCTCCACCAACCCCACTTGACGTAGGGATGCCAACAGCATCTGGTGTTCCCAGGCGGTCACCCATCCAAGTACTAACCAGACCCAACGTTGCTTAATATTGTGGTAATACATAATCGTGTTGGCCTTATAATTGTAGTTACATTTTGTTAATGCAATTGTTACATAATTGTGCTGGCCTTATAATTGTAGTTAAAGTTACATAAAAGTTACATCTTGTTAATGCAACTGTTACATAATTGTTACATATTGTTTCTAGTTACATAATTGTAATAATTGCAGTCCTGACACTGAACCCGGTCATGCTGCGGTCGATGATAGTGACGATGTGACATGCCACTGGCTCGTGGAGACAACAATTTGCTTTTTGTTTCACTTATAGAAGGAGTTTATGTGATGATGTGCCATGCCACTTGCTTGTGGAGACAACAATTTGCTTTTTTGTTTGTAGTTTATGTGGTGTTTTGGCATTTGTAGTAATACTTACACTAATTTTCATTTGTTTGTTATGTGATCTTACTGTATTTTTCTTTCTTTTTTTTTTGTATGTATTGATTTTCTATAGTTTGTTTTTCTTCGTTTGTCTACGTTTTTTCGGTGTTGTTCGAGGTTGCATAATTGCTGGCTAATTCCCTTAGGATCCTTTCTTAAGGTTTAGTTTATATTGCACAGATATTACTGAAAATAATATTATATAGCCCCATATTTTGTTATTTTATAAAAAAAAAATATATATACACTATATACAGTATTAACTATATACACTGACTTGTTGTTCACTTGTACCTATCGTGGGCAATATGTGTGTCAGCACTGTGTGGAAATCTTTGTCTTCACGACTGTGTGGAAGATGTTCATTCTTGCTAACGTCATTTGTGTTGGCCATTTTTTTTCTGGTTTTCCTTGTAACTTAATTTATTTGTTTCCACTAGGTGGCTTTAATTAATAAATGTTTAATACAGTTCTTTTGATCGCTCACTGAGAAGCTGTGATAGTATATTTTCTTTATTACTTTGTGGATGTAATGATGTATAGCTGTATATCTGAAACACGTATTTTAGGTAGGTATAAATGGTTACACTCGTTGGTAGTAGGTAACTGCTATAATAAATGAATGAATATATACAGTGTAGAATATTTATTGTTGGTGCAAGTATTTAATGATTGAAATGTGAAGATAATTGAAGTAGGTATATGTATTTAAGTTGTAATTATACAGCAGGTATTATATGTTTATGCAAAATGTGTTGTCTATCACTGTGTATCGTATAAATCAAGTAACTATGTAACTCACTAATTTTTACCGTGGTGGGAATGGTGTAAGTGGTGTTGCACGTGGTGAAAGCATTGTCCTTCACGGGTTGATTGACGTGTTGTCGTCTTAGCAAAAACGTATGGTGACGTCGACTTCCCACACTGGTAGCTGTGGTGAGTAACTGAGTAGCGATGAGTAACTTGAGTGAAGATGAGTGAGTAAGATGAGTTGTGAATATGGGCTTGGTATTTGCAGCATCGTCTTGACCTCTTCACTCCTGCGTCAGCAGTGGAGGTTGGGGGACGGTAGCAGAGAGAGGAGGGTGAGGTCTGGTGGTTGTGAGACGTGTCTCACTCTTCGTTTGTTTGTTTTGTTTTTCTATCTCGATGTATTCTCGGTCCTTTTCTCTTGTGATATACTCGTTGTGGGATGAAGACTGCCGCTACTTGTAGGTGCGTGTAGAAGATTATACAGACGACTCGTAGAGTTGTTACTTGTAGTTGATTGTAGATGGTTGTAGTTCGTTAGTTAGTCATAGAAATTGCAAGATTGTTTGTATCAATATTTTGTTAAACTACATCAACGTGATGATCGGGCAGACAGAGAGGGGGTTGGAGAGAATACTGTCAGGAGCTGGCTGTAGTTGTTGGTTGTAAGAGTTTTTTTGTTTTTTTTCAATCTTGATAATGCAGAATCAACTGTACACTCGTGGGCTCGTAGGCTTGTAGACTTGCAGACAAGTAGGCTTGTAGCTTGTATTTTGTAGGAATTCACTGTAGAACTGAAGCTAATGTTGGTTAGAGTCTCGTCTGCTTTTGTAGAAATTCACTGCAGATTCGTAGACGAAGTTCGTACGTTCGCTGCCGCCATCTCACAATAACTTTGTAGGTGTTAATAGTGAGGTTTTGTAGATCAGTTATACATATATTAGACTCGTGGACGAGCGGTTGTTATACTTAAGTAGTTTTGTAAGTAGATAATCTTCGTTCCCTTTTGTCATGACTTGACAGGAGAGATAAAGATGAGTATGGGACTATTTTTATTTATCTTGGAATATTAACAAAGTCTCTCACACACGAGTGAAGTATAGCGTCCCGCGAGCTAACCTCCCTGTCTCGTTCTCTCTCTCTCTTCCACAATCTCCCCAATGTTTCTAGGCTCTTCTCCCTACTACCTGTCGGTTCTATAGCTAACCTCCTTCTGAGCTCTGCTTCCTAAATTCTGGTGTAGCAGGGGTCGTGTCACGTGTGTTACACAGTTGTTGGAATGTTCTAGAAGCCTGTGTGTGAGTATGTGTGTATGTGTGTGTATGGTCACGAGGCGCTGTCGTGTGCCTATCAAGCATTAGAGAGTGTAAGCATGTTTAGCATTGCTCGATTCTCGCAGACACAATACCTTCTCATCATCAGACTTGCTGCTTCTATCTGGTCTGTCTATCTATCTATCTATTATGATTTGTAATTATAATATGGAGCCCTGACAATGACACCACTGAAATGACACCACCACTGAAATGACACCATCACTTAAATGACACCACAGAAATGACACCACCACTAAAATGACACCACCACTGAAAAGACACCACCACTGAAATGACACCACCACTGAAATTTCACCACTGAAATGACACCACCACTGAAATGACACCACCACTGAAATGACACCACCACTGAAATGACACCACCACTGAAATTACACCACCACTGAAATTACACCACTGAAATTACACCATCACTGAAATGACACCACCACTGAAATGACACCACCACTGAAATGACACCACCACCGAAATGACACCACCACCGAAATGACACCACCACTGAAATGACACCACCACTGAAATGAAACCACTGAAATGACACCACCACTGAAATGACACCACCACTGAAATGACACCACTACTAAAATGACACCACCACTGAAATGACACCATCACTTAAATGACACCACTGAAATAACACCACCACTGAAATGACACCACTGAAACAACACCACCACTGATATGACACCACCACTGATATGACACCTCAACTGAACGAACACCATTGCTGGATACCGTCACTGCTACATCCAGTAACCCTGACATATAAGTCTTTGCAGGGTGTATTGCCCAACGTCTCAGTAATCTATAACTACAACTCTTTTATTCACTTCTCTTCTAGTAAAGCTGTTCCCAATACCCTCCCATTCATTCCTCCAAAATACTGTACTTCAACACCTTGCTCCCTGACCACTAATCTATTCTTACAGTTTTCGATTTCTTCACCTTTCTTTAGCCATCCACCCAGGTTTCACACTTCTCAAATTAAGTCCATCTTATCCATCACTCCATTCGGCCTAAACTACTCATTATATATCCCCTCTAACATACAGTCGGTTACAAGAAATATATCCATGAAGAAAAATAAAAAACAAGCTTGCCAAAACTGCCTAAGGAATGTAAGATGATCGCCACACATTTATAGTACAATGATACACTTTGGTGCAAATTCTCAGTGTAATGAACATCTAAAAATATAGATCTATAATTAATCAATCAATCAATCAATCATTTCCTGTGGCACCCTCGGGGATGCATAGGGCCTCGATGAACTCACACCACCACATCCTATCTTGTGCTAAATCCTCAAAATCTCCCCAACACTCATCTCCAGCTTCCCGTCTCATTGTCCTCACCCACGTCTCTTTTGGCCTTCCTCTACCTCTCCTACCAAGTGCCACCCACCCTGGTGTACCTCGTACTATTCCCTGTCTCCTATACACATGTCCTAGCCACTTCCATCGTGAGAATCTAACATATTCATCGATCGGCTGCACTCCCGTTATTTCTCTAATTCTACTATTTGGTATCCTTTCCCACCACTTAACTCCTAATATTCTTCTAAGTGCTTTATTTTCAAACACCAAGAATTTATTTTCCATAGTCACTGTGCTGTACCAAGACTCGTGTCCATAAATTAAGATACTCCTAACCATTACCTTATAAAGTTTGATTTTTGTATGAACAGAAAAATTGTTATTATTCCAAATATTTTTAAGCATTCCCATTGCCTGATTAGCCTTCTTTAACCTTTCCTCGAATTCAAAGTTCAAAGAACCATCCTTGGCTAAATAAGTACCTAAATATTTAAACCTATCAACTTGCTTTACAACCATACCTCCAATTACACATTCCTGCGCATTTTCCATATTCATATTGATTATTTCAGTTTTTCCACAATTAATAACCAAACCCACCTTGCGACCTTCACTCACCAAACAGTCCAACACTCTGCATCTCTTCTGGCCCATCACAAATCAAAACTATATCATCTGCATAATCTAAATCCAAAAGTTTCCTGTTCTCTCCCCAAAGTATACCTGCACCGGTTTCTGTTCCAACGCGTTTCATAATGTAATCAATGACCAATATAAATAATAAAGGCGATAGAACACCACCTTGAATTACTCCGGACTTGACTTCAAACGAATCACTCAGACAACCATCAACCATCACTTTACAAAATGTGTCCTCATGCATGTTCATAATGACCCTCACAAACTCCTCTGGTATTCCATAATGTCTCATGATCTTCCCCATAGTCTCTCTCGAAACACTATCAAAAGCCTTTTCAAAATCAACAAAACAAAGACTTAACGGTACTCTCATTTCATTAACTTGCTGCATCAAATGCCTAACTATAAAGATATGATCATTGCAACCACGTCCCTTTCTAAAACCAGCTTGATCATCCCTCAGAATACCCTCAACCACTGGCTCCAACCTATTTAACAACACTCTACTGAAAACTTTCAAAGCTATCGGTGACAAAGAGATTCCCCTCCAATTACCACATTCACTCAGGTCTCCCTTCTTCGGAATTTTGACAATTACACCATTCTTCCAAACTGATGGTAGTAACCCCGTCACCCATATCTTATTGAATAGCTTGGTCAAGATCATTATTAATCTATCCCCCTCCACTTTAAACATTTCCGGAAATAAACCATCCTCCCCTGGTGCCTTGTTATTCTTTAACTGTTTTACTGCTTTCTCCACTTCTGCAAGCCTCAACTCTCCTGTTTCTATATTTAAATCTTCCTGAGCAGACGGTATATCCTCTTCTGGTGGTATTGGTCTATTAAGAACTGTCTCATAATGCTCTTTCCATCTATTTTTAATATCTCCATCTTTGGTCAATAAATTTCCTTCCCTGTCTCTAACTGGTATTTCCTTGCGTTTACCTGCATTACCACTCAGTTCTCTAATCGATTCATAAGCTATTCTTTGACTCTGTCCATCATTTTTGTTTATTAAGATTTCAGTCTCTGCAACCTTTTCGTCCACACATCTTCTTTTATCTCTCCTAGCTAACTTTCTTACTTCTGAATTCAAACTCCAGTACGCAGCTCTTGCTAATTCAATCTCTCGTTCATCAACGCATTGCATCTCACTCCTCAATTTAGCCTCACCTCTCCTTTTTATCATATCCCACGTTTCCTCTGATATCCATTTCTTTCTCCTGAATCTGTGTCTCCTTCCAATCGTACATTCAGCAGTCTCATGCAAAACTTTGTTCACATCCTCCCACATCTCATCTACACTTCTCTCCCCCTCTTCCAACGTTTCCAACACCAAAAACCTATTTCTGCATTCTAATCTGAATTCCTCCTTTTCTTCTCCTTTCCTTCTAAGCTTAACAATATCGTATCTACCAACACCAGATTTTTCCTTCTTCTGATTTTTAAGTTTAAACCTTATTTTTGCAATGCTGAGTTGATGGTCACTACCAATATCCGCTCCCCGTTTAACAAGAACATCTAGCAGAGAACTTCTATGCCTCCTACTGATAGCGATCTGATCAATCTGATTTTTATATTTTCCACACGGCGACACCCAAGTTGTCTTGTGTATATTGCAATGCTGAAAGAGTGTGCCCCCGATGACTAAGTCATTTGCTAGACAGAAGCTTCCAAACCTCACTCCGTTTTCACTCATCCTACTACCAACTCCCATCTTACCCATACATGCCTCAAATCCCTCATTTGAGCAGCCCATTACTGCATTAAAATCTCCAACGCAGATCAAAACATCATGTCTAGGTACCCTTCCTACTCCTTCTTGCAACTTTTCATAAAATGTGTCTTTCCTTTCATCGAGTGCATCATTAGTAGGTGCATAACACACAAACAGACTGATGTTGCCATGATTTGATTTAAACCGTGCGTATAACAATCGCTCATCTATAGGATCCCACTCACATAATGCCTTATTTGCCTTACAACCCAGCAACAATCCTACTCCCTGATAATGCATTCCGTCCTGTCGGCCAGATATCAATAAACGTATACCATCCTCCAAATCCAACTTATCAACTCCAGTTAATCTAGTTTCTGTCAGAGCACAAATATCAAGTCCATAATTTTGAAAAACCTTCACTAACTCATCAATTTTACCGTCATGATTTAGCGTTCTCACATTCCAGTTACCAATTTTAATTGTATTTTTTGCATTAACAAATGAATTAGATTGTAATTGAGGCAACTGTGAGATTCTTAGCACCCCCTGCCCATTTAAGGGCTGCACGGGACTGGGGGCCATTATTGTTCTTTCAGAGTCCATCAAGGTTTCTTTGGCTAACTTCCTGAACACCTCGCCAATGTGTTGCAGTCGCAGTAGGCAGCTAACTTGCCTGATTGCCCACACCCGAAAGACCCAGCTATGCTGTAGCCAGTCACGTGCCGGCATGCTTCCCAGCCATTTCACTCTCAAGGAATTCCTCTGCCTGAGAAAGCAACCACCCCCCTGCTCCCGAGGGCTTTTGATCTGTGTAGGTAGAGGGCGATCACTCCCTCACTAGCCATATACAGTGTATAGGCTACACTCACCATAATTAATGAACATGCAAATATATATGAACTCAAAATTTGCGTGTTTATATGCTTGAATTTGACCCCATAAATCTATTTAAAATGCCTTATAAAAAAGAAAAAAAGATAAAGAGATGTCGGGGGTAGAGCAGTGTGAAACAACTGTCCTAAGTCTGAAGAGACCTGGTGAAGAATTAAAGGAATGGCGTCAAGTTGAAAAAAGACTTTGGTAGAAAGCAAGAAATGAATGATATAAGGCAGCTTTCTATACTAAATGTAACATAATATTATTCATGACAAAAGTTTCTATAACGTAAATGAAGCGAAACAACTCAGGAGGCTCGTAATCCTTTCATTTCCCGGTGCTGTTCTGGGCAATATTAGCAATTTCTCCCAAACAAGGATTATAGGTGATTACTTTTTATCTGTGGCCGATTGTTCTAAGGAATATCTGTGTCTCACCTCCCTATTGTTAAGGCTGCCACACAAACTAGTCTCAGTTTCTCAAGAAGCACCCTAATCTCTGAACTCAGACTCCTATCACCCACCATCATCTTATTCTGTTCCACCAACTCCTTTCTGTGTCCCCCCCATCTTTGACTTGCATCGTAACAGGTAATTTACAACACTTATCTCCACCAGGCTTCACAAACATTCGCCAATAACGCAGCCCAAACTGCCAAATGCTTTGTTTCCATCCCACTCATTTCATTTTGAAGTATGAAAGTATTGCTCCTCCACCGTGCCCAGCCATGCTTTCCCACTAGGTGTTGTAGGCACATAGAGATCACTGGGTAGTCATTATTTGCACAGAATCGTAAGCTGTATTAAAAGGAGATTATAGAATTGAGGTGGTTTTAAATTCTAATCAAGGGTTGTCCCTTCCCTCCAATCAGAATAAAGTCATCTAATGCTGAGAATGGCAAAATTAAAAGCTTAGTACAGTACAGAAAGAGAATTAATTTACAGTTGCCGAACATTCAGTTGTATAATGCTTAAACGTTGAGGGAAACCATTTTCAGGGTCTGATATAATTGTGAAGACATGATAATGAAGTAAACACGTACTACACTTCACTCTTTATTCATAAGAATTGAATGTTGGAATAGTTCTGAGCCTCTGAGAACTGAACCATCCATTCTTTAAGCCTTTCTAAGTATATTAACAATTATTTTTAATCACGGCAAATCACATGCATCAATCTGTCAAGCTTACCGCCTGCGTAAGCCTATCAGCTTGCCAACAGAGGAGACCAAAACGTGCCAGCGCATCCACAAGGTACATGATGTTATTTGCTGCCGTATGTCCTAGAAGTAGAATGTATGTCATAGTTGCCCCGCTAGCCAGGAAGATGGCACACCTCAGCACCATGGGAGTCGAGAACACCTGAAACATATAAAAGGGCATATAAGTGCTGTACCTCCCTTCCAACCTCAAGATAGGGAATGTTTGAAGCGGCATTATACACTTTTCACACTGACTTCACCTAATATTGCCATCTCTAAATCGTGAATGCTGACTTGAAGGAATAAATTAGCACTAGAGTAGGATGTTTGTCATGAAGAAAGTATGCAGTGCCGTAACATTGTCATTTTCTGCCACTGCGTTACATGAAATAGTCTGCATAAGAAAGAAAATCTGGACCAAGTTAATATAAAAAGGTTAGTCACATGCAGTACCATGGAGTCTGTACACTGACCCAACCAGCCTCTTGGAAAAGGTGATGTGACTGTTCTCTTTTTACTCTATTTGACCTAAAACAACCATTTCTCCACGATGAATGCTAAGCTGTGACAAGAGATTAAACTTGAATATGATGTTAGTCATGAAGAAGTGCTGTGGAAGGATGTAGAACTGAAACACTGTCTTATTTTGCAACTGAATCATCGTAAAATAAGCTGTAAAAGGAAAATGTAAGCCAAGTTAAGGTAAAACGAGTATAGAATGGCTTTGGCTTTGGAAATGTGGCAGTATGACACATCCATTCTGAGAAAACAGTGCATGGGAATTGTCTCAGTAAACACTTATTATTTACTGTCGACAGGACCAGTATTCTTAACCCGTGTCTTTGGTCAGAGGCTCTATTATTAGTATTCCCATGTCGCAGAAGAAGAGCGGCTGTCACATGTTTTGATATTCGCGTGCACGCCCCTATGTGAGTGTGTGTGTGTGTGTGTGTGTGTGGGCAGGTGGGTGGGTGTGGGAGTGTGGGTGTGTATTTCGATTTGTCTGTCTGTTTGTGTCCTTGTATCTTTGTGTGAACAAAATAACTCAGGCTTTTATCAAATTTTCAAGCAATTTGATGGAAGTGAGGAGGGTCAGCCAGTGAATAAACCCATTTTGTGTGAGGACAGTTGGTCAAAGTTCAAGGACTTGTGTGAAGGGCAAAAGTTTGCTTAGCAAAATCAAATTAAAGTTTGCCTAACTTAGAGCAAACAGTGAAAAATGTGTAGGATGTATGAAGTTTTTTAATTTTGAGGACAATTAACCAGACATCAGGGTCCACCGGCAAGGCCAGAGTTTGAATCATGTGTCTGTTTGGAAGCAAAATAACTAAAGCAGCTTTCAACTGGTTTAAATGAAGCTTGGTGGATAGAGTAAGTGTCCCCGAAGGAGTTAACTTTTTTTTTTTTTTTTTTTATCATTTATGTCAAAGAATTGGTCACATGGTAAAGTCAGCTTAAACAGTTTTTATTTCATTCAGACTAAATTTCATGTAAAATTTCAGGTTAAAGCATGAATAACAAAATTGCATTTTGAGAATAGCCAGTCAAGGGTCAAGATCACAGGGAAAAGTCGAAGAAGGGATCACAGGGCAAAGTCAACTCAAACAGTTCTTATCTGACTGAAATCAGACTTGGTTGAAGGATTAAAGGTTAGACCAGAAAGAAGTATTTTGAAGATAAAATTTATGGCCATAGGATTAGTCAGTGGTTACGGGTGATGCATTCTCTGTATGCACCGTGTTTAACCTTTTCTGGTCTTAAAACTGTTATTATTCATTAAATTGCTGCAGAATGCCTTGAAGCATGAAAATAGTCCTGTGAACATGTGACTGGGGTACTTATGAGGGATTACAACGGAGAAAGCAGGATGAGGGTTTTTGTAAAATGGTTGATATGGTCTGCCAATTTCACCCATATTTAAGGAGAGGGCTGATATGAAAATGTACAGTATAACTCTGGATGTTAATCAAATATTTTTTCTGTTAAAGACGTCAGAATGAATGAAACGTGCTTGAAAATGCGAGTTACAGGGGAAACTGTTATAGAACTTAATTTTCCTATAAGTTTTATATAACGATTGTTTGCAAATCAGAAAAATTATATTGTTCATTAGATGTGAGATAAGACAGTATCATCCATATCCTGGCATAATAAGGATTCAGAAATGCTGCTTCTAGCGTGATGTGTAGGTTATGAGGCAATTAAATGGTACCACTAGAGCAATGCAGTGAGTCAGTGAGAGAGTGGAGGAAGAATGCGAAGCAATACGTATCTGGCTGGAGAGTGTGGAAACTATGTTCTTGTTCATTTTTTACCATCTGATCCAATTATGACACTAAAATTTGCAAGAAACACCTCTGTACAATTATAGGCTGCAGCCACCAAGACACCACACACGTTTTGAAACTTTGCATTCCGACTAGATGTGCGTTAAATTACTGGAACCCAAATTATCTGAAGGATTGTACAATAATCCATTTCAAATGCTCAAAATGCTTCATAACAATAAATAAATGACTGGCACGCAAGAGCTTTGGTCACTGACATTACATACTTTCATATATTGGGAGCACTGTCTCAAAACGACGCCTCTAGTTGGACACCCAACAAAAGCAGCATCACTACTCTTTTGTATGTTGGAAATAAGAGTAAGCAAGTACGTCAGAAACTGATGCTGGTGATAGTTTTGGCATTTCTGACTCATTGTGCACTCAGCTGAGAAATGCTGTCAACAATCAATGACCCCAACAGCAAGCATATGGGCCTGATGGAGTCCCTCCTGTTGTCCTCAAGAACTGTGCTTCTGTGCTAACAAATTGCCAAGGTAAACTCTTTCGCCTTTGTCTATCAACTGGTACCTTTCCTTCTTGCTGGAAGTTTGCTCCCATTCAACCAGTCCCAAAGAAGGGTGACCATTGCCAGCCCTCTAACTATCGTCCAATTGCTTTAACATCCTGTGTCTCAAAGTTTTTGAGTCTATTCTTAACAGAAAAATTTTAAAGCATCTTTCCTATCACAACCTTTCTGATCATCAGTATCGGTTCCGTCAGGGACGCTCCACTGGCGATCTTCTTACCTACCTTTCAGATTCCTGGTCATCCTCCTTTCGGGACTTTGGCAAAAGCTTTGCCATTGCACTGGACATCTCAAAGGCTTTCGCTCGAGTCTGGCATAAATCTTTAATTTCCAAAATGCCCTCTTACGATTTCTATCCTTCTATTAGTGCCTTCATCTATAGCTTCCTTTCTGGTCGTTCTATAGCTGCTGTTGTAGACGGCCATCATTCTTCTAGATATATCAACAGTGGTGTTCCTCAGGGCTCTGTTCTATCACCAACTCTCTTTTATTCATCAATGATCTTCTAAGCTGTACATCTAACCTTATCCACTTGTACGCTGATGATTCCACCCTTCATATTTCCATTCGGCTTCCGCAACGTCCATCTCAACAGGTACATCAACAAACAAGGGATGAGGCTATGGCACACCTTATGTCTGACTTGGTTCGTATCTCTGACTGGGGTAAAAATAATCTTGTTGTTCTTAATGCATCAAAGACTCAGTCTTTACACCTAACAACCCGTCAAAATCTTCCACAGGAGTACCCACTACTCTTTAATAATACCCCGCTCAATCCTGCATCATCCTTGATCATGCTTGGGGTTTCATTCACTCGGGACTTATCTTGGAAAGATCATATTGCATCCCTTGTAAAATCTGCTTCCAAGAGATTAGGTTTGCTAAGCCGACTCCGTATCTTCTTTACCTCTGCACAGTTGTTGACTTTATACACAGGTTTTATTCGCCCCTGTTTACAGTACAACTCTCATGTGTGGGGAGGCTCCCCACATACAGCTCTTCTCAGTAGAGTGGAGTCAAAGGCTTTTCATCTCATCAATTCTCCTCCTCTTATTGGCTCCCTTCAACCTCTGTCTCTTCACCGCACTGTTGCCTCTTTATCTCTTTTCTATCACTACTTTCATGGTCACTACTCCTCTGAACTGTCCGCTTGCATCCCTCCACCTCTATGACTGGCATGTAGCACCTGTCTAGCAACAAACTCTCATCCCTTTTCTGTCCAGCTCTATAATGCAAGAGTTAACGGTCTCTCCCAGTCATTCATTTATGCAACAGGTCAACTCTGGAACTGTCTCCCTTTGTCTGTATTTCCTACTTCCTACGATCACCAGTCTTTCTAACACAGTGTTTCCAGGCATATCGAAATTAATGGATCTTGAATTTGGCTCTCTTTTGTATTGCTTTATTTTTTTCTTGGAAGGAACTGTTTTGTGGGCTCAGCCTCTGGGTCCCTCTTTCTTGCATAAAAAAAAGCAACAGCGGTGGTCATCAATTGATCATGCAACAGGAGGCAACGGCAATGGTCATGTTCTATCAGGCTATCTAATTTGAAGAAATTCCATGAAATGCACACACACACACACACACACACACACACACACACACACACACACACACACACACAGATAGACAGGCACAGTGGAAGAGGACATGAAAAAAATATTGTGGACTTATGAAAGAGGGGCTTAAGGATATAAACAGGCAATATGCTCACTTGATTGTAGAGGTAAGTGAGGTGGCGTAGGTGGTGGCAGCGGTGGGCAGTTCGACTCACGACTGTCCATTGACACTGACCCTGCTGGTATTAATTTATGGGACTGTATTCTTGCTGGCTTAAAAGTGTTTTTTATCTCACCCTAATATGTTCTCGAGAACTAGTCATATCTTGTTAACATTGACACAATTTGAATAACATGAAAGAGGATATTATAGTGCAAAGAACAGAGAACATTGCATATACATGAAAGATAAGTCATAAGATATTCCTAATCAAAGAGAATGCTCTACAATATCGACAACATGCATAAAATAACATAGCGAGGTATGTCTGCTTGAAAGTGTGTAATGTGTTCAAACAAACAGGCTTGCTTATGTAATTCTGTGTTTCAGGTGGTACACATGTGAGTATGTCCTCTGTAGTTTTAATTTGCCTCCAAGACAACCAAGTCTGATGCACACTTTGGTATTTTTTATTACTTTAAACAATTTGCTAAATAATTTCGAAGAAATTTACTTGAGTACCACCTATTTTACGAAGTTTCCATAAGTTTTGCAATAATAAGCATTACATACATATAGCCTAAGCATTTCTTTTGAGTTAGCAAGGAAGAATCCTATCAGATGTGTAGTAAGTTTAGGATGTCTACACCATCCACAGCACCAAAAGTGATTATTTGGGGACTATGAAAGTAATTGTAAACTCATGCACATTGTTGGAAAACTTATAATTAATTTATTAACGTTACTAAAGTAATTTTTCTATAAATATATCACCATCGTGGTGGGAAAAAAAGCAAAAAAAAAAAAAACTTGATAAGCAATGAAGGTAAAGTGGAATATGCATATTGTAAAAAAAAATAAAATAAAATAAAAAAATAAACAGGCATTATTTAAGTGGCTTTTCTCAAAACTGGCCACGCACGGCTAAAAAGAACTAATATGCACAGTCGAGTATCAAAACTAGGTTATCTCAGCAGTTATCAAACTAAAGTAGGCATACGCATGTCACTAGCTAGGTTGAATAAAAAATTTAAGCAAACTTTTCCTCTCGAACACGTTCCACACTTTCTAGTGTGGATGCCTACAGTACAGCTTCATTTCTGAAACAGCCTGGTTCTGGTGCTCAGTCTGACGTTATCTGAGTTTTCAAGATAATTTTGACAAAAAAAAAAAGAGGGTGATTTATATATCACCTACTGATTTTTCATAAGCATTCCAGTGATGTATACATCCATTGTAGGTTTAACATTTCCTCGAAACTAGACAGTTTTGGTGCTGTGCTCTTCTACCTACAGTAGAGGGTATCCCAGTGACTTAACTGTAAAGCTCCTAAATACGCCCCTGACCTACGGTAGTATATTGTAAAGGGTACCCCAATGACTCAACTGTAAGAAGTATAATATTTTTGCTTGGTCACTTCATTCGACTCCTTGAACAATTACATGCAAGAGGGCAATAAATTTGATCTGATAATACAGATCGATGAGGGAGATGGGACATGAATTATCAGCCATTGAGAATACGGCTCACACTAGTCAAACTCACATTTGCTCCTCATTAATCCCCAGCTGTAAGCACCGAGTTTGAGAATGCTATGGCCCATGACTGATTTTCCACTGAAAACGGTACTCTGATCTCCTTTGCCGTTTTTTAAAACTTTTCCTTTTAACCCCAAAAGCTCAGGTGACAGACAATGCCATCCAAAAATAGGTGTTTGGGATGCCTCGAGTCCTGCCAGTGTTTGAAATCATTTCTATTTTCTGTAGTGCCCAATGCGTGACACAGGCATATAGGAGGTGGGATAGCAATAATGCCACTCTTCCTTGGGACAGAAATTACCACATACAGTGACATGACCAGGACACCCTCCCATGCCTCCTCTCATAGCTCCTTGCCACCACTCGAGATTAACCCTGATGCCCCTCCAGAGGCCAAGGACTTCCCTACCCTTCTGATGCCTTCGGAGAGTCCTCTGAGATGTCGGACTCTAAGGACAAGAACTGGATGGCCAGAAGTCATGTACGACATAAACTCCACATTAAGGGGCCTCCCAGCGTCCTTCATGGTGCCTTTGTGTATCACTGCCTCACCACCATCCACATTGCCTCAGCCTGATATTTCATGGATGTGTACGGAAGTGTATGTAGTGTAAATTTCTACATAAAATACAAAAAAATAAGTGGGATGGATATAAAAATAAGGAAAATTTCACTGTACAGAATAAATGCTTTTACAAAAGTAAAGACTGACATTCATTAACTGAAGAGAGATTGTGGAGAAAAAACTGCAATATATACTGTATGTTAGAGAAGATAAGCAAAACTTCGGTACTGAAAACAAGTGTTTGACCCGAACTGTACCGTGGTTTTGTAACGCCCAGTATAGAAAACAAGTGTTGGAGTGAAGCTGAAAGTGGTCTTTCGGAGGAAATACCCTATTGCAGTTTATGATGATATAATATAAGGAAAATTACTGGTATAAAAAAGGAGCTCAGGCGAAAACGAAAATGGCTTTTATGGCTTGGGTATTAAAAATATGCTCGCATGAAAGTGAATGTGATGTTTTGCAGCAAGAATTGTGTAAACATAATTCTCCCCACATATGGTATGGCACAGTGTCATTCTGGTACAACCAGAAGTAAACTGGACGAAGAAAAATGAGCAAGCTGCAAGTAACAGATGTGATGATTCATCCATGTGACAGTGGCAGACACAAGTGAAAAAGAGTGGGATGGTATAGTTGGGCATGGAGAAATGAGAATGGAGCAGCGCTGCCACGGCCTGAGCAGCCTGCCGTCCTAGCCACCACTTCATGCGCTTGTCAGGATGCAGCCTCGCTGCAATCCTAAAAGCTACTTCTCTTCCTCACCTCCTTTCTTAACAGTGCCTTCACCTAGAGACCTGGGAACACTTGGAGTAAGGAGACAAATGATTGTTTAGTATTCTCATCCTTCATTGAATGTTCTAGGTGGTGTAGTTACTGAGATATGATGGTTTGGTCAGATTGATGTTCGAGCTTTCGGGGTTAAGCTGGTGTGGACAGGGACTAGTGAATATCTTCCCAACTATATCGAGAAACTGTTAACCTTTAAAATGGGGGTGATGTACATTTAGGTTTACTGTTTCTACTCCCAGGGCATTTTATTCACCTCAAGACAATCCACTAGTAGTGACGGGGTTAAAAAAAAATAAAAAAATAAATAATAATGTCTCACCCTTTCATTTTGAAAATAAAAAATTAGAAGATAAGAATTAAATGAAAATGGCGCATCTCGAGTTTCAGGGACTTAATCAAAGCAGAATCAGTATCTACTGCATGTCTCGGATAGTTAAACTTTATCCAGTCCTTACGAGCTTATTAAATTCTCTCACTGGGCATTGTAAATCTTGCAGTCCACTGGGTTCCCATTTTAGATGAACCTGGGCCCACAGCAACAGCAAGTGTACGTTGTCTCAAAGGGCTATTCTTATACTTAAATGCTGTGGTGTGCTCAGCTGTACTTTTTAAACCCTTAGTTGTGCCATAACAATGTCTGAATAAGAACTGGTAAATGAGTATCTTTCTACTGACTTGTTTGCTGCTGCGTACAAGACGTGGAAAGGTGTCAGCTCCACTCCTATGATTCTCCATGATGTCCTGCAACGCCAAGTAATGGGCATTCGCCAAGGAATTGAGGATGAAAACGCAATATAGATCAATGGCGGAAGTTAGGACGGGATTTAGCAAGAAACCCATAACATGTACAATTATGTCATCTTCAGGGAATGCATGCCATGGAATAATGACCCCGCGTCCCACGATATAGATAATACAGATAAAACCGACGACTGTTTGTTTCAGATAACTTGTTTGTGGCACCTCAGCGGCCAGAGCTGACAACAGTTTACAAACAGAGTGTATGATTATCAGATATAGTGTTGTTGTACCAAAGATTTGTATTCCAAGTATCATGAAGGACATCCATACGACAGCACTTGAATACTCTGAAACAATATGTGCAAAGATGGGTGCAACAGTCAGAATAAGAGTTGCAGCAAGGCAGGCAGGTGGGACTAGCCTCCATCGAGCCAGGCAGTAGTGGTAGTCAGGTCCACGGCTAACCAAGTGGACGCCCAGACCAGCCAGAACCCAGAACAGCGGGGGGACAGTGGCTCGCTACACCGCCTTTAACAACATCACGTTCTTTCTTCATCGTACAGTTGTGTTTTGCGTTGGCGGACCTGACGAGCTCTATCCTTATGTTGGCTACCTGACTGCTCCAACAGTCTGTACTCTGCTGGCTACCTGGAGAATGGCTGCTGACAAAAGACCTCTGGGCAAAGCTTAGACCGGATGTTCTGCAGTTACCCACCAGGAGGCGGGGTTGGTGTTTGTACGAGATTAATGACTGTCAGCAAGCTGGGAGAACGGTGTACAATATCATTGATGTTGTTTGTTGATAACACTGGAACACACTCTAGCTAATTGATTCGCCAGTCAGTCTTCAATCACTTGACAGATTAGTCGTGGAAAGTCTTCATCGTCAAGTTGAGCTATTACTTTAAGTGTTCTCATCCAATCAACTCTTTGGATGGTACGTATGTTCATTCACCATTCTCTTAACTTGATGAAGTGGTGCAGTCGACAGTAGAAGCAATGTCGCCCGGCTAACGTCTTGAATAACCCTTCGTAAAACGAACCAGTAGACGCAAATGCCAGAAGATGGCTGTGTGGTGTGAGAGAGTGTGAGGTGTGAAGGTGGTGGGAATTTTGTAGGATTTGGTAGTGGCACCAAGATAGAAGTCTATTGTTTCTGTTTGAGTGTTATCTTTGGTATAAATACTACAGCAGTTTTACTCTAACTTGGCCAAAAACTGTCATCTCCCAATGCTGAGTTGTAACAATACAATGATACTAGAACGTGATGCTAGTCAAGAGGGAATGCTGTGGAAAAGATGTACAACTGTAGTACTGTCATTTTCTGCCACTAGATTATGTGAAATAAGCTGCAAGAAGACGAAAATCTGGGTCAAGCTACAGTAAAAAGAGCACAGTGTGGAAGTATCTGCTACTGTATATTAATATATTTTACACAGATTAACGCACACCTAATACTGTCTATAGCTCTACTTCCATATCAAGTACAGACTAAAGGGATATCAGCCTTGGGTTACATATCAACTTCGTGTGAGACGGTGTGGCTCACAGTACAAGGCCCTTGGGTAGATCCCAACAACTTGAGCCGGATTCGAACAGTACTGGACGAAGTACTTACAGAATTTACTCAAGTAGAGGTAGTTACTCTGCTATAATGTCACTTTGAATAAAAGTACAAAGTAAATTTTCATTTGGCTCAAAAGTAAAAGTAAGAAGTAACAGACTAACAAGTAACAAAATACTGGAAGTACAAAATAATTGTTCAGACTTCATTGTTTTAATAAGAAAAGGTAACGTTTCTAATACAGTTGATGAAAAGAATGCCAGTGGAATAATACGCATTTTTTACACACGGAATTCATAATTTTAAAAGTTCGAGTTAAGACGGACACGTGTTCTTCAGTTTTCCGACAAAAAGTGATTGACTGAATATTCCAGAGTACATGTGGAACGTTCACTAATTCATTGTATTGTGGATCCTTTCTTGCTATTGAATCATTGCAGAAAGTCTTGATGCATCCCTGACAACATCCATTTCCATCACCCCCTCCCTCAATTATATCACGGTACTACTATACTCGATGAATAATTACTCACCACTGGTACGGAAACTAGGAATAAAGCATTTATGTGTTGACACTATCACTATCTATTGCCAGACGCCTTAATCCCGTAAGGGGTGGCCACAAACAAATCGCCTCCATGTCGCCCTGTCCCCCGCCATTTCATTGCCCTGCTCCCAGCTCACACACCCCTCTCTCATATACCTCTCCACTCCATCCCTCCAACTCATCCTTGGCCTCCCCCTTCCTCTCCCCCCCCCTCCACCTCCCTCACATAACCTCTCCTGGTCAGTCTCTCGCTCTCCAATGTACTGTACATAGCTACATAAATACGAGTAAATAAACAAATAATGGCTGCTGGAATGAGACATCTTTGTTCAGCTGGAGGACATTTACTTCCCCAGCTACTGCCAGTGTCCGATTACCGACAAGTGAGGACTTATCTCTCCTCTCCTTTTCACTTATCATGTATTATGCAAAACTAGTTCAGCTTTTGTTACCGAGCATATTTATTAGTGAATGTTGGGCACGTAACTCACTTGATTCTTCAGGCATACCCTCTTGAAAGGAATCATTATTCACTCAAACGATCCTGCTACTGTATATTCTCGTATTATCATGCACATATATACACTGCTATCGTCAAAGAAAGGAGACACAAAATGCACATGGCTCATGCCTGCATTAGTATACATTTGATCTTTTTCTACACTCATTCAGTATTATTTTATCTTTAAGTAACAGAAGATATGCTACACTGTACTTCATACTGTTTTGGCGGTCCAGGATGGGAACTGATTGTCTACGTCCTTTTCCCACGTAAGACCGAATTCTGGACCACATGAGACCTAACTAAAGCATCCCACACCATTAATGATGAAACTCACGCTATATTTTACCCTTTACCGTACTATTTAATGCCTGTTGACGACTTAAATAGGAATAAAATAGGAATGGAGCTTGAATTAGTATCTGACAGCTAAATATCGGAAAAATAAAATAAAAACTGGCTATCCTCGAGAGTTTCCTGTAAATCTTCTCTCTTTCCCTCCATTCCTCTCTCAGCATTAAAAAAAAAAAAAAAAACGTAAAAGTATGTGTGGGCCTGTTATAATTTCATTTCCCCATCTGGTTCTCTGCCCTTGTTTCTTTTTCGATAATATACCAGCACTAAGAAAGAAAACAGCATGTAATACAATAAAATATCAACATTTCACGGGAGTCTCTCTCTCTCTCTCTCTCTCTCTCTCTCTCTCTCTCTCTCTCTCTCTCTCTCTCTCTCTCTCTCTCTCATTAACCCACTCTGCACAGATATGATATGCATCTTGGCGGCAAATATGCTAAGTTCAATTGTCACACAGCCTTAATCTCAGGTAATAATTGCCAATAGGGTCCAAAACATACAGCTTCTCTTTGTTTAGAGCCTCACCATGTCTATATCTGGCCCTGATGACAATGAGATCTGTGTATGGGAAGGTGGGCATGCAAGTACGTGGTTTAAGATCAGTGTTGGAATGAGACAAGGTTGTGTTGTGTCCATATCTACTCAATATACGGTATATGTGGAAGGGCCTATAAGAGAGGTAAAAACACTGGTAAAGGAGAGAAGGATGAGGATGGTGATGAATGATGACGGGTGGACTATCTCAAATCTGATGTATGCAGATCAGGCTGAAAGTACTGTGTTGCTTGCTAGTATTTATCACGAACACTACAGGTTGGTGCAGAGTTTTGTTGCTTGTCTTAGTGCTAGTTGTGACGCTTTTGGGATATGTCAAGGATCATCACGTAGGTTTAGGTTCTTCCTGGCCTCGTCCTGAAGGATTTTCCTGCCTGTGGCCTAGGACAAAGGGAGACGAATGGCTGGATATATTTTTTATTTAGATTATTTACCATTTAGTACAAACCTCAACACTTAGGAACGTTGTCACAGAAGCCCAAGCAGGAACGGCAAATGAGAGCAACGGGACATAGTGACACATACATGGAGCAAAAATGATTACACTGAGTACATTACGAGCACACTAAGAGAACAAGTCACTACTTGAGGAAGGAGGGGTGGAAGTTACATATGCGTATAAAAACACACATAATACATAAATTCGGATAACTTATACTTTTACTTAGGTTCTTTATTTACCATTTAGTACAAGCCCCAACATTCTGGGGAACACTGTCGCTGAAGGCCAAGCAGGGAAGGGTGCATGAGAGCAGAAAGTTACAATGATACCTTAGGGCATAAAAGGTATAGAGGTAATGATCATTACATGCACAATATTGAACAAAGACATGCAAGACACATACTGTACATGGTACAAAGTTGTTCCAGTAATTATCATTACAAGTTTAGGAATGATCAATAGGAAACACTGATACACACATATGGATATACATATGCAGTGTGAGGTACGTACATATGCACACATACATATACGTATATATTTGCATTTTCAAGCCCATGTAGCCTTAGACATAATGTATGTACAGGATAGGTACGCATGTATAAAGATATACATATGTGTACAGACGTGCATACACATACATATGCTACATACACATATATATGATATATTCTTATTTACATATACAGGGAGACTTCACTTCCCCCCTCTGACTTCCTCATGGCTGACATTAAAATTTCTTCAGTTGATGTATTTTCTGCTGTCACTGGCCTCAGTATTAACAAGGCATATGGGCCTGATGGAGTCCCTCCTGTTGTTCTCAAGACCTGTGCTTCTGTGCTTACACTCTGCCTAGGCAAACTCTTTCGTCTTTGTCTGTCCACTTGTACCTTTCCTTCTTGCTGGAAGCTTGCACTCATTCAGCCAGTCCCAAAGAAGGGTGACCACTCCCAACCCCCCAACTATCGTCCAATTGCTTTAACGTCCTATATTTCAAAAATTTTCGAGTCAATTCTCAATAGAAAAATTTTAAGGCATCTTTCCTATCACAACCTTCTTTCTGATCGTCAATACGGGTTCCGTCAGGAGCGCTACACTGGCGATCTTCTCACCTACCTTCAGACTCATGATCATCCTCCTTTCGGGACTTTGGCGAAAGCTTTGCTATTGCACTTGACATCTCAAAGGCTTTCGATCGAGTCTGGCATAAATCTTTAAATTCCAAACAGCTCTCTTACGGTTTCTATCCTTCTATCTGTGCCTTCATAGCTAGCTTCCTTTCTGGCCGTTCTATAGCCGCTGTTGTAGACGGCCATCGTTCTTCTCCTAGATCTATCAACGGTGGTGTTCCTCAGGGCTCTGTCCTATCACCAACTCTCTTCCTTTTATTCATCAATGACCTTCTAAGCTATACATTTAACCCAATCCACTCATATGCTGGTGACTCCACCTTTCACCTTTCCATTCGGTTCCCGCAACTCCCATCTCAGCAGTTACTTCAACAAACAAGGGATGAGGCTATGGCACACCTAGTGTCTGACTTGGCTCGTATTTCTGACTGGGGTAAGAATAATCTGGTGTTTTTAATGCATCTAAGACTCAGTTCTTACACCTATCAACCCGACATAATCTTCCACAGGTATACCCTATCTCTATCTATCTATATACCTAGGCTGCTTCCCCCAAGGAAAGGGAGATAGCCGAGACAGGACGACACACTCCCCATTTATTCATCCATTCAAACACATTCATTCGCATCTTAGCCCCAAAGGGGAGAACGGACAGATCCTCACAGCACCACACCGTACAAGGGTCAACTGCGCAATGCAATCAGTGACATCCGCAGCAGGGCCCGACAGCAAAACTGGTTTACCCCTGCCACATCATAACAGACCCATCCCCTTATCCGCACCTGACCTGACTAGCTGATCAGACCAAAAGCGGGAGAATATCCCCTCAGGGCTGCGTCATCACTTATTCATTCACAATTTCTCTCCATTTATTTCTGTCACGCACAGCCACTCTTCCTTGCTCAACAGACATCCCTCTCGCATCCAGTGCTCTCTTCACACTGTCCATCTATCCTATTCGTGGTCTTCCTCTCAGCCTTACACCTCTCACATCAGATCTAGTTACCTTTTCACCAATCGCTCGTTATCCATTCTCTCCATATGCCCAAACCATCGCAACACCCTCTGCTCAACTCTACCAGCCATCTCCCGAACAACTCCAGTTCTCCTTCGCTCTTCATCATTTCGCACCCGATCCATACGCGTCACTCCACACATACTCCTCAGACACCTCATCTCCATTACATTCAAACTTTTCCTCTCTGCTACACCCATATTCCATGTTTCAGCCCCATATAACGCAGTCGGTACCACAACACCCTCATACAGCCTTCTCTTTACATCCATTCTAAGCGAACGACATTTAAACACTTTTTTCATTCCTCCCAGCACCTTTCCTACTTCATTTATTTTAAACTTCACTTCTGCATCTATTCTTCCATCCACAGCAACATGTGACCCTAGATATTTAAAACAATCTACCTCCTCAAGCAACTCACCATTCAAAACTATATTCATCCCCCTACCATCTATCAACCTCGTACACTTCATCACTTTACTCTTATTCTCATTTACTTTCAATTTCCTCCTTTCACACACCCTTCCAAACTCCTCTACCTACTAATACCCACTAATGTTTAATAATATTAAGCTTAATCATGCATCATCCTTGAACATGCTTGGGGTTTCATTTACTCGGGACTTATCTTGGAAAGATCATATCATATCTCTTGTAAAATCTGCTTCCAAGAGATTCGGTGTGCTAAGCCGACTCCGTTCTTTCTTTACCCCTGCACAATTATTGACTCTATACAGGGGTTTTGTCCGCCCCTGTGTGGAGTACAACTCTCATGTGTGGGGAGGCTCCCAACATACAGCTCTCCTCAGTAGGGTGGAGTCAAAGGCTTTTCGTCTCATTAACTCTCCTCCTTTTACTGACTCCCTTCAACCTCTGTCTCTTCGCCGCACTGTTGCATCATTATCTTTCTATCGCTATTTCAATGGTCACTGCTCCTCTGAACTGTCTGCATGCATTCCTCCACCTCTACGACGGGCGCGTAGCACCCGTCTAGCAGCAAACTCTCATCCCTTTTCTGTCCAACTCTCTAATGCAAGAGTTAACCGTTACTCCCAGTCTTTCATTTATGCAAGAGGTCAACTCTGGAACTGTCTCCCTCTGTCTGTATTTCCTGCTGCCTATGATCTCCAGTCTTTCAAACGCAGTGTGTCCAGGCATCTCGAAATGATCGGATCTTTAATTTGGCTCTCTACTGTATTTTGTTTTTCTCTTGGAGGGAACTGTTATTGCTGGCTCGTGGCCTTTGGTTCCTTCTTCATCGCATAAAAAAAAAAAAAAAACTTCACCTGTGTAAGAAAACGTTGTCTATGCACGAGAGAAAACGTGGTCATATATCAGTTAAACTCTCTCTCTCTCTCTCTCTCTCTCTCTCTCTCTCTCTCTCTCTCTCTCTCTCTCTCTCTCTCTCTCTCTCTCTCTCTCTCTCTCTCTCTCTCTCTCTCTCTCTCTCTCTCTCTCTCTCTCTCTCTCTCTCTCTCTCTCTCTGACAATACAGGTCATTTTAGTCTCATTAGCGTTCACTCAGTTCATATAATTTCAGTCAGTGCAGTTCCTTCATGAGCCATATCCTGACCCAGGCACCGTATCTCAGGCTAATATAAGTCAGTTTAGGTCGACTTTGATCCTTTTCAGTCTTGTCACATTGAGTCAATACAAATCTCTTCAGGTCACGCTTGTAAAGGCTTGTACTGGCGGTCATCTTAAACAGGGATGGGTGAAATGTGAAGGCAGTAAGGCAGGGAATAATTTAAGGATTTGAATATCATATAGCAGACTTTACTGATCTACCAGAAGACCCAACCCCCATTCATGCCAATAAACCAGTCCTGTATGAGACGACCCTAGCATGTATTCAATATGGACCGTGGGTGTTAGCGCCGAAGTGGTGACTTGTGGAGGTGTATGGTATATAGGAGGACTACTGGGTTTTGGGAACAGGTTAAGAAGCCTGTGTGAAAGAAAGAGAGAGAGAGAGAGAGAGAGAGAGAGAGAGAGAGAGAGAGAGAGAGAGAGAGAGAGAGAGAGAGAGAGAGAGAGAGAGAGAGAGAGAGAGAGAGTCTGTATATATGCTTGTCTGTGTCTGTGTGCATCTACTCTGTGTGTGTGTGTGTGTGTGTGTGTGTGTGTGTGTGTGTGTGTGTGTGTGTGTGTGTGTGTACCATAGGTCTGTGATCTCCGGCTCTGGGCAGACGTGGGGGTAGGGAGGCGGGGGCCAAAGGAGGGACAGAGCCAGACCGCTCAGTCGTTTTGGGTCTGCTTGGTACGGTGGTGAGTGCACGTCCCCTGAATCATTTTTTTTTTTTCTATTTTCCGACGACTTTATTAATTTCAGACGCTTCTGTTCAACGAAGAAACTAGGGGTGAACCTCCTAACCTCCTCAGCGGGATTACGTCTTTTATCCTTTCCTCTTGCCACAATTAGACGTTTCTGTTATATCTCTTTGTCAGGTTATTCAATTCGCGAAAGGCCTATGTTGAAGGAGTTTGAGAGGCCTATCCCAACGTCCTTTGTTTCGATTTAGTCTCTCCGGTGCCTCTGACGTCTGTTAGTTTATCTCTATTGCTTCAGTTTCAGCTGTGGATGTGACTGAAAGCGTTATAAAAATACGTTGTGGTTTGGTCATGTGGAGAGGATGGGGTGTGAGAGGCTAACGAGGGGAGTGTATGTGAGTGAGGTGTAGGGGGGTGGGGAGAGGGAAGAGGAGACCGACGATGAGATGGAGGGAAGGAGTGGAGAGGTATGTGAGAGAGGGGGGTGTGAGCTGTGGGGAGGACAGAGAAATGGTAGAGGACAGACCGACATGGAGGCGATTTGTTTCTGGCCACCGTCTACGGGATTAAGGCGTCTGGCAATAGATAGATAGATAGATAGAACATTCTCTTTCATGTCGTTTATATCGCACTAATATATCGAGAAGAGAGAGAGCTGAGGCGTACAAGAATAAGCAAAAGTTCGATAAAGTTTCTACACACCGGTAAGAAGAGAATTTAATTTGTGAAGCACGCAACAATAAGAGCGTCTGTCTATCTGTCTATTGCCAGACGCCTTCATCCCGTAAGGGGTGGCCAAAACAAATCGCCTCCATGTCGCCCTGTCCCCCGCCATTTCACTGCTCTGCACCCTGTTCACACCCCCCTCTCTCATATACCTCTCCACTCCATCCCTCCATATCATCCTCGGCCTCCCCATCCCTCTCCCCCGCCTGTGAGAAGAGAAAATGCTGCAGCGTGGAGAGGATTGAGAAATGAGGAGACAAGGACACATTGCTGGCTGAGAATTGTCGAGCTTCTTGCTGACAGCTGTACCGTGCAGAATAAATTGCATGGGAAGAGGTACTAAGAAATCTTCAAAGCCTCTCATCGAATTGTCGAACTTCTTGCTGAAAGCTGTACCGTGCAGAATAAATTGCATGGGAAGAGGTACTAAGAAATCTTCAAGGCCTGTCATTACACGACGGCAAAGCTTAAATCCAAAACGAGGTATTTAGAGATAGTGCTGTTCTCTCTCTCTCTCTCTCTCTCTCTCTCTCTCTCTCTCTCTCTCTCTCTCTCTCTCTCTCTCTCTCTCTCTCTCCGGTCTGCGGATTATCTCATTTAACTACTTGACAGGGAAGAAGCTGAGGAACGTTTTCACCTGACAGGGAGGAAGCTGAGGAACGTTTTCACCTGACAGGGAGGAAGCTGCGGAACGTTTTCACCTGACAGGGAGGAAGCTGAGGAACGTTTTCAGCTGACTGGGAGGAAGCTGAGGAACGTTTTCGTGGGATATGGAGGGAAGGAAGGAAGGAATAATAATATAAAAAAAACTAGCACTCACCCAAAATATGGCACTAAGGTAGAAGGGAGAGAGGTAGATAATTATAGTAAATGTGTGATATGAAGTGCAGTAAGAAAACTGATAATAATGAAAATAGAAACAGTGGGAGAGTCACCAGGGAAATCAGTATGTTGTGGGGACCAACGGATTGAGGAAAAGGCAGGGGAACGCTGCAAGACGTTGTTGGCATGCAGACGGGCAATCAAGAAGAAGGTGATGGATAGTCCCGGGGCAGGCACAGTGTGAGCAGGTGGGCTAAGGGTGGTGGCACATCAAATGACCATGAGTTAAACGGGTGTGACCTGGGCGAAGGGTATTGTTTCCCATCGACACTGGGATGGGCTGATGTGTGCCAGGGAAGAGCAGAGGGTTGAACAGTATGAAGTTTGTTGTCAACCTGTAAGGATTGCAAACGATCACGGAAGAGGCGGGTTAGGAGGGGGAAACAAAAGCAGGAATGGGGCGGAGGGAGGACGTAGAGGGGGAAGCAGCAGAGCGAGCCAACGAGTCAGCCTGTTCATTACCTTTAATTCCAATATGGTCGAGAACCCAGCAGAAGCCAACCTACTTTTGCCTAACACAAAGACGAAACAGCTGCTCCTGGATCTGGGTAATTTGAGGATGAGAAGAAGGCGTGGTGTCTGAGAGAGAGAGAGAGAGAGAGAGAGAGAGAGAGAGAGAGAGAGAGAGAGAGAGAGAGAGAGAGAGAGAGAGAGAAGCTGAGATATGAAAGCAAGTGTAAGGAGGGGTCAGGGGATTCTTTTTAAGCTCGTATTCTCTAAGGGTAAGGAAGTTCCCTGACACGTCTTCCTAAGCGATTTATTTTTATATATGGTTGGTTAATACCCTTTTGTATGTTATTTAGGCAGAGTATGGCGATATTGGAACGACTTATTTAACAGAGAAGAGGACAGCAAGGTGTAACAAACAAAATAAATCGCTTAGGAAAAGGTGCCAGGGTCCTTGTGTATCATGCCAGCCTCCCATCACCATTAAGGGAACTGATTGACCTGGTGATTTATGGTGCCTGTCAGTTTATTTCTCACGAATGTCTTCCCTACCCAGTAATTCATCGTCCATGTGTGTGTGTGTGTGTGTGTGTGTGTGTGTGTGTGTGTGTGTGTGTGTGTGTGTGTGTGGTGACAGAATCCATAGGGTTAGGAATCCATTCTTTTCCGTCTAGTATTTTTACATGCAGCACTCCTTCATACGGCACTACCTCTGCACTGATACCCACCGTCCATACTGAATACATCCTACGGCAGTCTCCTTTAGATATGTTTGGAATTCTCATAATATATACCAGTGGGTCTTGTGGAAGATCTTTTAAGCCTGTTTTAGTGAAAGTTAATCAAACCATCTTATGCCTTACCTTGGAGTGGAACTTGCTGCCCTTCCAACAAAAACACTATTATTCACTACGGTTGGTGCGTATTGGTGCCAAGGTTGAGACATGTAAAGGTGTCTGGTAGGTACAAGAACTGCTGGGCATTAGGGAACAGGATATCAAGTCTATGCCCAGAACCTGATACATAAAATTATAGTGAGAGAATGAAAGACTGACTAAGAGGGTGTATATGGGTGAAGTGGAAGGAGGGAGAGGGAGGGGAAGATCGAGGATGATGTGGAGGGATGGAACTGAGAGGTATATGAGGGAGGGGGGAGTCAGTTGGGGAGAGGGCAGTCAAATGGTGGGAGACAGAGCGACTTGGAGGCGTTTTGTCTGCGGCCATCCTTTGCGGGATTAGGGCGTCAGGCTGTAGATAGATAGATACCTTTCCCGTAATCACCATTCATAACTCATACTTTTCGGTTTCATGCCTCATCACTGTTACCATTAATCCAATATATCCAGCTATCTCATCAGTACCTTAATCACTGTCATTACCTAGGCACGTTGATCACAGGTATCACAAAGTTTATACAAGTAAAACCCCCATCATCATTCCATTACTGTAATTACCTGGCCATGATGATCACCTATATCAGAATGTGTGTCCTGTTTTATCTCTGCTGGCTCCAAACAATATTTTTTCCCATATTCTAAGGGCGCTCTCGTACGGATGGAGAAATTAATGTTGTTCATTATCTCTTTAGTAAATTGGCATATTTTATTCAAGTCTTGTACCTGTCATAAGATAATGTTTACCCTCTGGGGCACCTCTGATAGTCAAGAAACTGGAAGACATCTTTAGTAGTAGTAGTATTAGTAGTAATAGTAGTAGTAGTAGTATTGCTTGCGTTAAACATTTTTAGTCGACATACAGATCAGTTGAAATGGTCTGTCTCTCTGTCTAGTGCCAGACGCCTTAATACCGTAAGAGGTGGCCACAAACAAATCGCCTCCATGTCCACCGTCATTTCACTGCCCTCCCCCAAGCTCACTCCCACCCCCTCTCTCTTATATACCACTCCACTCCATCCCTCCATCTAATCCTCGGCCTTCCCCTCCCTCTCTCCCCTTCCACCTCACTTACATACACTCTACTCGTCAGTCTCTCGCTCTCCATCCTTTCCACTTGGCCAAACCACCTCAGTGTATTTCTCCTAACGCTTTCTATCACATCCACTTCCACACCACAACGCTCCTTCACTTACTCATTAATTTTGTCAGCCTGTCTCTTCATGTAACTCCACATGTTCCTCTCAGATAACTAATTTCCACTGTTCTCATTCTTATGTCCATACAACAAGGTCCAAGCTTCTTTTATATACATTAGAGCTGGTATCACAATACCGTCATGCAGCGACTTTTTTACTTCCATGCTCACTTCTCTGTTTCTTACCACTCCCTTCAAAGAACCAGCAACCTTTCTTCCCTGTTGTACCCTTTCAAGCACTTCCTCCTCTAAACTTCCATCCTTACTCATCACACTGCTCAAGTACTTAAATGTACTCACATTTTCCGTTTCCTCCTAATCCAACCTCACTGTACATTCAGGGACTTCATTTCTCTCGAAGACCATAACTTTACTCTTCCCTATATTCACCTTTAAATTCCATTTCTTACACACTCTGTCATACTCATTCATTAAGCTTTGCAGCTCCCCTTCGTCTTCACTTAATAATACAGTATCATCTACAAACAACAATACAGGAAGTTTCTAAACTCTGGCCTCGCTCATTATGGCCTCTCTAACATCCATTGCTTTACCTTTTATCTCTTTTATAACTCGATCCAAGTACACACTGAACAGCCATGGAGACGTGACACTTCCCTGTTTCTATCCAACTTCAGAGAGAAAAATTCACTCCGTTCACTATCCATACGCACTGCAGCCTTAGCACCCTCATACATACTCTGCATGGCATTCAGTAACTTCCCATTTAATTCATATATTCTTAGTATTTTCCGCATTTCTCGTCTATCCACTATGTCATATGCTTTCTCCAAATCCATTAAGGCCACATACAACTTCTATTCCTTCTCTAGGAACTTTTCCACAAAAGACCTAAGGATGAATATCTGATCCACAAAACCTCTTCCCTTCCAAAACCTCCCAGGTCTTCTCCAACTAATTCCTGTGTTATTTCCCTAACGTTGCCAGTAAGTATCCTACTATATACTTTTCCTATTACACTCAGAAGAAAAATGCCCCTATGATTACCACACACTTCCTTTTCCCCCTTTCCTTTGTACTGTACAGGGGAATAATTATGCTTGACTTCCAATCCTCCGGGACTCTACCTTCCTCCCAGGCCAATCTGCACATCTTCCATATCCATTCTAATGCTATCTTTCCCCAATGTTTTATCATTTCTCACCTCCCTCCTTTTCCTAGCCATTCCCCACCCACTTATACTCGCATGACTCTCATTCTTTATATTTAACAGTTTCTTAAATTGTTCTCTCCATTTGCCCTCCCTTCTCCACTATCAATCTGCCATTTTTATCTTTCACTTCCCTACTAACATCTTTATCACCCTGTTTAACTCTCTTTACCTTCTTCCAAAACATTTTCTTACATTCCCTCCACTTTACATTCAAATTCCTTCCAAATTTCTAATTCACTCTCTTCTTACTCTCTCTTACGAGTTTTTCACCTCTCTCTTCCTCTCTATTATGACTCTCCCTTCCATCCCTCAACTTCCTCCATGCCTCTGCTTCCCATCCATTCACTATATGCTTTCTTCATTTGCGCCACAGCTTGCCTTGCCTCTTCATTTCGCCATGCTGTTCCTTGCACCCGCTTTCGTCTTCTCTTCACCCCACACACCACCTCAAATGCTGCACAGATTTCTTCTGTAATATACCTTTCACCTCCCCCATCTGCTCCAAATCATATTTACCCAATCGCTCCTCCATTTTCCTCTTATATTCTGCCTTTTTTCCATCCTCTTGCAAGCTTTCTACCCTCCTGGTATGTATTACCGGTACTTCCTCTTGTCCTTCCTTCCTTCTATTCCAATATTGCATTTGAACCTTGACTTTCACCACCACCAAATGGTGGTCAGAGAGTGTTTAATTTAGAGTATTGATCATGTAATTATTCTATATACACAATACTGCTATTGGGAACATTAGAGTAAAAAAATAGAAAAAATTTATTAGGACTGTACAGGTTAGTTTAGGTGTTACGATCACCTTCTTCAAATGTTATACCACAAGTAGTGTAACGATATATGTAAAAATAAGAAAATGGGGGGGAGGAAATAATCTTCAGTGGTTTTTTAGTACACTTATGTATTCTAGTCACATTATTTTCGTGTTCCAAGGCAAGGAGAGTGGCAACTGTGTGCGTGTGTATGTATGCGCATGTGTTTGTGTGTGTGTGTGTGTGTGTGTGTGTGTGTGTGTGTGTGTGTGTGTGTGTGTGTGTGTGTGTGTGTGTGTGTGTGTGTGTGTGTGCCTTCAAGGTTCGAGTGGATGATCACATTGGTCTGTCGATCAGGACGGGTCGTGGACTTCACATCCCTGTCCACTCAGCCGCGAGGGATCACACGAAGGTTAGTGGTGTTTTACTTAATAAAGAACATGTTAAAATATTAGGCAGCTGCAACACTTTGGACCTACGAATTTTGAATCATTATACATTGTCACTTACACCTCAGTTAAACAATGCAGTGTCTGCAGTCCCTCTCAGCATTGAGTAAACCTAACTCTGTTGTTCTTGTTCACTTTGCCGATTTTGATATTTGCCCATCATCCTTGTTTTTAGGCCACTGATGATGACATCCCGGGATGTTGAAAACTTTGGCAAATAAAGATGTTGTTCGTATGCGCTCTGACTCTACTCTTCCTCCTAAGCTGATATTCCCTAAGATAAACCAGTGTCTGATGTTTGGCATGTATTCTGGACGGAGATCGTGTGTGTGTGTGTGTGTGTGTGTGTGTGTGTGTGTGTGTGTGTGTGTGTGTGTGTGTGTGTGTGTGTGTGTGGAGGGGAGTTTAACCAAGGAAACCAAGTGTATTTAGCCACTTCTGCACTATGTTGTATTTTTGTAACTAATCCTTGCTGCAACCAGACGAGGTTCATTAGTTCAACATGGTTCACTGGAATCGAATGGGTTAATGATGGTTACCTGTCTAAATGTTAATCATCCAATCCTTTTCTTGCTCTATCATGACCCCAGGCTTGCCTACTCATTTCCGACATTTAAGGCAAGAGCAAGCAGCCTCGGAAACCCATGAGTCGCATCCAGTAAGAAATAAACCCCAACCATACCTCAGATGGAAACCCTTACTGACCCCATGTGGTTGGAGAGCCTTAAGCCCACCAGCCCAACAGTTACATGATTACCACACGGTGCCAACTTATCCAGCTCACAAGTGGAAGATCATGGGTTCGATTCTCGGGACGGACAAACTGGCGGATTCGATTTGTTTTCCTCTTGTCAGTATTTACGCAGCACTAAAAATAAAGACCTGGATGTAACCCCGACTCTAGCGGTTCGTGGTTTAGGGCAAAATTATGACCTAGAAATCATCGACTTTTTCAGTGACCCTCATGTACCTAGCAGGCATAAAACTAAGCCCCTTGTATTTATTTTGCCAGTACTGTATATTGGAAGATTTATTGTTTTTCCTTTTTTTTCCTAATGTTGGTAGTGTTCTCTTGCTCATTCCTCTTACCAGCACTATTTGCCAAGGCCTGATGTCTTCATTTATCTGTCCGATTTGTGAGAATGTACTACCACGATCACAAGATTCTTTACCCCTTGGCCATAAGGTGGTAGAAGACAGGATTATAATATGCTCAGTCTAATAGATAATGGTAGTTCAGTAATGTGTGTGTGTGTGTGTGTGTGTGTGTGTGTGTGTGTGTGTGTGTGTGTGTGTGTGTGTGTGTGTGTGTGTGTGTGTGTGGTGGAACTAGGATTTCCAAAGCTTGTATCTGTGACTGATATGTGTGACATAGTTTACTAGACAGGTCAACTCTGGAACTGTCTCCCTCTGTCTGTATTTCCTGCTGCCTATGATCTCCAGTCTTTCAAACGCAGTGTGTCCAGGCATCTCGAAATGATCGGATCTTGAATTTGGCTCTCTATTGTATTTTGTTTTTCTCTTGGAGGGAACTGTTATTGCGGGCTCATGGCCTTTGGTTCCTTCTTCCTTGCATTAAAAAAAAAAAAAAACTGCTGAAAGTTCTTCCATATTTTATAACCTTTTTTTCACTCTCTTTTTCTTTATCTTACCTTTTCCATCTTGTGTGTGTGTGTGTGTGTGTGTGTGTGTGTGTGTGTGTGTGTGTGTGTGTGTGTGTGTGTGTGTGTGTGTGTGTGTGTGTGTGTGTGTGTGTGTGTGTGTGAATATAGTTTTGGCAGGTGATGATAAAATAATGATTTACTGTATCTCGCAGGCATGATTAAGATGGTGAAGGAGTCTGTGGTGGTGGTGATGATATTATTTTTGGTTGCAGTGGACAAGGTTAAGAATCACACCAGTGTCTATCGTCAGGTGGGTAGTTCATGCCATTGTAGATTTAATTATAAGTTTACAATATACTATCAATAGGTTGGCATATACCTTTTTACTGTATAATGCTATGGCCAATTCAGGCGGCAAATGTATATGTTTTGATCACACCAGGCCAAAGTCTTTTCTTGAAGTTCAGAATGCACGTTTGTCACTCTTCGGTCTGATAAAATGATGGAACTCCAGTCCAGTATAATGTAACATCAACATCATGAATATAATACTGAATGTACGTCTAGATAACCCTCTGAATGAAGTGAGAAGGGTTTATTTATTTTTACCCCGTTGTGAATTGATGTTAATTGAGACATACCGTGTTGCAAGTCGTGATTAGGAGGTTGGACAATGAATGAACCTGTGACTCATTTTACTAGGCACTCTGTCGGAAATTTTCGTGTGTTTTCCTCTAATATCCTTTATCTGAATGTTATCAGTCCCATTTTATCAGCTGAGAATAGGGTCAGGCGGTAGAGGAATTTGAAGCACACTCGAGAACATAAAAAATAACTCATCTCCACCGACCTGCAGACGAGACCCGAGTCTTTTTGGATGGAGGTTCACCCTAACAGTTAAGAGTAACGCACGCATCAGCACACAGTATGAACCTTCTGAGGCTTCGTGGTCAAACGCCATGTTACCACGTTTCGATTATGCTGCAAAAATACTTACCCTCAAGGGAGATAATAAAATTTAACTAGTATAATTTTGCACATAAACACGATGAACAGCCATGGGACACTTGGAAAGGAATAATGGATTAGAGATTACGAATATCAAACAAAGATGTGAAGCATCTGAATCCCTTGACGAGACCCACAAATCAATTTTTGGCAGAGTTGTAGTTTGGGCTGGAGAGAAAACCTGACAGCAGTGTGGATGCGGTTAATGGCAAGGCTTTATCATTCATCCCTGTGGTCTTGAGATAATGTTTGAATGTGGCAATATGTATAGTTTTACAACGTGCACAATAAAGTAACGCATAAAGACAAACACAAGCACATATACACACAATGAACATTTGTTGTGTAGATTAGCTAGATATCAATAAATAAACCGTATTTCTTTTTTAAAAACTGAAATGCAATATCGTAAAAGTAGTATATCTTCTATACAGCTAACATATTTCTCCATAATACCTGCAAAAGTGTTTACGAGACCTTCGAGCGTTCAGCGAGCGTATTTGTGAGTGTTTTGCGTCTAGCAGTAAAGGTGAGTCTACTTCCAGACATAGCTTTGGCCTACGCTTCCTGTCGGCGGGGGGTAGATAATTTATTTTAATAGGTTCCCCGCGGTGACTGAGTGGTTAGTATCCCTGACTGCGAAGCTCCCGGCCCGTCAACGTCAGGGTTGGAATCCTGGTGCCGGCAGCTGGGCTCACGACTCAGGTGTTCATCCACCCTTTGTGGGTTGGTATTTAAATTCAGCACCAAAGGTAACACCTAAGGGAAGGTAACTGTGGTGACCTGGATGATGCAGTGGCCTTGTATCCCAGGTTACTGGGTGGATAACCAGCTACAGGCTCAAAGGCTTATGTTACGGAGATGAGCACCCGCCGCTAAGCGAATCACGGCGTATGCTTCCACCTTTACCTTTTACCTCGGGTGAACCAGAAAGAGCAGTTGTCACGAGCACCATGCGAGCTTTATTTCCCATGAGTTTGATGAAAGTTTGTCATTAATGGATTCCACAAGCTGCATGTGACTGGCTGTTTTAAGTACTTTTGAGTTCATTGCTGACGAAAATCTAGACGGGAGAAACAACTGTCAGAAGTTATTCACAGAGGAACAAATAGAATAGTGTAATGGAAATATGAAGCTCCAGTATGTCCAGCCAAACAGCTCAAACAATAATACTAACAAGACAAACATGGTGCCTCTGTAGAAGATGGAAATAATGTATACAGAACATGAAGGAGTGAGCGAACTGGAAATATTCTAACATATAATAACACCGAGGGAATTAAATACTACTTATATTAAGGATATACAGTAATATAATACGCAGCACACTGATATTCGGTAACAGTATACATCAAAGAATAAATGATAGGGTAACGACTGTGTATAATGTTATGTTGTACTGACTAGAAGGGAAGCCGAGGACACTTCTGTATTCAGTGCCTCTCAGCTCATGTGTTTGGCTGGCTCGTGTCTCGTCACTCGTGCGTGCGTGCGTGTGTGTGTGTGTGTGTGTGTGTGTGTGTGTGTGTGTGTGTGTGTGTGTGTGTGTGTGTGTGTGTGTGTGTGTGTGTGTGTGTGTGTGTGTGTGTGTTTGCTTGTGTGCATCGGACTACTGGCATGAATTATGTGACAAAAAGTATGGTACTGGCTTGCTTGTCACTAGTTCATTGTTAGGTACTATGGTAAATAATATATATATTTAATATTAACTATATGTAAAAGAGCATTATACTGTATTTAATATTCTGAATACAAACATTATGTACATTTATTTCACATCAGTAGTGTGGTGCAAGATGCCTGGCTTAAAATCCAAGTTGACTTCTTTATTCCCCATTAGGTCTCAGCCACAAATCTTTAATAACCGCAAACCGAGGGAGCTGCCTACCCTAACATGTTCGACATTGTGATTTTACGGATGGCCGGAATTAGATTTCCCGGATTAAGTTTCTCGAAATGTTGTATAGCTGTCATGTTTAATCCTAACCTAACCAAACCTAATGCCTCCCCTGTAAAACATTTTGAAAAACTGAATGTGTGAAATCTAAACCCGGCAGTCCGTTCAATCACAACGCCATGACATGTTTTGAACTACCACTCCCAGGTCTTGCAAAGGATAATGGAGAATTGGCTCTTATTATTTACCAAACCTGATGATAATGATGCTGCTGATGAAAGGTGTTTTACTCTTGTTCTGTTCTCTGTTCCAGGTAACTCCCAACCTACCTGGTGATGCCAGGGACTGTCTGCTGTCACAGGTACAGCTCAGCAAGGCCACTTCCCTCGCCTGCGCCGCCCTCTGTGATCAACACCCGCGCTGTCTCCTCTACTGTCTGAAAGGTTCGTTGATTTGTGTTCCTGGTGGCTTAGAGACCAGCGTGGGACCTCTCCCTTCTTGCTCTCGTATTACTTTCACCTCATGGAATTAGATAGCACAGTCTTTAAGTACCATAGTCTCAATGAAGTGGTTTGGACAAGCGGAGAGAACGGAGAATGAAAGACTGACTAAGAGGGTGTATGTAGGTAAAGTGGAGGGGGGGAGAGGGAGAAGGAGACCGAGGATGAAATGGAGGTGTGGGGTTGAGAGGTATATGAAGGAGGGGGGAGTGAGCTGGGGGGAGGGCAGTCAAATGGTGGGCGACAGAGCGATTTGGAGGTGTTTTGTCTGCGGTCACCCTTTGCGGGATTACGGCGTCGGGCTATAGTTAGATACATAGACAGACGTCGTACTGCAAGACCCCGTACGATCTTCTCCGGGTAGATGACCAGGGAAAGGCAATCGACCTCGCACTTTTAAGCATTTTATTTTATGCTCCCAGATCCTTTGTCTCCATTGATCGGCCGTTTTTCCTTCTGCTTGTTATATATATATATATATATATATATATATATATATATATATATATATATATATATATATATATATATATATATATATATATATATATATATAGTACTTGTCATCATAATTTATTTGGCCTAATGCCCCGTTTAATGGGTAATGGCCTAAGCACCAGAAGAAGAAAAACATAGTCTTCTCCATATCAGCCAGCCTCGACAGTATCATAAAGTTAGGTCTGTTGCTGTTTGTACTTATCTGGGCTTATCTGTACGGTACTCCCTGTCAGTTTATTCATTACAGCATACCTTAATACATTCTTGTATGTTATCTACTGTACTGTATATTGCTTTAATGTCAATATAGTTCACACTGATAGCTTACCAATCTCCTTAGCAATTTATTAATCATATTACACCTTAATATTGTCGTGTATGTAATTTGTGGAGTTGAGAGGTATGTGGGGGAGGGGGAAGTGAATTGGGGGGAGGGCAGTCAAATGGTGGGTGACAGAGCGACTTGGAGGCGTTTTGTCCGCGGCTACCCTTTGCGGGATTAGGGTGTCGGGCTATAGATAGATAGATAGACAGATGTAATTTGTCATGTCTACATCGATAACATACCAGAAGAAGAGAGAAACCTGTACTGTACACAGGAAAAATCATCTGATATGTTACCAATATGCCGGGAATCGAACCCGGGACTCTCAGGTGAGAGCCAGGCAGCATACCACTACACCACGACCAGGTAAAAGTTAATATACATTGTCACAATTTTGTAACCAATGTCCCTCCGCCCCCACTGTGGGCCTGAAGAGGATGAGTTAACCCCCTGGCACTCGGGCAAGTAGATGCTTTTAATCTATCCCAAGCACTTACGGCAAGTTAGAATGAAGAGAGAAACCTGTACTGTACACAGGAAAAATCATCTGATATGTTACCAATATGCCGGGAATCGAACCCAGGACGCTTAGGTGAGAGCCAGGCAGCATACCACTACACCACGACCAGGTAACTGGTCGTGGTGTAGTGGTATGCTCCCTGGCTCTCACCTAAAAGTCCCGGGTTCGATTCCCGGCATATTGGTAACATATCACATGCCAGAAGAAATTGGGGTGTAATGCCCAGAATAAACTCCTATAGATGCGGTGTTACGAAACCACTGTATAACAAGTGACACAGGAGGATTCGTAGCTCCTCTTCCTATGCGACTTATTTTCATATTAGACCTCAGCATTTTATGGCACGTTTTTAATTATCTTTTTATTCATTTATTTATTTTTTGCATATTAGACCTTAGCATTTTATGGCATGATTTTTATATCGTTTTCGCCATAATTTGTATCAGTGACATGCAAAAAGATAATGGACTTTATTATGCAAAGTAAATCGCTTCCGAAAACGTGCTACGAATTTTCACCAACCACATATAATACGACCTTTTACATCCTGCTGTGCTAAGCTCTTGAGGAAAGCCGGTGGTGCAGTGGTAACATAGCCAGCTCGCAAAGTGAACACCTCAGGGTTGATTCTCGGGAAGGCCGGCGAAACTCTTGGGGGAAATTGTCACCAACTTGCCCCTGTCACCCAGCAGTACGATCAGGGACCTGGATGTAATTGTGACTGTTGAGTGACGTAGTTTGGACGAAGACTGGAACTTAGGAAACGCACATTATCTACTGATTTTTCATGATGCATGGAAGGGATGCCCTCACGTGGTGGCACCAATATGACTGCGTGGTTCAGTTGCCTGGCAATTCAAACGTCCCTCTGTTCCGTCGCCATCCCTCAAATGGTGGATGGTGGACTGTAGAAGGGTAACTTCAGTCTGCAGTCCACTGGGTTCACAATCAAATGAATCTGGGGTCCCAGCTACTACTACTACAACTACTGCTGCCATTACTACTACTACTACTACAGCTACGGCTACAACTACAACAACAATCACTACTATGGCCCTTCATGAAACTGGTAAACTTTAATTATAAGCCTTCTCTTTCATCTTGGTACACGCCAGCTAGTGTTCCTGTTTGTTATGATGTGGCAGGGGTAAACCAGTTCTGCTGTCGGGCCCTGCTGCGGATGTCACTGATTGCATTGCGCAGTTGACCCTTGTGCGGTGTGATGCGGTGAGGATCTGTCCGTTCTCCCCTTTGGAGCTAAGATACGAATGAATGTGTTTGAATGGATGAGTAAATGGAGAGTGAGTCGTCCTGTCTCGGCTACCTCCCTTTCCTTGGGGGAAGCAGCCTAGGTATATAGATAGATAGATAGACTTACTCATCTGAAAGGAAGTGATTAAATATGTAACTACAGAACATTCGGAGAGCGCATACCTCCGCCAGTGCCATTGCCATTAAAAAGGATCCTGATCCTGATCCGTGGAGTTATTGTGTGGAATACATAGGGTCCGGATCCGCCCATAAATTTCATCAATTGTTCCTTGACCCATGGTCCACTCCTCCACAAAATTTTATTGGAATTCATTGAGAACTTTTGGAGATATTGTGCGGGATACATAGCATCCAGGTCCGCCCCCAAATTTAATCAATTCTTTGTTGGCCCATGGCCCACCCTTCCACAATATTTCGCTGACATTCATTGAGAACGTTTGGAGATATCGTATGGACAAACAAACGGACAGACAAAAATAGGTAAATACATAACCTCCTCCATCTTCGTTGACGGAGGTAATGATGTAATTGGAGGTGAAGTCATTTGATTACAGATCTATTATGAATACTTTCCTGTGTGGCAAATAACAACTAGAGACTTACTTATCGTACAAACTGGTTACCTTAATGAATCTTTCTCCATAAACATGCACGAGTATCTTGATTTAACAGATTATACCCTTGCGTCCAAAGCACTGAAATAGCTATGTCCCCAGCTCCGTCTGAGGAAAATATACAAGTGTCAAAATACACTGAAAATCCTATCTCTACTAGTGCCTATCTCGGATGGTTTGATTTTTCCATTATGTGTTCGTCTGACTCTGGAAAGATATTTGTATCTTTGTCTTTACTTTGGATTATATTCTTGCTTGACCAGATGGTCTCATTCAGCACTGGAGTAACTTTTCGAACTGGAGCGCCGCATCCATAAGACGCTCGTCACATCCCAGCATCGTAACCAAGCTTATAATTTAGGAAAAAGTAGTTGTTCGTAAAGTTTTCATCCATACTTCCAACCCCATAGGAGTCTTCTATACCAAACTGTGCGATAAAGTGAAAGTAGTGTCACCATGAAAAACACGTTTTAACTGAGGTGGCATTTAAGTTCATTAAATAACAGAAACTGACTATGTAATGTGCATGTGAGTGACATGGAGGGGGAATGAAGGAGATAGGAGACAAAGGATGAGATGGAGATGGAGTGGAAATATATATGAGAGAATGGAGTGAGAGTTGGGTTAAGGGCAGCCAAATGGCAGAGGACATGGTGACATGAAAGCGATTTGTTTGTGGCCACCCTTTACGGAATTAATGCGTCTGGCAATATAGAGAAAGACATCGCACAACCCCTTACATGTTACATAATCCATCAGCTTAGCATAATCTCGTTGCAGGCAATCTGTGTAACCTACTGGACGCAATGGTGGCTGTGTGGTGGGGCGGAGGCCACATCCCGAAAATCACCTACTCCAAATGCTACTCCAAGTGGTATCCTGTGGCACAGCACCTCACCCCACTCATCACAAACACATCAGGCAGTTCCGTACGGGGTGACTGGGAACATGAAAACCCAACCAACGGTTTCTACTGCAGGAGGAGAGCGAGAGCCTGTTTTAGCAGCAGAAAAGAGTTGAATCCCTGGTGGCGGGCAGATCTAGGGGCACCCATGGCAGTCAGGTCAGTCCTCATCGTCACCCCAGATGAGCAGTACTACTGGAACAAGCTCACGGATGTATTGATCACCCTAGGCAATTCCAGTGACTTCCAGAACCCCACCTTTGCCAGCTTTACGGGCACCTCGCTCCCACGCACTGCCATAGCAATCACCTCCAACTCCGTCCCCCACACTGGGCGATACCTGCAGCTTCTTTCCCTCTCAAACACGACTCTTGTTTTTGCCTTCTGTAACATTCTAGTACTCGGTTAGGATCTCTCTCTCTTGTTATTATTGTTGTCCTCTCAAGGATCTTCTCAACCTTAGGAGTGTTCCCTGGTAGCAATATACCTTGCATTCTTCACTTTATCTTGGTCCAAATATTCGTCCTTTTGCAACATGTTTCCCATAGCTCAGTGGTAGAAAAAGTCAGTGCTACAGCTCCAAATCATTTACTTCTTTGTGACTAGCACTATATTCTAGCATGAGTCTCTTGTTATACCTCAGTATTCCAGAAGGAGAGATCACAATTTTAGGCCTAAAGTGAACAGAGGTGTTAGGTTAGCCTGTCATATTTTTCTGTTTGCTAACCTCAGATGACTTAGTCTATCCCAGGTGAGTCTTACTTTTGAGGTAAATTATATCGTCTAGAATTATAAGAATAAGTAAAAAATTAATGCCATCAGATTCAGTCGCTTACAAGAAAGGCGATGTCAATATACACACTCTGAGGCAGGCCCATCTCTTTGTGCCATGCCAGGGCTGGGTTAGGTTGTCCTGTGTTATAACCTCCTTAGTCCAATGACACTTTTAATTCCTTGCTTCCTTCCAGCGATGGTTTTCAGGTTAGGGAAGAGTTCAGATTATGGATGGTTATTACACCCACGTTCAAGAGCATGATGGAGTTTTGTGTTTGGTTCGGTTTAGCTGTCTGTCTGTCTTGCTGCCTGTCTGTCTGTCTCTGTCTCTTCGCACGGGAAGTTGTTGGAAATGGTGACGCACAAAAGTTGTATATATATATATATATAAATATATATATATATATATATATAAATATATATATATATATATATATTAGTTTTTGGTCAAAACTTGCCATTGTGGGCTATGTTACGGTGTGGAGAAGAATATAATGATATTTGTAAACATTTTGTGGTGAAAAGCTAGTGGTATTTGAAAATGTATCGGTTTAGTTGGCGTATAAGTGAGGACACTCAAGATCAGAATAAACAAGTTATGCCAGGCACAACAACCTCACACGACAGAAGTTATTTTATTTTTGGCCATTTTCTAGTCATAGCTCTCTGAAAATCCGTGATCTTGCGTTTGATCTTTCCAGGCCACTTAAGGTCAAAGGTCATGGTGCCAAATGAAAGCCCATATGGGACTTCCTACATGTTGATTATAATAAATATCCTTCTATCTTCAACCAGTTTCCAGCTGTAGCCCCCTGAATAATCGTGACCTTGGGTTAGACCTTTCAAGGTCGCTTAAGGCGAAAGGTCATGGTAGCAATTGAAAGCCCAGATGGGACTTCGTTTCAGCTGATAACAGTAAATATCTGTCTTCAACCAGTTTCGAGTTATAGCCCCCTGAATATCCGTGATCTTGCATTTGGCCTTTCAAGGTCACTTAAGGTCAAAGGTCATGGTACCAATTAAAAGCCCATATAGGACTTCCTTTCAGCTGATAAAAGTAAATATCTATCTTCAACCAGTTTCGAGTTATAGCCCCCTGAATATCCGTGATCTTGAGTTTGACCTGTCAAGATCACTCAAGGTCAAAGATCTTGGTGCCAGATGAAAGCCCATATGGGAGTTCCTGTATGCTGATAATAGTAAATATCTCTATCCTCAACCGGTCTCAAGTTAGAGCACTCTGAAAATCCATGGCCTTGATTTTGATCTTTCAGGGTCACTCGATTACCCCCAAAATATAATCACTTCTTTTTTCGGCCATTGCCCACATATCCTGAATCTATCTATCTATTTATCTATTGCCAGACGCCTAAATCCCGTTCGGGGTGGCCACAAACAAATCGCCTCCAAGTCGCCCTGTCCCCCGCCATTTCACTACCCTGCTCCCAACTCACACCCCCCTCTCTCATATACCTCTCCACCCCATCCCTCCATCTCATCCTCGGCCTCCCCCTCCCTCTCCCCCCCTCCACCTCACTCACATACACTCTCTTCGTCAGTCTTTCACCCTCCATCCTCTCCACATGGCCAAACCACCTCAGAGTATTCCTCCTAATGCTTCCTATAACATCCACATCCACACTACAACGCTCCTTTATATCCTCTCCATGTGACTCCACAGGCTCCTCTTAAATTGTCACGGGGTTTTTAATGTAGGTTCAATATAAAAGGATAATTATTCAATAATACTGAGAGCAGGGACAATGAATTGTCTTGTTAAAATCAAGCAATGATTACTTTATACCAGCTTACTTCGCCGTTTCTCTAAGAATGAGAATTTATAAACTTTCTCAACAGTACACAGCAGAGACTAATTCCTCACAATTGCTGTTTGTTAGTACTGTTAGCCTCTGGAGAGAGTGACCTCACCCCTGACAATCAATAACTAATGCTATTAATGATAACAGATTCTTGCTGGTGCATTAACTCCTAGATGTCACAACGAATTTTAAGCTTAATACAACAGGACTGGCCTAAGTACCAGTTATGAATAGCAAAGCGTTTATGCAAACTAGGAGGTATAAGTGAAATAAGCTTAATAAGGAAAATAAAACACGAGTTTACATTACATTAAGCTCGAGAAAAAGAACTGTTAAATTCATTGATTATAAAGAAATAAATTAACGTTACATGAGTCTTAAGATGAATTCATATAAGATCGCACTCACCCGCTCACTCAAAAGCTAACTCTTAAACCTAGAAAAAACGAAAAGAAATACTGGTCAGAAAAGTGGACAAAGCGGATGACTGGGTGTCGTTACTGAGGAATGACACTGCACATGCTGAGTCTCTCACCAATCACACTAGGTGGTAATTCAGATAACGGCGGCACTGCTACACTCTGGGCCCAACCTGCTTTCACGGTGCTCAAACCTTGACTGACTTCAAATTGTGGGAAAGAGGCAAGTGTTCAGCTGCATTGCTAACGGCTAGAATGAGCGAAACACGCCCATAATAAATCACTCAGAGGAAGTGCTAATGTCTCGCACAAAGATGATCATTTATGACACAGTGAAAAATTGTTCTGAAAACACTCCGGACCGGGTGAATACATAGCGGTTAAACTGAACGATAAACACTGGGATTCCACTAGAGTTCACGGTTTCCCACCAAGGTTGATGTCACGAGCCGACTCGTGACATTACTCCCCATCAAAAGTGAAATTTTTTTCTCAGGAAAAAAATTCCAATATACATACATATAAATATGTATCCTGCTACAGGAGAAAGTCACAGTCGCAAGTGAGAGAAAAAAAAACTCATATTTACGTTACTACAAGCAAGCTTGAGGGAAAAATTCCGTGACGACGGTGAAGAATCCTGTACTTAGGTCACACTGAGTGAAAAGTTTGCTACATTTACATTAACAACTAATTGTTATGTAGCGTAATGTATGTAATACACGGTGTAGGTGTGACAGTTGTGGTGTGACTGTACCTATGTGTGAAATCATGTAATACAAATTTATAGTAAATAATGACGATGAGGCAGAAGAGAAGGGGCAGCAGCATGCGACAGGGACGACCAGCTGATCTGCACGGCAATGCTGCACCCACCAGCTGCACCTGCGAAAGGAATCAAGGTGGAGCATCAAAAGTGTCATTTCTCTCTCTCGCCTAGCAATCAGTACTTATGTCATTATTAACCAGGAAACGTAGTCTTAGGATTCACAAATCGCTCAGGACCCTTATAGTTTACTGGTTAATGCTTATTAACTAGGAAACGTGCCATTTCTTGAATTGCTCAAATCTCTTAGAATGGGCAGTTTACTAGTTAACCTAACATTATTAACCAGGAAACGTGCCAGTTCTTGAATTGCTCAAATCTCTTAGAACGGGCAGTTTACTGGTTAACCTAACACTACACTTACGACTAATAACAGGAAGCTGAGAGTCGCTACGCAATCTCGGGCAGGTCACATTTTAACACCCACTGTGGGTGTGAACACTCATGTGGATATTGTGCATTCTCCAGGAATCCTCAGAGAGGCCCACAGCTCGAGACGTTCCACAAGGTAATTCATACACAGCCTCAGACTGTCTCTGTGGAGTTCTCAAACTTCTCCCTTAACTTACGGTACATGTATGTACAGGCCCTGGACATACTGCATCCTGTGGGGCCAACGGGTGAGACATCAGGTCTACACTTTTAACTGGGAACCAGGCTGGTCTTTGGATTACTCAAATCTCTGAGAACGCCTATCTTACGGAACCCAGCATACAACAGTTGCCAGTGTTAGTTAGCAGTTAGCAGACGAGACATCAGGTCTGCACCTACTTCACCACTGCCCTGTCTCTCAACTGCTTCAGAGATTACGGGTGTGGTTTCAAACGGCACAGGAAGGACATGTCCCTGATTAGTGGTACGTGGACACGCACTGCAGGAACACACAAAACTATCTATGTCTTGTCCCATCCCTGGCCAGAAAAAGTCATCTCGGATACGGCCCTAGTTCTTCCTTTTGCCCATGTACTCGTCGTCATTATTTACTATAAATTTGTATTACATGATTTTACACGTAGGTACAGTCATACCACAACTGTCACACCTACACCGTGTATTACATACATTACGCTACATAACAATTAGTTGTTAATGTAAATGTAGCGAACTTTTCACTCGGTTTGACCTGAGTACAGGATTTTTCACCGTCGTCATGGAGTTTTTCCCTCAAGCTTGTTTCTGTTAATGTAAATGGGGGGTATTTTCGCTCACTGGAGACTGTGACTTTCTCCTGTAGCAGGATAGCACACACACACCACAATGTGAATCTTGTGTGATTGAGTAGGATTTATATGTATGTATATCGGAATTTTTTTTCTGAGAAAAAAATTTCACTTTAGATGGGGCATAATGTCACGAGTCGGCTCGTGACATCAACTTTGGTGGGAAACCGCGAACTCTAGTGGAATCCCAGTGTTTATCGTTCAGTTTAACCGCTATGTATTCACCCGGTCGGGAGTGTTTTCAGAACAATTTTTCACTGTGTCATAAATGATCATCTTTGTGCGAGACATTAGCACTTCCTCTGAGTGATTTATTATGGGCGTGTTTCGCTCATTCTAGCCGTTAGCAATGCAGCTGAACACTTGCCTCTTTCCCACAATTTGAAGTCAGTCAAGGTTTGAGCGCCGTGAAAGCAGGTTGGGCCCAGAGTGTAGCAGTGCCGCCATTGTCCAGTTCCTGAATTTCCACCTAGTGTGATTGGCGGGAGACTCAGCGTGTGCAGTGTCCTTCCTCAGTAACGACACCTAGTCATCCGCTTTGTCCACTTTTCTGACCAGTATTTCTTTTCGTTTTTTCCTAGGTTTAAAAGTTAGCTTTTGAGTGAGTGAGTGAGTGCGATCTCCTTATTTCGAGGTTGCCAATTGTCACGGGGTTTTTAATGTAGGTTCAGTATTAAAGGATAATTATTCAATAACACTGAGAGCAGGGACAATGAACTGTCTTGTTAAAATCAAGCAATGATTACTTTATGCCGGCTTACTTTGCCGTTTCTCTAAGAACAAGAATGTATAAACTTTCTCAACAGTACACAGCAGAGACTAATTCCTCACAATTGCTGTTTGTTAGTACTGTTAGCCTCTGGAGAAAGTTTACAAGAATTTATAAACTTTCTCAACAGTACACAGCAAAGACTAATTCCTCACAATTGTTGTTTGTTAGTACTGTTAGCCTCTGGAGAAAGTGACTTCACCCCTGACAATCAATAACTAATGCTATTAATGATAACAGATTCTTGCTGGTGCATTAACTCCTAGATGTCACAACGGATTTTAAGCTTAATACAACAGGACTGGCCTAAGTACCAGTTATGAATAGCAAAGCATTTATGCAAACTAGGAGCTATAAGTGAAATAAGCTTAATATGGAATAAAACACGAGTTTACATTACATTAAGCTCGAGAAAAACAACTGTTATTTTATTGATTACAAAAAAATAAATTAACGTTACATGAGTCTTAAGATGAATTCAAATAAGAAGATCACACTCACCTGCTCACTCAAAAGCTAACTCTTAAACCTAGGAAAAAACGAAAAGAAATACTGGTCAGAAAAGTGGACAAAGCGGATGACTGGGTGTCGTTACTGAGGAAGGACACTGCACACGCTGAGTCTCTCGCCAATCACACTAGGTGGAAATTCAGGAACTGGACAACAGCAGCATTGCTACACTCTGGGCCCAACCTGCTTTCACGGCGCTCAAACCTTGACTGACTTCAAATTGTGGGAAAGAGGCAAGTGTTCAGCTGCATTGCTAACGGCTAGAATGAGCGAAACACGCCCATAATAAATCACTCAGTGGAAGTGCTAATGTCTCGCACAAAGACGATCATTTATGACACAGTGAAAAATTGTTCTGAAAACACTCCCGACCGGGTGAATATGTATCGGTTAAACTGAACGATAAACACTGGGATTCCACTAGAGTTCGCGGTTTCCCACCAAAGTTGATGTCACGAGCCGACTCGTGACATAAATAACTCATTTCCACTGCTCTCACTCTTGACTTGTGCCCTTCCAACAACGTCCAATCTTCACTTACATACGTTAGAGTTGGTATCACAATACTGTCATGTAGTAACTTTTTCACTTCCATATTCATTTCCCTGTTTCTTATCACTGCTTTCAAGGAACCAGCAACCTTTCTTCCCTGCTGTATCCTTTCAAGCACTTCATCCTCCAAACCTCCATCCTAACTCATCACACTACCCAAGTACTTAAATGTACTCACATTTTCCAATTCCTCACCATCCAACGTCGCTGTACATTCATTGACTTCAGCTCTCTCAAATACCATCACTTTACTCTTCCCTTTAGATTTCGTTTTTTACTCACTCTCCCAAACTCATCCACCAAGCCTTGCAGCTCCCCTTCTTCTTCACTCAACAACACAGTATCATCTGCAAACAACAGTACAGGGAGTTTCCAAACACTATCCTCTCTCACCAGGGCCACTCCAACATCCACAACCCTACCTTGTACCTCTTTTATTACCCCATCCATGTACAGATTGAACAACCATGGAGACATGACACATCCCTGTTTCAACCCAACCTTCAAGGAGAAAAATTCAATCAGTTGACCATCCACACGCACTGCAGCCTTAGCACCATCATATACTCTTCACAGCATTCAACAACTTCCCTGAAATTTCATGTAATTTCATTCAGCCGTTTTTCCGTAATGTTGCTAGCAAAGAAACAAAGAAACAAAAATAACGACTAAAAACAATACCTCGCCGGACTCCTTTCGGGCGAGATAAAAATTCCAGTTACAACATCTTAATCAGCAGCAAGGTGAGACTCCTTCAAATTTTTGCAAGCATTCACTAGTAATCTAATAAATTCAACGCCTTTAGCCCGATGACGTGTTTCTGATATTCCTCAAGTAACTGCTACACTTTTCACTCATACTTTGCTTAAACAGCCATCTCTGCATCTTTAATATCCAGTTATAGTAAAAGCTGAACACTAGAATATGATGCTTGTCATGAAGAAGTGCTATGGGAAGGATATAGAATCATAGCATTATTTTTGCCACAGCTGCATGAAAGAAAGTACAAAAGGGCAAAAACTTGGCCCAAATCAAGGTGGAAAGAGTATTGGCGAATGTACTGTGCCAAGAAAATATCTGTAGGAGCGTTTGTGGATATCTAAGGCTATATTTAAACCCTGGTGTTAGAAGTATCTGTTATCCATAAACAAGGCATCTGAAACGTGGAAGAAAAAATATATACAGTATGTTGTTGGACTGAGTGGACTGAGAACGGCAAAATGAGAGAGAGAGAGAGAGAGAGAGAGAGAGAGAGAGAGAGAGAGAGAAATGATGAGAATGGAAAGAGAGAATGAGGAGGAAGTGAGAGAGTGACGAGGAAGCCAACTGATTCACACACCACCTGAAGAAGCGTGCCTCATGGATGTCTCACACACACACACACACACACACACACACACACACACACACACACACACACACACTCACACACAAGGGGGAAAGAGAATCAAACACGTACCCCTGCATTAAAAAAAAAAAAAAAAAAAAAAAAAGCATCCAGTCACATGTTTACCTTCTTATTTCCCACTCTTCACTCCTGCTATCTGTTAAGAAAGTTCCCTAACAATTTTTCCCAAGTGATTTATTTCGTTTATTGCACCTTGCTGTCCTTTTATCCAATACCACCATACTCTGCATAAACAACTTGCAAGGGGATATCAACCACCCATTTCCAAAAATAAATCGCTTTGGACAGGATGTTAGAGGGCTTCCCGACAAGAATGCGAACCCGTATCTTGGCCGTTGGAAAACACGGATGGTTCGCTGCATAGGTTACACGTACTGTATACTTTTTTACTCTAACTTGGCCTAAAACTGCCGTCTCTATCATGAATGTTGGGTTATGGCAACAGATTAACACTAGATGATACTAGCCACGAAGAAGTGCAATAGCAAGGATGCAGAACTGATGTATTGTCTCACTCTGCCACTGAGTTACGTGAAATTACCTACAAAAGGACTAAAATCTCGGCCAAGTTAAAGTGCACAGCGTATAGGACAAACATATACTTTTCCTGCTAAGTCAAGTATGGACATAAACAAATGGTCCCTCTGACAGCAATGACATGAGTTTTATTTATTATGAGCGCCAAGGAGTGTGTGTGTGTGTGTGTGTGTGTGTGTGTGTGTGTGTGTGTGTGTGTGTGTGTGTGTGTGTGTGTGTGTGTGTGTATGTTATGTGTGTGTGTGTGTGTGTGTGTGTGTGTGTGTGTGTGTGTGTGTGTGTGTGTGTGTGTGTGTGTGTGTGTGTTTGGTTCCTCTTATCAGTAGACAATTTCTTATCGGCGATTCCTACTTGTTCTCATTGTGCAAGGTTAAGGTCTAAGTCAAGTGGTGAGATGAGATATAAGCGATAGCCCAAGGTAACCCTGATATAGACTGTTATCTTTAGTAGCAACACTGATAAACACTACACTCTGACTTGCACAAAAACTGTCATCTTTTCATCTTGAATTCTAGCCACGAAGAAGTGTAGTGGATGATGATGATGATGAGGATGAGGATGAGGATGATGAATGGATGGACACACGGATATTTGATGATGATGATGATGATGATGATGATGTATGAGTGAATGAATGGACAGACAGATATTTAATGGTGATGATGAATGGATGGACACACGGATATTTGATGATGATGATGATGAGGAGGAGGAGGAGGAGGAGGAGGATGAATGGATGGACACACGGATATTTGATGATGATGATGGCGGATAGATAAATACTTGAGGGTAGTGATTTTGATGACGATAAAGTTGATTGATAATGTGTAAATGGATGAGTCTTGAGGCAACAATTACTGATGATGAATTCCGACGATACATACTGCTCAGAATGGTCGTGATGAAGTTGATGATGGTGGAGGACTGATAAAGCAAGAATTACTGATGAAATAGAGTTCTTAATAACCAGCAGACCAAAATACGAAAACAAACTGCAACTCACAAATAGTCCACCATGTCCATACTGCAATGAACCCCCCTCCACATTAAGACATACCTTTTTATTTGTGCAAGAAAGAACAAACCACAAACAGGAAACCCACAAAATTGCTTCCTCCAAGAATAATAAAAATAAAAGAGAGTCAAATTCAAGATTCGTTCACTTGATGCTATACACAAGCTCAGATAATAATTCTGGGAACGACCAGCTGAAGTGCCCGACTTCCGCAGTTCACTGGGTTCACGTCAAGATGAGCCTGGGACAACAATAACACCTTCATAGCAGGAGGAAAAATGATTCAAAGGTCTAATGAGTTTTCACCGAGTTTTGTGTTATCGCTCAGTGACGACCAAGAGAGAACAAACGAACAGCCAATAGTTTGAGTGGAGAAAGTTGGGAAGGCTTTCATTTACAAGCCACCGACACAGAATTATATTGCTGATGAAGACGATACAGATGATGATGATGATTAAGATCATGAGAGGATGATGATGAGGTGGAGGAAGAGGAGAAGGGATGGAAACGGTGATGAGGATGATAATGATGTTTATGATGATGGTGATGACAATAATCATGATAATAATACAAATGATGATGAGGAGGAGGGTGATGGTGGTGGTGGGGGTGGTATGAAAGAGTGATGATAACAATATTGGTGATTAAAATAATGACGATAATGATGATGATGACGATTGTGGTGATGAAGAAAGTGCTGATGTTGCTGATAAAGAGTGAAGATGGTGATGATAGTGATAATGATGATGGTGAGAAAGATGGTGTTGATGTTGTTGTTGAAGACAGTGATGATGATGATGATGATGAAGAAAAAGGTGACGAAGAGGATAGTGTTGATCGTCCCGATGGACGTGGAGGGGAAGGTGTGAGAGTGTGTATGGGAGGGTGGCGTGCTGTGGGAAGAGTGATCGTTACTGAACAGGGACATGAGCGCCTGCTGATCCGTAGTGAAGGCTGCCTCTCAGGATGCAACGTTGAGAAATTATGGTGAGAGAGAGACACAGGTTAACTCACTGATGAGAGAGAGAGAGAGGGGGGGGGGGGATTTAGCCCATACCTGCTGCCAAACAGGGCGTGTCTCCTAGGAAGTCTGAGAACTCCTGCAGTTTGGCTGGCAGTTCTTTTATGTCCTCTTCCTTACGCTCCTGAAACATCATCATCATCATTATCTTCATATGAAAAGGACGGTGATAGGATAGAATACAAGAGTGTCTTTCATAAACTTCTTGGCACTTATTCCTTAGCGATTTACTCTGCATATTACGCCTCCATATCCTCTGGTATATAACTGATGCAACCTACGTCGATAACGAAACGATATAGATAACGTGAAAGAGTGTGCTAAGGTCCAATACGTATAAAAACTCGCTTAGAAAATGTAAATACGAAGCTTATAATGCCACTTGCAATACAGCTCATACTACCATTACCGTTTTATGTTTATGGGTTGGGTGGATTCTCGGGACATTAATCATACCCTAATTTCAGAGGTACGGTTGTGGACAAAAAATAAAAGAAAAAAACACTACCTTACCCCAAGTGCATAAGAACAGGGTCCTTTTTACCGATGAGTTATACTGGGCAAAATCGGGGAATGGTATCACATTGGGATTAGCTTGGGGGAAGGGGCAACCACTTCCCCACCCCACCACCGTAAATTAGCGACCAAAAATAACCCAGTTCGTAGATGTTACAAGTGGAAATGTTGGGTGAGAGAGGGACAGGGTAGACTTCTTTATTTCCTCCAACTGCTCAGAAGCTCTCTAGAGATGGGTTCTGTGTCGCCTGAAACGATAGACAAAGACTTCAAGCTTAACCTGTGTCTCTTCCACTCAGCATAGCCCAGTTCTTGTCCCTCTTCTATCCCCACCTGTAGGGTAACTCCAGAACACTTGAATCTCCTTGAAACATACATTGCATCAAAATATACGGTATCATAGGTACATGAAAAGACACAGGATGTTCAAAAATAGTGATCATACTTCAAAATAGTGAGAGTAATGCGATTTAAGAAATTGAAATAATGAAGTAACAACATGGGGAATCACCTTTATTATTTTTTGTATCCAACTGGTGTGTTTTAGGAAAGTAACAAGGCCTCTGATAGTTGTAAAAAATTCATCTCTTACTTTTACGCTTTGCTTGATATCAGTGAGATACTATTTGAAATTTTAAGACAGAGAGAGAGAGTCGTAAACAGGTGTACAGGGATAAGTAAACTACGTCTGGGGATTATCGGCTGGATTATCTGCTGAGCCACAAATAGAATACATGAGCAAAGTCAATCATTAGTTGGTTCTAATCTCTGTTTGGTGTTGTGGAGAGGGTGAAGAATGAGAAACTGACTAGAAGTGTATGTAACTGAGGTGGAGGGGTACAGGAGGAGAGGGAGGCCTAGGATGAGATGGAGGGATGGAGTGGAGAGGATGGAGAAAGTGAGAATGAAGAAGAAAGTGCATGAGAGTTAAAGTGGAGAGGAGGAAGGGGAAGCCAAGGATGTGATAGAGGGATCGAGTGGAGTACAAAGGAGAAAAGGGATGCGAGTTGATGGGAGGGCAGGAAAATAGCGGAGGACAGGGCGAAATGGAGGCGATTTGTTTCTGGCCCCTTTTTTGAGAGCACGGCACCTTACAGTAGATAGAAACTATATTTGGTAGTGTTATTTGTTCCAGTATGTATGTATGAGTATTGCAAGATAGATCAATCAAATAATCTATGTGTGATAATCCTGGAGATGTAACAGAAATCATCATAATCATCAATCCCATTTTCCCCTACATAAACAGGAGCGTAGGGGTCCGGGGCTAGGTTTATCAGTCCCGAGATTTATAGCAATGACGAATAGCCCCTTACTGTTCCCTGAGTGGTATTTCGTGAACAATAAACCCCCAACCAACCCTCAGATGGAACTTATATATATGTTCTATCAGGTTGAAGCTCCTTAACCCACTAAACCACCAGGCGTTGGTTATATGTCAGTAATTATATCTTTCAATAATTCTTTAACTTTTACACTAAAAAAGATGAATAAAAATATAACAATTTGGATGTGTACACAATTTTTTTAATTTTTCGATTTGCTCTACATGTTTTCTTAGATTACAAATGACTCCTTAATATTTCCTACAGAGAGAGAGAGAGAGAGAGAGAGAGAGAGAGAGAGCACTAGGGTCGTGACTGGTGCAGAATGATGGCGTAGGTGAAGGCAGCGAGAGAGAGAGAGAGAGAGAGAGAGAGAGCACTAGGGTCGTGACTGGTACAGAATGATGGCGTAGGTGAAGGCAGCGAGAGAGAGAGAGAGAGAGAGAGCACTAGGGTCGTGACTGGTACAGAATGATGGCGTAGGTGAAGGCAGCGAGAGAGAGAGAGAGAGAGAGAGAGAGCTCTAGGGTCGTGACTGGTACAGAATGATGGCGTACGTGAAGGCAGCGAGAGAGAGAGAGAGAGAGAGAGAGAGAGAGAGAGAGAGCTCTAAGGTCGTGACTGGTACAGAATGATTGCGTAGGTGAAGGCAGCGTTGACCAGGCCTGCCATGAGGCCGCTCCCGAGGGACGCCATCCTGCCGACGCTGACGTGGGCGCGGTGGGAGGCCAGGCGGGATGTGAGGACGTGAAGGTAGCAGCGCTGGGGGGCGGGGGTGTGGGGGTCCTCACTCAGGTCCCACACGTCCTCCTTCACCGCATCCCACTGAAATGACACCACTTATATGACACCACCACTGAAATGACACTACCACTGAAAGAACACCACTGAAAGGACACCACTGAAATGACACCATCACTGAAATGACACCACTAAAATGACACCACTGAAATGACACCACCACTGAAATGACACCACCACTGAAATGACGCCGCTACTGAAATGACACTACCACTGAAAGAACACCACTAAAATGACACCACTGAAATGCCACCACCACTGAAATGACGTCGCTACTGAAATGACACCACCACTGAAATGACACTACCACTGAAAGAACACCACTGAAAGGACACCACTGAAATGACACCATCACTGAAATGACACCGCTACTGAAATGACACCATCACTGAAATGACAACACTTATATGACACAACCACTGAAATGACACCATCACTGAAATGACAACACTTATATGACACCTCCACTGAAATGACACCACTTATATGACACCACCACTGAAATGACACCACTTATATGACACCACCACTGAAATGACACCACTTATATGACACCACCACTGAAATGACACTACCACTGAAAGGACACCACCACTGAAATGACACTACCACTGAAAGGACACCACTGAAAGGACACCACTGAAATGACCATCACTGAAATGACACCATCACTGAAATGACACCATCACTGAAATGACACCACCACTGAAATGACACCACCACTAAAATGACACCACGACTGAAATGACACTACCACTGAAATGGCATTATCACTGATATGACACCATCACTGATATGACACCACCATTGATATGACACCACTGAAATGACACCACCATTGAAATTAGACCACCACTGATATGACACCACCACTGAAATGACACTACCACTGATATGACACCACCACTGAAATGACACCACTGATATGACACCACCACTGTATGACCAACATTGATATGACACCACCACTGAAATGACACCACCACTGATATGACACCACCACTGAAATGACGCCATCACTGAAATGACACCACTGAAATGACACCATCACTAAAATGACTCCACCACTGAAATGACCACCACTGATATGACACAACTGATATAGCACCACTGAAATGACACAACTACTGAAAGGACACCACTGATTTGACACCACCACTGAAATGACACCACCACTGAAATGACACCACCACTGAAATGACACAACCACTGATATGACACCACCACTGAAATGACACAACCACTGATATGACACCACCACTGATATGATACCACTACTGATATGATACCACTGAAATAACCTCATCACTGAAATGATACCATCATCGATATGACACCACTGAAATGACACCACAATAACTTTGTAAGTTATTGCGAAATGATCTCGCAATAACTTTGTAGGGTTCTTGTAGTGAAGTTTTGTAGATCAGCTATACATATATTAGACTCGTGGGAGAGCGGTTGTTATAATTGAGTAGTTTTGTAAGTAAATAATCTTCGTTCCCTTTTGTCATGACTTGACAGGAGAAGTAAAGATGAGTATGGGACTATTTTTATTTGTCCTGGAAATATTAACAAAGTCTCTCACACACGAGTGAAGTATAGAGTCCCGCGAGCTAACCTACCTGTCTCGCTCTCTCTCTCTCTCTCTCTCTCTCTCTCTCTCTCTCTCTCTCTCTTCCACCCTCTCGCCCATGTTGCTAGGCTCTTCTCCCTACTACCTGTCGGTTCTATAGCTAACCTCCTTCTGAGCTCTGCTTCCTAAATTCTGGTGCAGCAGGGGTCGTGTCACGTGTGTTACACAGTTGTTGGAATGTTCTAGAAGCCTGTATGTGAGTATGTGTGTATGTGTGTGAATGGTGACGAGGTGCTGTCGTGTGCCTATCAAGAATTAGAGTGTGTAAACATGTTTAGCATTGGTCGATTCCCGCAGACACAATACTTTCTCATCATCTGACTTGCTGCTTCTATCTCTCTGTCTATCTATCTATTATGATTTGTAATTATAATATGGAGTCCTGACATTGCTCGGTCACGCACTGGACGTCCTCCGACAGTAATTATTATTGACATATGCTAATCTATTAGTACATAATATTGATTATAATATTGTATACATATAATATTCATGTTAATATTGTACTGATCAAGTAATATTACATTTTAAACAAGTTGTATACATAATTGAACAAATGCAATGGTTGTTGTATGACATTTTGTAAGATGTGTATGTATAACGGACATACACATATAACTGTGCAATGGTAATATGGCTAGGTTATTACATTACATATTGAGTTATCCCTTTAGTAATGTCTAATATTTCACCTAGCTTGTGTAATGATTCTGGTAATACAGAACTGTGGTAAAATTGTATGACTTTACATAATATTGTAGTAATATTGTGGTAATACATAATTGTAACATTGTGAATTGTTACATAATTGTATTGCAATTGTTACATTGTACTAACATTGTAGTAATACATAATTGTAACATTTTATGAATTGTTACATAATTTTGTGGTAATACATAATCGTGTTGGCCTTATAACTGTAGTTACATTTTGTTAATGCAATCGTTACATAATTGCGATGGCCTTATAATTGTAGTTAAAGTTACATAAAAGTTACATCTTGTTAATGCAACTGTTACATAATTGTTACATATTGTTTGTAGTTACATATCATTTGTAGTTACATAATTGTAATAATTGCAGTCCTGACACTGAACCCGGTCATGCTGCGGTCGATGATAGTGACGATGTGACATGCCACTGGCTCGTGGAGACAACAATTTGCTTTTTGTTTCACTTATAGAAGGAGTTTATGTGATGATGTGCCATGCCACTTGCTTGTGGAGACAACAATTTGCTTTTTTGTTTGTAGTTTATGTGGTGTTTTGGCATTTGTAGTAACACTTACACTAATTTTCATTTGTTTGTTATGTGATCTTACTGTATTTTTTTTTTTTTTTTTTATGTATTGATTTTCTATAGTTTGTTTTTCTTCGTTTGTCTACGTTTTTTTGGTGTTGTTCGAGGTTGCATAATTGCTGGCTAATTCCCTTAGGATCCTTTCTTAAGGTTTAGTTTATATTGCACAGATATTACTGAAAATAATATTATATAGCCCCATATTTTGTTATTTTATATAAAAAAATATATATACACTATATACAGTATTAACTATATACACTGACTTGTTGTTCACTTGTACCTATCGTGGGCAATATGTGTGTCAGCACTGTGTAGAAATCTTTGTCTTCACGACTGTGTGGAAGATGTTCATTCTTGCTAACGTCATTTGTGTTGGCCATTTTTTTTTTCTGGTTTTCCTTGTAACTTAATTTATTTGTTTCCACCAGGTAGCTTTAATTAATAAATGTTTAATACAGTTCTTTTGATCGCTCACTGAGAAGCTGTGATAGTATATTTTCTTTATTACTTTGTGGATGTAATGATGTATAGCTGTATGTCTGAAACACGTATTTTAGGTAGGTATAAATGGTAACACTCGTTGGTAGTAGATAACTGCTATAATAAATGAATGAATATATACAGTGTAGAATATTTATTGTTGGTGCAAGTATTTATTGATTGAAATGTGAAGATAACTGAAGTAGGTATATGTATTTAAGTTGTAATTATACAGCAGGTTTTATATGTTTATGCAAAATGTGTTGTCTATCACTGTGTATTGTATAAATGAATTAACTATGCAATTCACTCATTTTTACCGTGGTGGGAATGGCGTAAGTGGTGTTGCACGTGGTAAAAGCGTTGTCCTTCACGGGTTGATTGACGTGTTGTCGTCTTAGCAAAAACTTATAGTGACGTCGACTTCCCACACTGGTAGCTGTGGTGAGTAACTGAGTAGCGATGAGTAACTTGAGTGAAGATGAGTGAGTAAGATGAGTTGTGAATATGGGCTTGGTATTTGCAGCGTCGTCTTGACCTCTTCACTCCTGCGTCAGCAGTGGAGGTTGGGGGACTGTAGCAGAGAGAGGAGGGTGAGGTCTGGTGGTTGTGAGACGTGTCTCACTCTTCGTTTGTTTGTTTTGTTTTTCTATCTCGAAGTATTCTCGGTCCTTTTCTCTTGTGATTTACTCGTTGTGGGATGAAGACTGCCGCTACTTGTAGGTGCGTGTAGAAGATTATACAGACGACTCATAGAGTTGTTACTTGTAGTGATTGTAGATGGTTGTAGTTCGTTAGTTAGTCATAGAAATTGCAAGATTGTTTGTATCAATATTTTGTTAAACTACATCAACATGATGATCGGGCAGACAGAGAGGGGGTTGGAGAGAATACTATCAGGAGCTGCCTGTAGTTGTTGGTTGTAAGAGTTTTTTTGCTTTTTTTCAATCTTGATAATGCAGAATCAACTGTACACTCGTGGGCTCGTAGGCTTGTAGACTTGCAGACAAGTAGGCTTGTAGCTTGTATTTTGTAGGAATTCACTGTAGAACTGAAGCTAATGTTGGTTAGAGTCTCGTCTGCTTTTGTAGAAATTCACTGTAGATTCGTAGACGAAGTTCGTACGTTCGCTGCCGCCATCTCACAATAACTTTGTAGGTGCTTGTAGCGAGGTTTTGTAGATCAGTTATACATATATTAGACTCGTGGACGAGCGGTTGTTATACTTGAGTAGTTTTGTAAGTAGATAATCTTCGTTCCCTTTTGTCATGACTTGACAGGAGAGATAAAGATGAGTATGGGACTATATTTATTTATCTTGGAAATATTAACAAAGTCTCTCACACACGACTGAAGTATAGAGTCCCGCGAGCTAACCTCCCTGTCTCGCTCTCTCTCTCTCTTCCACAATCTCCCCAATGTTTCTAGGCTCTTCTCCCTTCTACCTGTCGGTTCTATAGCTAACCTCCTTCTGAGCTCTGCTTCCTAAATTCTGGTGTAGCAGGGGTCGTGTCACGTGTGTTACACAGTTGTTGGAATGTTCTAGAAGCCTGTGTGCGAGTATGTGTGTATGTGTGTCTATGGTCACGAGGCGCTGTCGTGTGCCTATCAAGCATTAGAGAGTGTAAGCATGTTTAGCATTGCTCGATTCTCGCAGACACAATACCTTCTCATCATCAGACTTGCTGCTTCTATCTGGTCTGTCTATCTATCTATCTATTATGATTTGTAATTATAATATGGAGCCCTGACAATGACACCACTGAAATGACACCACCACTGAAATGACACCATCACTTAAATGACACCACTGAAATGACACCACCACTAAAATGACACCACCACTGAAATGACACCACCACTGAAATGACACCACCACTGAAATGACACCACCACTGAAATGACACCACTGAAATGACACCACCACTGAAATGACACCACCACTGAAATGACACCACCACTGAAATGACACCACCACTGAAATGACACCACCACTGAAATGACACCACCACTGAAATGACACCATCACTGAAATGACACAACCACTGAAATGACACCACCACTGAAATGACACCACCACTGAAATGACACCACCACTGAAATGACACCACCACTGAAATGACACCACCACTGAAATGACACCACCACTGAAATGACACCACCACTGAAATGACACCACCACTGAAATGACACCACCACTGAAATGACACCACTGAAATGACACCACCACTGAAATGACACCACCACTGAAATGACACCACTACTAAAATGACACCACCACTGAAATGACACCACCACTGAAATGACACCATCACTTAAATGACACCACTGAAATAACACCACCACTGAAATGACACCACTGAAACAACACCACCACTGAAATGACACCACCACTGATATGACACCTCAACTGAACGAACACTATTGCTGGATACTGTCACAGCTACATCCAGTAACCCTGACATATAAGTCTTTGCAGGGTGTATTGCCCAACGTCTCAGTAATCTATAACTACAACTCTTTTATTCACTTCTCTTCTCGTAAAGCTGTTCCCAATACCCTCCCATTCATTCCCCCAAAATACTTCAACACCTTGCTCCCTGTCCACTAATCTATTCTTACACTTTTCGATTTCTTCGCCTTTCTTTAGCTATCCACCCAGGTTTCACACCCTCAAATTAAGTCCATCTTATCCACCACTCCATTCTGCCTAAACTACTAATTATATATCCCCTCTAACATACAGTCGGTTACAAGAACTATATCCATGAAGAAAAATAAAAAACAACCTTGCCAAAACTGCCTAAGGAATGTAAGATGATCCCCACACATTTATAGTACAATGATACACTTTGGTGCAAATTCTCAGTGTAATGAACATCTAAAAATATAGATCTATAAGTAATGAACATGCAAATATATATGAACTCAAAATTTGCTTGTTTATATGCTTCATGTTGACCCCATAAATCTATTTAAAATGCCGTATAAAAAAGAAAAAAAGATAAAGAGATGTCGGGGGTAGAGCAATGTGAAACAACTGTCCGAAGTCTGAAGAGAACTGGTGAAGAATTAAAGGAATGGCGTCAAGTTGAAAAAAGCCTTTGGTAGAAAGCAAGAAATGAATGATATAAGGCAGCTTTCTATACTAAATATAACATAATATTATTCATGACAAAAGTTTCTATAACGTAAATGAAGGGAAACAACTCAGGAGGCTCGTAATCCTTTCATTTCCCGGTGCTGTTCTGGGCAATATTAGCAATTTCTCCCAAACAAGGATTATAGGTGATTACTTTTCATCTGTGGCCGAGTGTTCTAAGGAAAATCTGTGTCTCACCTCCCTACTGTTAAGGCTGCCACACAAACTAGTCTCAGTTTCTCAAGACGCACCCTAATCTCTGAACTCAGACTCCTATCACCCACCATCATCTTATTCTGTTCCACCAACTCCTTTCTGTGTCCCCCCCATCTTTGACGTGCATCGTAACAGGTAATTTACAACACTTATCTCCACCAGGCTTCACAAACAATCGCCAATAACGCAGCCCAAACTGTCAAATGCTTTGTTTCCATCCCACTCATTTCATTTTGAAGTATGAAAGTATTGCTCCTCCACCGTGCCCAGCCATGCTTTCCCCACTAGGTGTTGTAGGCACATAGAGATCACTGGGTAGTCATTATTTGCACAGAATCGTAAGCTGTATTAAAAGAATATTATAGAATGAGGACGGCTTTAAATTCTAATCAAGGATTGTCCCCTCCCTCTCCTCAGAATAAAGTCATCTAATGGTGAGAATGGCAAAATTAAAAGCTTATTATAGTACAGAAGAGAATTAATCTTCAGTTGCCGAACATCCAGTTTAATAATGCTTAAACGTTGAAGGAAACCACTCTCAGGGTCTGATGTAATCGTGAAGACATGACAATGAAGTAAAGACATACTACACTTCACTCTTTATTCATAAGAATTGAATGTTGAAATAGTTCAGGGGCCTCTGAGAACTGAACCATCCATTCTTGAAGTCTTTCTAAGTATATTAACAAATATTTTTAATCACGGCAAATCACATGCATCAATCTATCGAGCTTACCGCCTGCGTAAGCCTATCAGCCTGCCAGCAGAGGAGACCAAAACGTGCCAGCTCATCCACGAAGTGCATGATATTTCCTGCTTCCGTGTGTCCTAGAAGTAGAATGTATGTCATAGTTGCCACGTTAGCCAGGAAGATGGCACACCTCAGCACCATGGGAGTCGAGAACACCTGAAACATATAAAAGGGCATATAAGTACCCCCCTTCCAACCTCAAGTTAGGGAATGTTTGAAGCGGCATTATACCCTCTTTACACCAACTTCACCTAAAAATGCCATCTCTCCATCGTGACTGCTGAATTGTAGGATTAAATTAGCACTAGAATAGGATGTTTGTCACGAAGAAAGTATGAAAGGCCGTAACACTGTCATTTTCTGCCACTGAGTTACATGAAATAGTCTGCATAAGAAAGAAAATCTGGGCCAAGTTAATATAAAAAGGTTAGTCACACGCAGTAGCATGGAGTCTGTACACTGACCCGACAAGCCTATTGGAAAAGGTGATGTGACTGTTCTCTTTTTACTCTAATTTAACTTAAAATTGCCATTTCTCCAAGCTGAATGCTAAGCTGTGACAATAGATTAAAATTGAATATGGTGTTAATCATGAAGAAGTGATGTGGAAAGGATGTTGAACTATAACGCTGTCTTATTTTGCAACTGAATCATCGTACAGTAAGCTGTAAAAGGAAAATGTGAGCCAAGTTAAGGTCAAAAGAGTATAGAATTGCTTTGGAAATGTGGCAGTATGACACATCCATTCTGAGATAACACAGTGCATGGGAATTGTCTTAGTAAACACTTATTATTTATTGTCGACAGGACCAGTATTCTTAACCCGTGTCTTTGGTCAGAAGCTGAATTACTAGTATTCCCATGTCGCAGAAGAAGAGCGGCTGTCACATGTTTTGATATTCGCGTGCGCGTCCCTGTGTGAGTGTGTGTGTGTGTGTGGGCCGGTGGGTGGGTGTGGGTGTGTGGGTGTATATTTCGATTTGTCTGTCTGTCTGTGTGCTTGTATCTTTGTGTGAACAAAATAATTCAGGCTTTTATCAAATTTTCAAGCAATTTGATGGAAGTGAGGAGGATCAGCCAGTGAATAAACCCATTTTGTGTGAGGACAGTTGGTCAAAGTTCAAGGACTTGTGTGAAGGGCAAAAGTTTGCTTAGCAAAATCAAATTAATGTTTTGCCTAATTTAGAGCAAACAATGAAAAATGTGTAGGATGTATGAAGTTTTTTAATTTTGAGGACAATTAACCGGACATCAGGGTCCACGGGCAAGGCCAGGGTTTGAATAATGTGTCTGTTTGGATGCAAAATACCTAAAGCAGCTTCCAACTGGTTTAAATGAAGCTTGGTGGATGGAGTAAGTGTCCCCGAAGGGGTTAATTTTTTTTTTTTTTTTTTTTTTTACATTTATGTCAAAGAATTGGTCACATGGTAAAGTCAGCTTAAACAGTTTTTATTTCATTAAGACAAAATTTCATGGAAAATTTCAGGTTAAAGCATGAATAACAAAATTGCATTTTGAGAATAGCCAGTCAAGGGTCAAGATCACAGGGAAAAGTCAAAGAAGGGATCACAGGACAAAGTCAACTCAAACAGTTCTTATCTGACTGAAATCAGACTTGGTTGAAGGATTAAAGGTTAGACCAGAAAGAAGTATTTTGAAGATAAAATTTATGGCCATAGGACTAGTCAGCGGTTACGGGTGATGCATTCTCTGTATGCACTGTTTAACCTTTTCTGACCTTAAAACTGTTATTATTCATTAAATTGCTGCAGAATGCCTTGGAGCATGAAGATGGTCCTATGAACATGTGACAGGGGTACTTATGAGGGATTACAACGGAGAAAGCAGGATGAGGGTTTTTATAAAATGGTTGATATGGTGTGCCAATTTCACCCATATTTAAGGAGAGGGCTAATATGAAAATGTACAGTATAACTCTGGATGTTAATCAAATATTTTTTCTGTTAAAGACGTCAGAATGAATGAAATGTGCTTGAAAATGCGAGTTACAGGGGAAATTGTTATAGAACTTAATTTTCCTTTAACTTTTATATAACGATTGCTGGCAAACAGAAAAATTATATTGTTCATTAGATGTGAGATAGGACAGTATCATCCATATCCTGGCATAATAAGGATTCAGAAATGCTGCTCCTAGCGTGATGTGTAGGTTATGAGGCAATTAAATGGTACAACTAGAGCAATGCAATGAGTCAGTGAGAGAGTGGAGAAAGGATGTGAAGCAATACGTACCTGGCTGGAGAGTGTGGAAACTATGCTTTGGTTCATTTTTACCATCTGATCCAATTATGATACTAAAATCTGCAAGAAACACCTCTGTACAATTATAGGCTGCAGCCACCAAGACACCACTCACGTTTTGAAACTTTACATTTCTACTAAATGTGGGTTAAATTACTGGAATCCAAATTGTCTGAAGGATTGTACAATAATCCATTTCAAATGCTCAAAATGCTTCATAACAATAAATAAATGACTGGCACGCAAGAGCTTTGGTCACTGACATTACATACTTTGATATATTGGGAGCACTGTCTTAAAACGACGCCTCTAGTTGGACACCCAACAAAAGCAGCATCACTACTCTTTTGTATGTTGGAAATAAGAGTAAGCAAGTACGTCAGAAACTGATGCTGGTGATGGTTTAGGCATTTCTGACTCATTGTGCACTGAGCTGAGAAATGCTGTCAACAATCAGACCCCAACAGCAAGCATATGGGCCTGATGGAGTCCCTCCTGTTGTCCTCAAGAACTATGCTTCCGTGCTTACACCCTGCCTAGGTAAACTCTTTCGCCTTTGTCTTTCAACTTGCACCTTTCCTTCTTGCTGGAAGTTTGCTCTCATTCAGCCAGTCCCAAAGAAAGGTGACCATTCCCAACCCTCTAACTATCGTCCAATTACTTTAACATCCTGTCTCAAAAGTTTCTGAATCTATTCTTAACAGAAAAATTTTAAAGCATCTTTCCTACTACAACCTTCTTTCTGATCGTCAGTATGGGTTCCGTCAGGAACGCTCCACTGGCGATCTTCTCACCTACCTTTCAGACTCCTGGTCATCCTCCTTTTCGGGACTTTGGCGAAAGCTTTGCCATTGCACTTGACATCTCAAAGGCTTTCGATCGAGTCTGGCATAAATCTTTAATTTCCAAACTGCCCTCTTATGATTTCTATCCTTCTATCTGTGCCTTCATCTCTAGCTTCCTTTCTGGTCGTTCTGCAGTTGCTGTTGTAGACGGCTATCGTTCTTCTAGATCAATCAACAGTTGTGTTTCTCAGGGCTCTGTCCTAGCACCAACTCTCTTCCTTTTATTCTTCAATGATCTTCTAAGCTGTACATCTAACCTTATCCACTTGAACGTCCATCTCAGCAGTTACTTCAACAAACAAAGGATGAGGCAATGGCACACCTAATGTCTGACTTGGCTCGTATCTCTGACTGGGGTAAAAATAATTTTGTTGTTTTTAATCCAACAAAGACTCAGTTTTTACACCTATCAGCCTGTCAAAATCTTCCACAGGAGTACCCACTAATGTTTAATAATACCCACCTGCATCATCCTTGAACATGCTTGGTGTTTCATTCACTCGGTACTTATATTGGAAAGATCATATTGCATCTCTTGTAAAATCTGCTTCCAAGAGATTAGGTGTGCTAAGCCAACTCCATACCTTCTGTACCCCTGCACGGTTGTTGACTTTATTCACTGTTTTTTTTCGCCCCTGTGTAGGGTACAACTCATGTGTGGGGAGGCTCCCCACATACAGCTCTTCTCAACAGCGTGGAGTCAAAGGCTTGTCGTTTCATCAGCTCTCCTCCTCCTACTGGCTTCCTTCAACCTCTGCCTCTTCACCGCACTGGTTCCTCTTTATCTCTTTTCTATCGCTACTTCAGTGGTCACTACTCCTCTGAACTGTCTGCTTGCATCCCTCCACCTTTACGACGGGTGCGTTGCACCCGTCCAGCAACAAACTCTCATCCCTTTTCTGTCCAACTCTTTAATGCAAGAGTTAACGGTCTCTCCCAGTCCTTCATATATGCAACAGGTCAACTCTGGAACTGTCTCCCTCTGTCTGTATTTCCTACTTCCTACGATCTCCAGTCTTTCAAACGCAGTGTGTCCAGGCATCTCGAAATGAAGGGATCTTGAACTTTGGCTCTCTTTTGTATTTTTTTTTTTCCTCGGAAGAAACTGTTTTGTGGGCTAAGCCTTTGGTTCCTTCTTTCTCGCATAAAAAAAAGCAACAATGGTGGTCATCAAGTGATCATGCAACAGGAGGCAACGGCAATGGTCATGTCCTGTCAGGCTATCTAACTTGAAGAAATTCCATGAGATGCACACACACACACACATACAGACAGGCACAGTGAAAGAGGATATGAAAAAAAATATTGTGGACTTATGTAAGAGGGGCTTAATTATATAAACAGGCAATATGCTCACTTGATTGTAGAGGTAAGTGAGGTGGCGTAGGTGGTGGCAGCGGTGGGCAGTTTGACTCACGACTGTCCATTGACACTGACCCTGCTGGTATTAATTTATGGGACTGTATTCTTGCTGACATAAGAGTGTTTTTTATCTCACCCTAATATGTTCTCGAGACCTTGTCATACCTTGTAAACATTGACACAATTTGTATAAATAACATAAAGAGGTTATGATGGTGCAAAGAACAGAGTACAGTGCATATACTTGACAGATAAGTTATAATATATTCCTAATAAAAAAAAAAGTGAAAAGGATCACCATGCAGCATGGAAAAACTGACATGGATATCTCATATGAAAGACTGAAAAGGAAAATTTACATTCCATAATACTTTATCTATAAGCTACCAGTTTGAATAACATGAAAGGGAAAGTAAAAAGTAAAATGAATAGTCAAATAAATCTTCCTACTGACCTGTTTACCGCTGCGTACCAGACGTAGAAAGGTGTCAGGTTCACTCCTATGATTCTCCACGATATCTTGCAGCGCCAAGTAATGGGCATTCATCAAGGAATTGAGGATGAAAAAGCAATATAGATCAATGGCGGAAGGTAGGACGGGATTTAGCAAGAAACTTAGAATGTATGCAATTATGTCATCTTCAGGGACTGCATGCCATGAAATAGTGGCCCCGTGTCCCACAATATAGATAATACAGATAAAACCGACGACTGTTTGTTTCAGATAACTTGTTTGTGGCACCTCAGTGGCCAGAGCTGACAACAGTTTACAAAGAGAGTGTATGTTTATCAGATATAGTGTTGTTGTAGCAAAGATTTGTATTCCAAGTATCATGAAGGATATCCATACGACAGCACGTGAATAATCTGCGAAAAAATGTGCAAAGCTGGGTGCAAGAGTCAGAATAATAGTTGCAGCTAGGCAGACCGGTGGGACTAGCCTCCATCGAGCCAGGCAGTAGTGGTGGTCAGGTCCACGGCTAACCAGGTGGATGCCCATAGCAGCCAGAACCCAGAACAGCGGGGGACAGTGGCTCTCTACACCGCCTTTCACAACATCATGTTCTTTCTTCATCGTACAGTTGTGTTTTGCGTTGGCGGACCTGACGAGCTCTATCCTTATGTTGGCTACCTGACTGCTCCAACGGTCTGTACTCTGCTGGCTACCTAGAGAATAGCTGCTGACAAAAGACCTCTGGGCAAGGCTTAGACCGGAGTGCTCTGCAGTTACCCAGCAGGAGGTGGGGATGGTGTTTGTACGAGATTAATGACTGTCAACAAGCTGGGAGAACGGTGTACAATCTCATTGATGCTGTTTGCTGATAACAGTGGAACACACTCTAGCTGATTGATTCGTCAATCTTCAATCACTTGATAGATTAGTCGTGGAGAGTCTTCATCGTCAAGTTGAGCTATTACTTTAAGCATTCTCATCTGATTAAATCTCTGGGTGGCACGTATGTTCACTCACCATTCTCTTAACTTGATGAAGTGGTGCAGTCGACAGTAGAAGCAATGTTGTCCCGCTAACGTCTTGAATAACCCTTCGTAAAACGAACCAGTAGACGCAAATGCCAGAAGATGGATGTGTGGTGTGAGAAAGTGTGAGGTGTGAAGGTGGTGGGAATTTTGTAGGATTTGGTAGTGGCACCAAGATAAAAGTCTATTGTTTCTGTTTGAGTGTTATCTTTGGTATAAATACTATTGCAGTTTTACTCTAACTTGGCCAAAAACTGTCATCTCCCAATGCTGAGTTGTAACAATACAATGATACTAGAACGTGATGCTAGTCAAGAGGGAATGCTGTGGAAAAGATGTACAACTGTAGTACTGTCTTTTTCTGCCACTAGGTTATGTGAAATAAGCTGCAAGAAGACGAAAATCTGGGTCAAGCTACAGTAAAAAGAGCACAGTATGGAAGTATCTGCTACTATACTCTGTTCCATATAAAGTGGCGGAAGAAGTACGCTCAAGTCTTAGTCGAACACAGGTGCCCGTACAAAGGGATTAAAGTGACCTCACCTGACTCTTTCTCCAGCCCTACCCTTCTCCTTCCACTCCTGAGAGAGAGAGAGAGAGAGAGAGAGAGAGATCTGAACTGTTTATTGTCTAATATTCAAATATAGCAATCATATTTTATTTTCTGACCTATTATTAATTAATCCTACATCCAATCCAAACATGAATTTGTGTAATTTGAAGGCGTTATTACGAGTTCTATCCTGATTGGCAAATCTAAGAAAATCACCAATTCATCGCGAAATGGCGAACAGTTATAAGTATTAAAATATCAGTCATATGATTTGCTGAAAATAACTTCTGTCAAGATAGAGTTTTATATAAAAAAAATAGTGAAATATTCATTACCCTCTCTCTCTCTCTCCCTTCTCGTGTGTGTGTGTGTGTGTGTGTGTGTGTGTGTGTGTGTGTGTGTGTGTGTGTGTGTGTGTGTGTGTGTGATGAATAGGAAAAGGGAATGTTTATCCCTCCCCTCCCTCTCTGTTCTTTCCTCCTTCCCTCCCTCCTCTCTCTCTCTCTCTCTCTCTCTCTCTCTCTCTTGTATAATATTAAACAATGCGTGTATATATGGCTTATAATTATATTTACAACTCTTATTTACAATAAGTATACACAAGACACCTCACACAACACTTGTTTATTCATCTTCATCGCTGCTGGACTCGTTCGATATATTGATAACAAAATTTTCTACCATGTGGTTTACAGCAATGTCATTTCTCATAAATTCTTCTTCTATTTTTTTTGTATGTGCCACACATTTCTGCCAGTTTTCTGCTGTTATTTTTTCTATCGCATTTCTCGTCAGCTCTTCGATCACTCGTAATTTTCGAAAAGAATTTTGAGTTTCTCTTCCTCATCATCCTTGACCAGAGCCCAAATCAGCTCTATGGGGTTGAGCTGGCAATGATAGGGAGGAAGCCGCAGCACCTGGTGACCATGATTATTGGCGATTTCATCAATTTCAAACAATTGCTTGTCTTTATTTGTTTCTTATTTTTTTTCACTTGGTGTAGCAGCTCAGCCTTAGTGTGCAGGGGGTTATGAGGGAGGTTGTTATCAAGAAACCACTTTATAATTTCTTGTTTTCGCAAGCTCTGTGTTGGTGCTTTATTTATGATTTTGCAGTGGTATGATGCGTCGTCCATTATTATAAGTGACCTGGGCGGGATGTTGGGAAGCATCAACAAGGGCGTTCCAGGAAATGCTGTATGTGACCTCAGGGCAAATGCTCCACCCATCTTGACCTGAGGCCAAACGCACACCTGAACCAGTACGGGTCAGCAGGTGCTCCACTCATGCATTCCCTCCTTCCTCTTCTTTGTTACCATTCATCTCAAGCTATACTCACCCAAAAGTCCCAGCAGGTTCCACATATTTTTATAAGAAATGTCGATAGAGAATATACTTTAAATGCGCCTGCGTGGGAGCACGTGTGTGTGTGTGTGTGTGTGTGTGTGTGTGTGTGTGTGTGTGTGTGTGTGTGTGTGCGTCTAAGATGAATGGGAAATTTTGAAACCTGTCTTAGATAGTTTTTAAAATATTAATACAACAATCATGTAAGTTGCCAAAACTTACACATAAGAACATACTGCAAGAAGAGAGGATAACTGCAGTAGACCTTTTGGTCCATGCTAGGCAGCTCAAACAGGAATAAGACTAATCTATGAGAATAACACAAGGATAGCACAGAAGAAGGCTCTCCACAGATGAGTAAGATCTACATGCGCGCGCGCACAAGAGCTTGAGGAAAGAGGGGGATAATCCTTCAAAGGTCACCTGCGTTCTACGTTTGACCCAGAATTGGGAAGGAAAATACAGGTTTCTCACCGCCAGTTTATATGGAACAGACTATACAGTACATATTAATATAATTACACAGATTAACGCACACCTAATACTGTCTATAGCTCTACTTCCATATCAAGTATAGACTAAGGGAATATCAGCCTTGGGTAACATATCAACTTCGTGTGAGACAGTGTGGCTCACAGTACAAGGCCCTTGGGTAGATCGCAACAACTTAAGCCGGATTCGAACAGTACTGGACGAAGTACTTACAGAATTTACTCAAGTAAAAGTAGTTACTCTGCTAAAAAGTCACTTTGAATAAAAGTACAAAGTAAATTTTCATTTGGCTCAAAAGTAAAAGTAAGAAGTAACAGACTAACAAGTAACAAAATACTGGAAGTACAGAATAATTGTCCAAACTTCATTGTTTTAATAAGAAAAGATAACGTTTCTAATACAGTTGATGAAAAGAAGGCCAGTGGAATAATACGCTTTTTTTACGCACGGAATTCATAATTTTTAAAGTTCGAGTTAAGACGGACACGTGTTCTTCAGTTTTCCAATAAAAAGTGATTGACTGAGTATTCCAGAGTACATGTGCAACGTTCACTGATTCATTGTATTGTGGATCCTTTCTTGCTATTGAATCATTGCAGAAAGTCTTGATGCATCCCTGACAACATCCATTTTCATCACCCCCTCCCTCAATTATATCACGGTACTACTATACTGGATGAATAATTACTCACCATTGGTACGGAAACAAGAAATAAAACATTTATATTGTCAACTATCTCTATCTATTGCCAGACGCCTTAACCCTAGAATACATAAGCTAATTTTACAGCATCTTAATACATACGCTGGGTATGATAAACCCATTTTTCGGAAAGTCATACACCTATGTGAAAATCCAAATTTAGTAAAACCAAGTACATACATAAAAAATACAAGCTTTCTACTTTCACTTGAACCTTATGTAAATGAGTTTGTATGATATCTTAAAGGTTAAGTGGTAACTTGAAAAAAAGTATCAAAAATGGGGAAAAATTCTGCTGTAACTAAAAAAAAATATGTGGAAAATTTGAAACAGGAGCTGCGGACTTCTGCACTTGCACACACACTCCTGGGTCATGGGCGCTGCAGCATATGGCACTCTAATCCTTACAGACTCACTGTGGGCCGTGGTGGAGGTAGACAAAAAATGGGGTATTTTTTAAAAAGTAAAAAAATGGAGTACGAAGATTGGCAATTTTTCATGCAATCCTAGACCCTTGAAATTGAACACTACATGGTATTTGGACCTCTCTAAGGCTTTACCCAGTGATTTTGACCACCCACCCACCCCCACAACCTTGTTTTAGGGGGTCACTAAGATAGAACTTACAATGATCAAGAAATGTCATTTCTTGAGTCGTGAATGTTATTATCTTACTACTGAAACCTCATAATTGCAAAACACAGTGGTATGGAATCCAAAATAGTTGCTATTTGTCATTTGGGGTGTATTTATGGCCGTGAGAAAAATAATTTGTTCGAATTTTCCTTGACAATTCTCAAAATCATGAGCACTTATTTGGACTCACAAACAATCACCACAGACAGGGTAATAATGCCCCTGGCAGACAGCCTTCTGACATTTGGTGCACCGGAAGCATGTCTTCCTGTCAGTCCGAACAGGGCACTCCCGGCACTGGGCAGGTGGACTCTGAGTCTTAGCACCCAGTGGTGTTCATTATTTTATCAAGTTCTTCATCACTCAAAAAATGGTGGGCCATGATTTCACAGTTCACAAAGAAATATCTGTTTTCTAAGAAATATTCACTTCCTGCAAGGAAAAGCACTTTAGAAATCATACTCAAACTACTTGCTGGATATGACAAACTCTGTGTCACATATGTACGGTAGTACATACGATGGGTGTAAGATACCCAAGGGCGCCGATATGGAAGTTTCCTTCGAAGAGGGACGGAGCAACACAACCTCTCCCTACTAGGGCAACACGTGGAAGGAGGGTATCTGGGTGCCCAGCCATCTCAGACAATAACCCACTCTATGATCACATGAACTCGGGTACGCGTCGGGTGTGATACGCCCGCGTATATATTCTAGGGTTAATCCCGTAAGGGGTGGCCACAAACAAATCGCCTCCATGTCGCCCGTCCCCTGCCATTTCACTGCCCTGCTCCCAGCTCACACACCCCTCTCTCATATATCTCTCCGCGCCGTCCCTTCTCTTACAATAACTTTGTAGCTTCTTGTAGTGTGTATTGTAAATCAGTTATACATATATTAGACTCATGGACGAGCGGTTGTTATACGTAAGTAGTTTTGTAAGTAGATAATCTTCGTTCCCTTTTGTCATGCAAAGACAGGAGAAGTAAAGACTCGTGGGATTATTTTTATTTGTCTTGGAAATAGTAACAGTCTCTCACACACGAGTGAAGTATAAAGTTGAGTCCCGTGAGCTACCTCCTCTCTCTCTCTCTCTCTCTCTCTCTCTCTCTCTCTCTCTCTCTCTCTCTCTCTCTCTCTCTCTCTCTCTCTCTCTCTCTCTCTCTCTCTCTCTCTCTCTCTCTCTCTCTCTCTCTCTCTCTCTCTCTCTCTCTCTCTCTTCCACCCTCTCGCCCATGTTGCTAGCCTCCTTCTCCCTACTACCTGTCGATTCTAAGGCTAACCTCCTTCTGATCTCAGAATCCTACATTCTGGTGTAGCAGGGGTCGTGTCTTGTGTGTTATACTGTTGTCGAAATGTTCTAGAAGCCTGTGTGTGAGTGTGTGTGTATGTGTGTTTATGGTAACGAGGCACTGTTCGTGGGCTATTTTGCTGGTGAGAGGTGCTAACGTCATTTCCTTTTGGCCCCTAGGTTTGACACTGACCTAACCTCTAGACTATATATGTATGTTGCTAGCTATTGTGTATTAAGATATTTTAGAGTCCTGATATCGCTCGGTCACGCAGCTGGCGGTCCTCCGACAGCAATCATCACTGACATATGCTAATCTATTAATATATAATATTCTTCTTCTTCACTCTTAATACATAATATTCATTATAATATTGTATAGATATAATATTCTTGATAATATTGTACTGATCCAGTAATATTACATTTTAAAACAAGTTGTATACATAATTGAACAAATACAATGGTTGTTGTATGACATTTTGTAAGATGTGTATGTATAACAGATATACACATATAATTGTGCAATGGTAATACTGCTAGGGCATTACATTACATATTGAGTTATCCCTTTAGTAATATCTAATATTTCACCTAACTTGTGTGATGATTCTGGTAATACAGAATTGCAGTAACATTGTATGAATTGTTACATAATATTGTAGTAACACTGTGGTAATGCATAACTGTAAGATTGTATGAATTGTTACAAAATATTGTGGTAATGCATAACTGTAACACTGTATGAATTGTTACATAATATTGTGGTAATGCATAACTGTAACATTGTATGAATTGTTACATAATATTGTGGTAATGCATAACTGTAACACTGCACCTCATCCTTGGCCTCCTCCTTCTTCTCCCCCCCCTTCACTTCCCTCAGATACACTCTCCTCGTCAGTCTCTCGCTCTTCAATATACTGTAAATAGCTACATAAATACGAGTAAATAAACAAATTATGGCTGCTGGAATGAGACATCTTTGTTCAGCTGGAGGACATTTACTTCCCCAGCTACTGCCAGTGTCCGATTACCGACGAGTGAGGACTTATCTCTCCTCTCCTTTTCACTTATCATGTATTATGCTCTTCTAGTTCAGCTTTTGTTACCGAGCATATTTATTAGTGAATGCTGGGCACGTAACTCACCTGATGCTTCAGGTATACCGTTTTGAAAGGAATCATTATTCACTCAAACGATCCTGCTACTGTATATTCTCGTATTATCCTGCACATACATGCACTGCTAACGTCAAAGAAAGGAGACACAAAATATACATGGCTCATACCTGCATTAGTATACATTTGATCTCATTCCACTCGCATTCAGTATCATATTTTCCTTAAGTAACAGAAGATATGCTACACTGCACTTCATACTGTTTTGGCGGTCGAGGATGGGAACTGATTGTCTACGTCCTTTTCCCATGTAAGGCCGATTTCTGGACCACATGAGACCTAACTAAAGCATCCCACACCATTAATGATGAAACTCACGCTATATTTTACCCTTTACCGACCTATTTAATGCCTGTTGAAGACTTAAATACGAATATAATATGAATAGAGCTTGAATTAGTATATGACGGTTAAATATCGGAAAAATAAGGTAAAAACTGGCTATCCTCGAGAGTTTCCTGTAAACCCTCTCCCTTTCCCTCCATTCTTCTCTCAGCATTTAAAAAAAAAAAAAAAAAAAAGTAAACGTATGTGTGGGCCTGTTATAACTTCATTTCCCCATCTGGTTCTCTGCCCTTGTTTCTTTCTCGATAATATACCAGTATCAGGGAAGAAAACAGCATGTAATACAATAAAATAACATTTCACAGGAGTCTCTCTCTCTCTCTCTCTCTCTCTCTCTCTCTCTCTCTCTCTCATTAACCCACTCTGCACAGATATGATATGCATCTTGGCGGCAAATATGCTAAGTTCAATCGTTACACAGCCTTAATCTCAGGTAATAATTGCCAATAGGGTCCAAAACATACAGCTTCTCATTGCTTAGAGCCTCACCATGTCTATATCTGGCCCTGATGACAATGAGATCTGTGTATGGGAAGGTGGGCATGCAAGTACGTGGTTTAAGATCAGTGTTGGAATGAGACAAGGTTGAGTTGTGTCCATATCTACTCAATATACGGTATATGTGGAACAGCCTATAAGAAAGGTAAAAACACTGGTAAAGGAGAGAAGGATGGGGATGGCGATGAATGAAGAGGGTTGGACTATCTCAAATCTGATGTATGCAGATCAGGCTGAAAGTACTGTGTTGCTTGCTAGTATTTATCACGAACACTACAGGTTGGTGCAGAGTTTTACTGCTTGCCATAGTGCTAGTTGTGACGCTTTTGGGATATGTCAAGGATCATCACGTAGGTTTAGGTTCTTCCTGGTCTCGTCCTGAAGGATTTTCCTGCCTGTGGCCTAGGACAAAGGAAGGCGAATGGCTGGACATATTTTTTTATTTAGATTATTTACCACCTAGTACAAACCTCAACACTTGGGAACGTTGTCGCAGAAGCCCAAGCAGGAACGGCATATGAGAGCAACGGGACATAGTGACACACACATGGAGCAAAAATACACTGAGTACATTACGAGCACAGTAAGAGAACAAGTCACTACTTGAGGAAGGAGGGGTGGAAGTTACATATGCAGTATAAAAACACACATAATGCATAAATTGGGATAACTTATATTTTAATTTAGGTTCATTATTTTCCATTTAGTACGAGCCCCAACACTCTGGGGAACACTGTCGCTGAAGGCCAAACAGGGAAGGGTGCATAAGAGCAGAAAGTTACAATGATACCTTAGGGCAGTGGTTCTTAACCTTTTTTGAGTCACGGACCCCTTCGAGAATCTGGTGAAAGCGATGAACCCCTTCCCAACAAATATGCACATAAGCACATAAACACAGCATTCTGCATGGAATGAATACATCACGCAGTGTATGACATACACAGAGTATAAAAGTCTTTACAAAGAATAATGTTTCTCACTCTTTTTCATCCAAAAACTTATGGCCACTCGATGAAAAAATGAAATACATCCAACTTTTGCAAATTAAACAAAACAAAACTAATTCTGCTCAAAAGTTCATTTCAATGAGAGGATTGTTGTTTTGCTTGAATAAGATGAAATTGTGGAGTGGTCTTTGACAAGGCAACACGCATGTCATCGTTGACATCCAGTTGATTTCGACATTTCGTTTTGAAAGAAACAAGCGCTGAAAACTCCGACTCACAAAGGTATGTAGTAGCAAACGGAATCACAGCACCCATAGCTCGCTTTCCCAGACGAGGGTGTCAACGAACACCACAATTCAAGACGCTTCGTTTTTTTTTTTTTTCCAGTTAATGATGTCAAACGGCAACTCGCAGTATCGCTAAATTGTTCTCAATTATTCTGACCTTCATGGACTCCAGGTTAAGAATCCCTGCCTTAGGGCATAAAAGGTATTGAGGTAATGATAATTACAAGCACAATATTGAACAGACATAGAAGACACACACTGTACATGTTACAAAGTTGTTGCAGTAATTATCATTACAAGCTTAGGAATGAGCAAGAGGAAACACTGATACACACATATGGACATACATATGCAGAGAGGTACGTACATATGCACACATACATTATGTATATATATATATATATATATATATATATATATATATATATATATATATATTCAAGCCCATGTAGCCGTAGACATAATTTGTGTACAGAATAGGTACGCATGTATAAAGATATACGTATGTGTACAGACGTGCATACATATACATATGCTACATGCACCTTTTCCTCACCGATTTCTTTTTGGATACGGCTGCCTAACATCGTGTTATCAAACTCTTGCCAGGTCACTGACCAAACCTGGGAATAGCGGCGCTACTATTTGAATAGCGATGGTGGTAACGCATTACAATTTTTAGCCAGTAGCGGAACTGAGAGCGCCGCTACTTTTTGGCCGTACTCACGCGTTACCGCGCTCCTCGCTACTCACGCGACGAATACAGGCCCGGAGTCGGTGAGTACATACAGATATGCCGACGGTTTGGTTGTATTTATTAATGACGAAAAATAATATTTTCGTCAATTCTGTCAATTAATGATGTTTGTTCTACATTACATCAGTAATTTATTAATTATTATTTATTAGTAATGTACAATAATTAGACAGGAATTTGCTAGTTAATTATCGATCATTTAAATTAAGTAACTGGCAATTGGCAGCAGCACGGGGACGGAGTGCGAGCCAGACTAGCCAGTCTCAGTTTATTCTGCCGTGGTCAGCAGATTGTGATTTTTCGAAATTTCTTTGCACTTTAGTTCCTATTATGGAACCTGACCCCTGTACTGACCAGAATATTGAACTTGCAAATTGCGCCTTTGCTTCTCTCTCTCTCTCTCTCTCTCTCTCTCTCTCTCTCACACACACGCACCTCTAACACTCCCCGTCTCTAACTCCCGATCTCTCCCTCACTCTCTCTTTCAAACTAATTCTTACTACTTTATTATTTCCTAACAGTATGTTACTTTCAGTTTAAAGTAATGGAGTAATGGAAAAAAAACAATACTATTGTATAAATAGCCTTTAAAAGAAAGCTCCAGTTCATTCTTACTTTCGTTTCGTACATATCTTAAATAGGTATCATTGAAATTATAATAAATCTGTATAATATGAATCAATGGTAGGCCATATTTTTTTGCCTTTTATTTACATGTTACTTTCAGTAGGTATACTAGGTAACAGTTTAAAAGAACATTTGTTACATCATACAGTAAATAGCTTTTTCCTGTACCTTCGGCTCTAAGCTTCATTGAAGTGACACCGACATGTATATGATGTTTTTATTTTTTTCAATATAAGTATATACTGACATTACTGGTACACAACATAAACACTCAGACTGACTAATATCAGAACAGTATATAGCGTATTGTTATATCACAGATTTTTTGTTAACCTTTCCTTTGTGTAGCCTACCTTTTTCTTATCCAAAGTAGCGGGAGCGGGAGCACCGCTACATTTCGTATCAAGTAGCGAAACCAGTAACGCCACTACTTTTTCGAGCTAGTAACGGGAATGGGAGCGCCGCTACTTTTTATTAGTAGCGTTCCCAGCACTGTCACTGACAAAAAATAAGCCCACCGTTACTGAAGGAGGAGGGTTTGGTAAGTAGTGGAAGAAACTCTTAAACAGTAACGGGGATAGGACCTAGCCATGTGGTACATCACTGGTTAGAATCCTGAATGTGGAACTTAGGTTTTGGAAGCGCTCCTGTACTTGTCTGCCCGAGATTATGCTGGCCAGCCATTTTTCATCGTTGTCTTCTGTGTCTAAGATTTTGATTATCATGACGTATCTTGGTTACCAAGAAGTACCACAGTTTTCCAACAATGCTCTTTAATCAAAATTATAAATATAGAACATTAATATGAATCCTCTTCCTGAAACATTATCAGCTATATAATTAACATTTAGTTTTTGTTAAAAAGTATTCTGCTGAAACATGTTCCAGTGAGACGCTGAGTACTACAGTCTATATGACACTTACCATATGTAATTTGAATTACTTTTATGGTAATAATAATAACGAATATTAATCATAGTATACAGTAAGTGAAAATAACCGCAAAAGATACAAAATGACGCAGTTATATAATACAATAGTTCCTCAGTGTGTGTTTTGCTAACAATTTAAAGTCTTTACGGCAGTAATGTGATAACAATTCCACAAGTTTCTTATATATTATACCAGGAAATGCCGGAATCACTAAAACTCTGCAAAAATCAAAGCTTACTTTGGAAGCTTCGAACATAAACGTATTCCAGTGCACAGAAGACGACAGAAAGCATCACAGCGAGCAGAAGGAGCAGGAAGGGTGTGATGACAGTGGTGAGTTCAATGGCCGAGATCTCTATCTGGCACTCCTCTGGCAACCGAATCAGACGCCTCTCCAGCTGATCCAGTATTCCAGTTGATTTCATTTTGAGTATCCTGGGGAAGAAGAAAGACAAGTGAGTGTTTATTATATACCAGTAGACAACATACCACTGGTGGAAGCATATTCAGCATGTATATCTCAATATTTGTGGGTACTACCAACTATTTTATCTTCCTCTTCTTCCTGCAGCTTTTTCAACAATTTTTTTTAAACGTGTCCGACCCTGGGTAAAGGCTTCAGGGCCTATTCCCAAGTCCCAGTAGTCCTCCTTGGGGCCCAGTAGTTCTCCTACATTTCCACATGTCACCAATTTAGCGCAAACACCCACCGTCCATATTGAATACATGCTAGGGCTGTCTCATACAGGACTGGTGTACTGGTATTAGCGGGGGTACTTTTATGACATGTCGGCGGGTCATCTAGTAGATCAGAAAAGTCTGCTTTTTATGAAATTCAAATCTTTAAACTGTTCCCTGCCCCAGCCGGGATTCGAACCTGGGTCCATTGGGACTGCAGGCCGCCTCTCTACCGATTTTAATACAAAGTATGGTACAGCCTTACTGAATCCAGGTTGACTGTTCAAGCTCCCTTCTTAAACTCAAACCTATCCCAACTTACACTGAGGAAGACAATACCGGTGAAAATAGCCATCTATGGTAAACAGCACGTAATGCAAGAGTGATAATATATAATTAAAGTTTACCATTTACAATCACTAGAATGCTAGCAGGATTGCCCAGAAAGGAGAGCGAAAACTTATGTTGCCTATCGCATGAAGAAATAAAAAGGGAACTTCTTCATTAAGTGAGCTACATCTTTCACTGAGCCGATAAAAGATGGATGATCGGATAACTGTGTGGTAGTCTAAAGAACGAATGAGAGAGACGCAGACTGGAAACAAGATAGAGATATTAGCTTTCCCCGCCTCTTGACCTCACTCACATGCATCCTCTTAAACAATCTCTCGCCCTTCTATCACCCCACATAACCAAACCATCTCCGGGTACTCCTCCTGACATTTTCCAGCACATACACATCAACACCACAACGTTCCCGAACCTCATTGTTCATCTATCTGTCTCTCCATGTAACTCCACACACTGTTCTCTGGTAACTCATATTCACTTCTCTTACTTTTGACTTGTATCCTTTGAATATTGTTTAAGCTTGACTTCTGGACGTTAGTGTGGGAATCACAATACTCCCACATAGTGATTTATTTACGTCTATGCGTACCTTCCCCATTATTCAAGTCAAGCACTGAACACAACATAGAATTTGGTAGAATGGACAAATGCAGATCTCTGCCTGGTCTTTGTATAGGTGTTCATACATCAGGCAGGAGGGGGAAAGCTAGAATAGTAAAGGTGGTACGGCAAAGCAGCGGACGTGTACACTGCAAGGTGCGTGTTTAGGTCCCGTAGTGTTTGCAAAAAAATAAGAAAAATAGACACTGCTCTCCAGTCTTGTAACCTATAAAAAACGACCGACAAAAAATCCTCTCTCTGCATCTTGACACTCACAAACAACCACAGAAAAATCCTCCCATATTCTCTGCGTCTTGGAACCCATAATAACCCACTGAAAAATCTCATGCAGACTAGGAAAACACGATGAAGTACGGGAAATCCGCAAAAACTGCCTTAATGCATAGGTAATGAAAATAGGAAACTTACAGGCTGTTAAAGATCGGCACGAGAGGAGAGCCTTTCCTGAGGGCCATGGAATTTATGCCACGAAACTGAGGCTTTGGGATGATATAAAAGTGACAGGCTGACCAGGTGCTGAGGTAGTGTTGGCCCTCCAGGTACACATGATCTCCCTGCTGTACCTTCTCCCTGGCCTCTGTATCAGCTGCCACCAATGTCTTGAAGTCGTCCGATGCCATAGACCGCCACACTGCTCGATGGTCCACGTTGAAGGAGTACTGGAAAGTGAATATTGACACTCTGTTTTATTATTATTATTATTATTATCATTATTATTATTATTATCATTATTATTATTATTATTATTATCATTATTATCATTATCATTATTATTATTATTATTATTATTATTATTATTATTATTATTATTATTACTTAATTTTTACTACTACTACTATTACTACTACTACTACTACTACTACTACTAATCCTGCGAATTAAAATTTTCATTAGAAAAGGTAAGGATTTTTTAAATTATTCTACGAAGGCTACATACTATTCTAACATTTGTTTGGATAAAGAGTAAGTGACTATATTCAGTGTTGTGCCTAGATTCAATGATAAGGGTTTAATCGAATCGTATTTTAGATCTTTTATGTCAGTTACATATACCATGATCGAGGGAACATTGCCTTGTCATGCTGAAGAATATGCATCCCACTGACTGTACCTGAGTTGTACTAGACAGCTGCATCAATACTATATCTCTTTGACCTTAACTTGATCTAATTTTCGTCCTTTTGCAGCTCATTTTACGTATTTCAATGGCAGAATAACAATAATGCGGCTTTACACCCTTTTCAAAGCACTTCTTCGTGGCTAGCATCATCATCTAGTGTTAATCTCTTGATACAACTCAGTATTGAAGTTGAAGAGATAGCAATTTTGGGCAAAGTTAGAGTTAAAAGAGTACAGCCAGATTCAAGGTTAAGATCATTCCTGTTCCTTTTGCAGCAATTGACTTGGCTGGCCTATGAGGTGCCGGCTCGCATATTAGCGAAGGTTCCTGCCATTCGACACCCGACCCGATTTAGGTTAGGTTAGGTTAGTTAAATAGATGTTAGGTTAGGTTAAGTTAGGTTAGGTTAGGATAGGATAGGGGAGGTTAGGTTAGGTTAGGTTAGGATAGGACAGGTTAGGTTAAGTTTGGTTAGGTTAGCATAGGGGAGGTAAAATAGGGATTCATAATGTACTTTTGCTGGGAAATACACTGAGAACAGTTACAAGTGAATAATGTGGTTAGTTAGTGAGCTACCACCCGAGCGTCACCAACGCCTCAAGCCTCTCGCAAAAGTGCCGAATAGCAATAGACATCGGAACTATGCTGCCGGCTCACATCTCTTTCTGAACCACTATGACAGTACTATCAAACCTTGGCCTCACAGTTCCCAGCAGCGATGGAGCAACTGGTCTTGGAAGAAGTCAAATCTGGTCTAGAGCAGGAGGTGTTAGGGTATGACAATCACGCTGCCTTTAGAAAGTAAGCCTTGAACCTGGGACAGTGTCTGTGTGTAGCGGAGGTCTAGCTGCAGTATCCAACGTTCATGCATCGCAGTTACTTGGTCATTTCAACTAATATTTGACACCTGCATTCATTCATGTCAGTGCCACCAAGAAACATGTCATTATGTCAAGGTTATCAAATGTACCAAATGCTTGACCTCTGCCACACACTGATGCTGTATCAGGTTCATATGTTGCTGTACACCTTTCTTACTCTCGGGTGTTACTTTTCAAGGGGAACTGTGAAATAAGATATCACAAATTTTAGTGAGATTATAAGACCACAGAATTGCCTGATGATCTCATACCGAGCAACTGATGTAAACACTAAGTGAAGGAAGATCGTGCAGGAAAATTCATCAATAAATAAACCCTTCATCCCCGTGACTTATTATCCATCCTTTTACTGCTATCTCCACTGTTATATTAAGCTGGAGTTTTCGAAATGGAGGGATTTATTAGAGCTTTCATAACCTCTTTCACACAAGAAATCTCTAACGTAAATAAAATAATAAGCAAATTTCCTCTAATGTAAATAGAATAATAAGCAAAATACATTAGGCAGATAGACAGACAGATAGACAGAGAGAGAGATACACAGATAGATTAATAGATATAGACTGATTTAGTGAAAGACAGATAGACTGGTTGACTGACTGACTGACTGTCCGACTGATTGAGTGATTGGTATAGATAGTGGTAGAGAGATATAGAGATATTTAGACAGATTAGATAGATAGATAGACAGATAGATCCTGTGAATTGCCCATAAATTACTTGCCAATTCTCGTGTTTTGCTGGAGCGACTCTATTATCTGGCGTGTTGCGTGGCAGTGAATTATCCATGTATATTTATTATGACTCAGTGAATAACAGAATACCTTTGTTTATCCTTTCACCTTAACTTGTCTTATTTCACGTGGTTTGGAGACAGAGAAAGACAGTGCTACGACTCTACATCCTCCCCATAGCACTTCTTCGTGACTAGCACCATATTCCAGTGTCCATCATTTATTGCAATTCAGCATTGAAGATGGAGAGGTTCTTCGCTCTACCAAAAATAATTTCATCCATACTAAATGCTCTCAACTCTCCGACTCGAATTCTTCCCGCTCCTTCTGGCATCTTGCCAAAAATCTTTCTAACAACTTTACCTCATCATCCTTCCCTCCTCTTTTCTACTCTGATGGTTCTGTAGCTATTTCTTTTTCTGATAAAGCAGATCTCTTCGCACAGACTTTCTCCTCCAATTCTGCCTTAGACGATTCCGGTGCTGTTCCTCCATCACTTCCCCCCTCTGACTTCCTCATGGCTGACATTAAAATTTCTTCAGTTGATGTATTTTCTGCCATCACTGGCCTCAGTACTAACAAGGCATATGGGCCTGATGGGGTCCCTCCTGTTGTTCTCAAGAACTGTGCTTCTGTGCTTACACCCTGCCTAGGCAAACTCTTTCGCCTTTGTCTGTCAACTTGTACCTTTCCTTCTTGCTGGAAGTTTGCTCTCATTCAGCCAGTCCCAAAGAAGGGTGACCACTCCCAACCCTCCAACTATCGTCCAATTGCTTTAACGTCCTGTATTTCAAAAGTTTTCGAGTCAATTCTTAATAGAAAAATTTTAAGGCATCTTTCCTATCACAACCTTCTTTCCGATCGTCAGTATGGGTTCCGTCAGGGACGCTCCACTGGCGATCTTCTCACCTTCCTTTCAGACTCCTGGTCATCCTCCTTTCGGGACTTTGGCGAAAGCTTTGCCATTGCACTTGACATCTCAAAGGCTTTCGATCGAGTCTGGCATAAATCTTTAATTTCCAAACTGCCCTCCTACGGTTTCTATCCTTCTATCTGTGCCTTCATCGCTAGCTTCCTTTCTGGTCGTTCTATAGCCGCTGTTGTAGACGGCCATCGTTCTTCTCCTAGATCTATCAACAGTGGTGTTCCTCAGGGCTCTGTCCTATCACCAACTCTCTTCCTTTTATTCATCAATGATCTTCTAAGCTGTACATCTAACCCTATCCACTCATATGCTGACGACTCCACCTTCACCTTTCCATTCGGTTCCCGCAACGCCCATCTCAACAGTTACTTCAACAAGCAAGGGATGAGGCTGTGGCACACCTAATGTCTGATTTGGCTCGTATCTCTGACTGGGGTAAAAATAATATGGTTGTCTTTAATGCATCTAAGACTCAGTTCTTACACCTATCAACCCGACAAAATCTTCCACAGGTATACCCACTAATGTTTAATAATATTCAGCTTAATCCTGCATCATCCTTGAACATGCTTGGGGTTTCATTTACTCGGGACTTATCTTGGAAAGATCATATTACATCTCTTGTAAAATCTGCCTCCAAGAGATTGGGTGTGCTAAGCCGACTCCGCTCTTTCTTTACCCCTGCACAATTGTTGACTCTATACAGGGGTTTTATCCGCCCCTGTGTGGAGTACAACTCTCATGTGTGGGGAGGCTTCCCACATACAGCTCTTCTCAATAGGGTGGAGTCAAAGGCTTTTCGTCTCATTAACTCTCCTCCTCTTACTGACTGCCTTCAACCTCTGTCTCTTCGCCGCACTGTTGCATCTTTATCTCTTTTCTATCGCTACTTTAATGATCACTGCTCCTCTGAACTGTCTGCTTGCATTCCTCCACCTCTACGACGGGCGCGTAGCACCCGTCTGGCAGCAAACTCTCATCCTTTTTCTGTCCAACTCTCTAATGCAAGAGTTAACCGTTACTCCCAGTCTTTCATTTATGCAACAGGTCAGCTCTGGAACTGTCTCCCTCTGTCTGTATTTCCTGCTGCCTATGATCTCCAGTCTTTCAAACGCAGTGTGTCCAGGCATCTCAAAATGATTGGATCTTGAATTTGGCTCTATATTGTATTTTGTTTTTCTCTTGGAGGGAACTGTTACTGCGGGCTCATGGCCTTTGGTTCCTTCTTCCTCGCATAAAAAAAAAAAAAAAAAAAAATTTGAGGCCAAGTTAAGGCAAAACGAGCATAGAGATCGTAATTTAAAACCTAGTTACAGGGGTAAAGTATTTATTTATTTATTTTAGTAACGTATGGCCATGTGGAGAGGATGGAGGGTGAAAGACTGACGAAGAGAGTGTATGTGAGTGAGGTGGAAGGGGGAAGAGGGAGGGGGAGGCCGAGGATGTGATGGAGGGATGGGGTGGAGAGGTATATGAGAGGGGGGGGTGTGAGTTGGGAGCGTGGCAGTGAAATGGCGGGGGACAGGGCGACTTGGAGGCGATTTGTTTGTGGCCACCCCAAACGGGATTGAGGCGTCTGACAATAGATAGATAGATAGATAGATAGATTTATTTATTTATTTATTGTTTTATTTATTTACTTTTTGGCAGGATAGACATTGGACACACTGAATGAGCAGTTCCCGCAACACACAAGAAATGGCCAGGGTTGGGGTGCAATGTTATGAAGTGCCATACAACCTTGATGTTGGGGTGCAATGTATGAAGAGTGCCATACAACCTTGATGTATTCCACCAGCGCTGTCCCTGTCTTGAAGGTGAGGGAGAGGTCGGGGTGCCTCCAGACGTCAGCAATAGATGAGATGGCAGGCAGTGGTGGTCCCAGTGCCAGGGCAGACACCAGGTTGCTCATGTAGTGGGCTAGGATCAGGACGTGAAGCAGTAACGCCATCAGCTGCACCACACGACACGCACTGGATTTCACACACAAGTGGCTCCCTAAACGCAAAGGTCAGTATTAGAGAGAGAGCCTGGGAATAACTCTGCCTGGTTCACCTTCATTTGGCCTGAATCCTTCCCTTTTACAGCTAATTTCTAACAGCTGGGAGGAAAGCCTGGGAAAGCCTATAATTTCGTTCACCTTCATTTGGCTTAGTTTCTTCTCTTCGAGTCCCGGAACACAAAGGTCGCTATCGGAGGGAAAGCCTGGGAGAGCCTGTAGTTCAGTCACCTTCATTTGGGTTAGTTTTTTTTCCTTTGACTCCCTTCCTTTGGACTAGATTTTTTTTCCTTTTACATTTGCTTCTACAGTGTATTTCCAACAGCCCAGTGGCACAACAAGACAATACCAGGGCTAAGATCCTTTCCATAGCAGCCAGACCCTTACTCCCTGGGACCACCAATGAGTCCATGCCAATCAGAAGGAAATTAATACTACGCTAAAGTTGTAATACAAAGGGATGTTCAGAATTTTGAAATAAAACAAAGAACCCAATAAAATATCAGGTGTCTTGTTGTCAGGATTCCGGGGGTTTGAAGGACAGGTAAATGAGAGTGCGGTCCACCGAATTCGGTATACTTTGGTTAGTTTCTTCCTCTTTTGGGTGTTTTTCTCTCTCTGGACCCTTCCTCACCCCATTCTAGGGTAGGAAAAGAGATGGTGATGATGATGATATGCCTTGTTTTTTAAATACTGCAAATTCACAGTGCTCCATCGATTATTATTAGAATCAAGGTTTACTTCAAAGGAAAAGCAAGTGACACTCACCAGCCTCTCTCTCACAAGCTAGCATATTATAGAGCAATGAGAACATTCTTATTGTCATATTTACACTGATAATTCCTCACCCAGAAAATGGTGTACCGTTTGGTAGGCGCTTACGTGGATGGTATAGCATAAAAACGATTATAAATGCAAGTATATTGATTAAATGCAAATACATTGATATACAGTAGATTGTGTGTGGATGAGTAAACTGGGGGTGTGTCGTCCTGTCTCGGCTACCTCCCTTTCTTTGGGGGAAGCAGCCTAGGTATATAGATAGATAGAGATACATTGATCTATACACTGACAAGGTGAGGTAGTCCTACTCCACTGTAGACATAGGACTACCTCACCTTGTCCGCAAATGGCCGCTGTGATAATGAGCGCAGCGTCTGAGGGCGAGAGGCGGTGATGGCTGCCCTGGTAGACTGAGATCAAGTATAAAGCAAAAACCAGCACGAGGACAGACACAGCCAGAGCCACCCAGACGCTCAGGTGCAGCTCCTGGGTGAACGTGGTCCACATCTTGTCATTGGTGGTGGGACGTTTCAACACCAGCATGTACCTGTATAGGGGAATTACCGTATACTTAAATTTTAAAGAAGCCACAGTAGTTTGCAGATGCCCTATATCTGACGGAGATTTATGGGAGAGTTGCGAATAATAGATGTGGTTAGTTTGCCCGATATAAATGATAAGGTAGGTCCAGAATGAGTGAGGACTGGGACCAAGAAGCCAAACATGCTTTCCTGTTATCGTTAGTGACACCGATGATGGTAGGAAACTGAGACTTGCACTTTACTTTGCCTCTGTTAAGCTTATGACGTTCAGTATGTCAGCAGAATCTAACTAACTGGATACAGTCATATTTTCCCTGCTTTTAACAATGGAATGACTACACTAGGACTGTGAATGTGAGAGAAAATGAGGCATTAATTTAACATATATCACTAAAACAACTAAGTAAGTGAGAAGAAAGCCAAACAAGGTAGCTATAGTCGGTCTGTTTTCAGCTGACATAGATCCGTAACACATTTCGGTTCAGATGGTGGCCAAGTGTAGTCAGACTCAAAAGTGGATTTAACTAATAATCAAGGAATTTTATTCCTATCCCATAATTGAGTCTCATTAAATTACATGCAACCCTGAATCATTACTCAGTATAAGGTAGTGGTCCAGTGCCCTTAGACAGAAATAAAGCAACAATAGTGAAGTAAGTTGCGTTAGAAGTGCTTATAAAAGGATCTTGAGAGACTAATACAGAGTTAGTAATAATGTTGTGTGGAGGTTGATGTAGTGATGAGAACACTGAACAAGACCTACAGATTTGATCATTATGTACCTTTAGATATTTAGGAGGTGACCAGGAATTTAAGTGTTAAAAAGTGGAGAGGTAACCATAAGCAAAAGTTTTCTGATACAGTTCTACTCTCCCAGCCATTGAAGCGTTACAATTAACTTTTTATTTATGTGATATGATACGGACAGTAACGGTGAAGGAAGGATACTTTGTAGTCAGGGGAGGAATGAGAAATATGGAAGGTAGGACAAAGCTCATGGCTGTACAGTAAGCCTAAACAAGGTGGAAAGGAAAGGTTTGTGGCTTTATGAGGGAAGATAGTGTGTTTTGGGAGAGTTGGTCGTTACTGAGTAATGGCGAAAATAACCGAAGCTCCTCTTTGGTTGAAGCCACTTCCCACAAGACGCAAACTCAGGGAAAAGACAGAAAAGCTGGTAGATGAAGAGCTAAGCAGTGTCATTCTGGAAAAATTAGTTTTCACAAGACGCAGACTTATGATAGAAAAACAGATTGATAAGGAAACAGATTATTATAATGAATAAATTATTAAAAAGCAGTGATGGCATAAAAATATATGACAGGTCTGCACTTAGTCTGAGTCAGTGGCAGCAGAAAATCGACGGCTGAGCTGCGGTCGAGTGTGATGTCGAGGGATGCGACTATGATGTCCGCGTGTCCTTCCAGCACGTCCCTCACCATGCCCGTCCACCGACCCTCCACCAACGCACCCCACTGGCCGTCCCGAGAGGCCTCACACTCACACCTTAGGATGGGTTCGGGTCTGTATGCTTAAAATTAATCTCTCAAAGGGGAAGGAAGTCCATCAAGATATGGTAGAACTTTGTGGAACGTCTGTTGTTACTTGATTTGACGAACTTTACATCACAAACTGTAGTCAACAATGAGAGAAAAATCATGCAAGCTTTATCGTCAGCATAACTTCACAGACAATCGTCATAAATGGTCGGCTTGGCTTCCTCTTTTTTTTTTTTTTATGTGAGGAAGAAAGAACCAAGGGCCGCGAGCCCGCAAAATTGCTCCTACCAAGAGAAAAACAAAATACAAGAGAGAGCCAAATTCAAGATCCGATCATTTCGAGATGCCTGAAAACACTGCGTTTGAAAGACTGGTGATCATAGGAAGCAGGAAATACAGACAGAGGGAGACAGTTCCACAGATGACCTGTTGCATAAATGAAGGACTGGGAGTAACGGTTAACTCTTGCATTAAAGAGTTGGACAGAAAAAGGATGAGAGTTTGCTGCTAGACGGGTGCTACGCGCCTGTCATACAGGTGGAGGAATGCATGCAGGCAGTTCAGAGGAGCAGTGACCATTGAAGTAGCGATAGAAAAGAGATAAAGATGCAACAGTGCAGCGAAGAGACAAAGGTTCAAGGACGTCAGTAAGAGAAGGAGAGTTAATGAGACGAAAAGCCATTGACTCCAACCTATTGAGACGAGCTGAATGTGGGGAGCCTCCCCACACATGAGAGTTGTACTCCACACAGGGGTGGAAAAAAAAACCCTGTATAGAGTCAACAATTGTGCAGGGGTAAAGAAGGAACGGAGTCGGCATAGCACACCTAATCTCTTGGAAGCAGATTTTACAAGAGATGTAATATGATCTTTCCAAGATAAGTCCCGAGTAAATGAAACCCCAAGCATGTTCAAGGATGATGCAGGATTAAGCTGAATATAATTAAACATTAGTGGGTACACCTGTGGAAGATTTTGTTGGGTTGATAGGTGTAAAGACTGAGTCTTTGATGCATTAAAAACAACCATATTATTTTTACCCCAGTCAGAGATACGAGCCAAGTCAGACATTAGGTGTGCCATAGCCTCATCCCTTGTTTGTTGAAGTAACTGCTGAGATGGACGTTGCGGGAACCGAATGGAAAGGTGAAGGGTGGAATCATAAGCATATAAATAGACAGGGGTAGATGAACAGCTTAGAAGGTCATTGATGAATAAAAGGAAGAGAGTTGGTGATAGGACAATCCCTGAGGAACACCACTGTTGACAGATCTAGGAGAAGAACGATGGCCGTGTACAACAGCGGCTATAGAACGACCAGAAAGGAAGCTAGAGATGAAGGCACAGATAGAAGGATAGAAACCGCAAGAGAGCAGTTTGGAAATTAAAGATTTATGCCAGACTCGATCGAAAGCTTTTGAGATGTCTTACCAATGTCAAGCTAAATGTTTGGCCACACTTGCCGGAAGCATGTATTCGAGACAGGTTCCAAACACGTGTTAGAAACGCTGATATCTCGAATGTGCTTTTTTTTTTTTAATGCGAGGGACAAGGAACCAAAGGCCGTGAGCCCGCAATTGTTTTTCCTTCCAAGAGAAAAACAAAATACAAGAGAGAGACAAAATCAAGATCCAATAATTTCGAGATGCCTGGACACACTGCGTTTGAAAGAATGGAGATCATAGGAAGTAGGAAATACAGACAGAGGAAGACAGTTCCAGAGTTGACCTGTTGCATAAATGAAGGACTGGGAGTAACGGTTAACTCTTGCATTAGAGAGTTGCACAGAAAAGGGATGAGAGTTTGCTGCTAGACAGGTGCTATGCGCCCATCCTAGAGGTGGAGGAATGCATGCAGACAGTTCAGAGGAGCAGTGACCATTGAAGTAGCGATAGAAAAGAGATAAAGATGCAACAGTGCGTCAAAGAGACAGAGATTGAAGGGCATCAGTAGGAGGAGGAGAGTTAATGAGATGAAAAGCCTTTGACTCCAACCTATTGAGAAGGGCTGTATGTGGGGAGCCTTCCCACACATGAGAGTTGTACTCCACACAAGGGCGGATAAAACCCCTGTATAGAGTCAACAATTGTGCAGGGGTAAAGAAGGAACGGAGTCGGCTTAGCACACCAAATCTCTTGGAAGCAGATTTTACAAGAGATGTAACACGATCTTTCCAAGATAAATCCCGAGTAAATGAAACCCCAAGCATTTTCAAGGATGATGCAAATCTGAATATTATTAAACATTAGTGGGTATACCTGTGGAAGATTTTGTCGGGTTGACAGGTGTAAAAACTGAGTCTTTGATGCATTAAAAACAACCAGATTATTTTTACCCCAGTCAGAGATACGAGCCAAGTCAGACATTAGGTGTGCCATAGCCTCATCCCTTGTTTGTTGAAGTAATTGGTGAGATGGACGTTGCGGGAACCGAATGGAAAAGTGAAGGGTGGAGTCATCAGCATAAGAGTGGATAGGGTTAGATATACAGCTTAGAAAGTCATTGATGAATAAAAGGAAGAGAGTTGGCGATAGGACAGAGCTCTGAGGAACACCACTGTTAATAGATCTAGGAGAAGAATGATGGCCGTCTACAACAACGGCTATAGAACGACCAGAAAGGAAGCTAGAGATGAAGGCACAGATAGAAGGATAGAAACCGTAAGAGGACAGTTTGGAAATTAAAGATTTATGCGAGACTCGATTGAAAGCCTTAGAGATGTCAAGTGCAATGGCAAAGCTTTCGCCAAAGTCCCGAAAGGAGGATGACCAGGAGTCTGAAAGGTAAGTGAGAAGATCGCCAGTGGAGCATCCCTGACGGAACCCATACTGACGATGAGAAAGAAGGTTGTCACAGGAAAGATGCTTTAAAATTTTTCTATTAAGAATTGACTCGAAAACTTTTGAAATACAGGATTGGACGATAGTTACAGGGTTGGGAATGGTCACCCTTCTTTGGGACTGGCTGAATGAGAGCAAACTTCCAGCAAGAAGGAAAGGTACAAGTTGATAGACAAAGGCAAAAGAGCTTTCCTAGACAGAGTGTAAGCATAGAAGCACAGTTCTTGAGAACAACAGGAGGGACTCCATCAGGCCCATATGCCTTATTAGTATTGAGGCCAGCAATGGCAGAAAATACATCAGCTGAAGAAGTTTTAATGTCAGCCATGAGGAAACCAGAGGGAGGAAGTGATGGAGGAACAGCACCAGAATCGTCTAAGGTGGAATTGCAGGAGAAAGTCTGAGCGAAGAGATCTGCTTTATCAGTAGAAGAAATAGCTACAGAGCCATCAGAGTAGAAAAGAGGAGGGAAGGATGATGAGGTAAAGTTGTTAGAAAGGTTTTTGGCAAGGTGCCAGAAGGAGCGGGAAGAATTCGAGTTGGAGAGTTGAGAGCATTTAGTACGGATGAAATTATTTTTAGCAGAGCAAAGAACAGACTTAGCACGATTCCGGGCAGAAACGTATAAAAGATGTGATTCAGGAGTGGGTTGGCTCCGGTACCTTTTATAGGCCCTCTCCTTGTTGCGGACAGCATAAGAACAAGCGTGATTAAACCAAGGCTTTCTTGCATTAGTCAGAAGATATAAGAAAGGAATGTATGCTTCCATGCCTGAGAGAATAACCTCCGTAATGCGCAAGGCACACCAAGATGGCTCCCGGCCATAGAAGCAATAATCATTCCAGGGAAAATCAAAGAAGTACTGCCTGAGGACCTCCCAATCCTCAGCTCCAAATTGCCAAAGAAGACGTATCTTTGGAGGGTCCACAGGCTGTACCGGAGCGATAGGACAGGTTAAGGTGATAAGGTTGTGATCAGAAAGCCCAACAGAGAGAAAAGATTAACAGTGTAAGCAGAAGGATTAGTAGTAAGGAAGAGGTCAAGTATGTTGGAGCTCTCTCCAAGGCGGTCAGAGATAAGGGTAGGGTGCTGTACAAGCTGCTCTAGGTCATTAAGGATAGAAAAGGTGTAGGCTAGTTCACCAGGTGGATCAGTGAAAGGAGAGGAGAGCCAAAGGTGGTGGTGAACATTGAAATCTCCTAGAATGGGGATTTCGGAGAAAGGAGAAATGGATAGAATGTGTTCCATCGTAGAAGTAAGATGGTCAAAGAATTTTTGATAGTCAGTAGAATTAGGAGATAAGTGAACAGCGCAGATATATTTAGTCAGTGAATGACAGGAAAGCCGAAGCCAGAGTGTAGATAATTCAGAAGAATCGAGTTCAGGAACACAAGAACAAGATAGGTCGTTGTGTGCATATATACAACATCCACCTTTGGCTTTGAAATGAGTATAGAGAAAGTAGGAGGATACAGAAAAGGGTTTGCTGTCAGTTGCCTCAGATAGCTGAGTCTCAGTTAGAAAAAGAAAGTGAGGTTTAGCGAAGGAGAGGTGGTGCTCAACAGAGCGAAAGTTAGAGGAAAGGCCGCGAATGTTGCAGAAATGAAGAAGAGAGTCAGACAGTGATTCCAAGCAGCTCGAGTCGTCACCGGGAGAGGGGCGGAAGATGGGGCCATTTATGGTCCCCCCCCCCCTGGGGACTCCGAGGCTTGGTTAAACGGCGCCATTTTGGCTGAATTTTGAATATGAAGTGTAGTGTGTATTGTGTATGTAGTTTGGTGTTGATAGTTAGAGAAACTTGTATTGGTGAGCATGCTGGCCTACTGTCTGTGTTACTGAGACACTGAAAAAGTTCAGCAAAGGGGGATGGTCGGGACCTAGTCCCGAGGGCTGATGAAACGGGAGCTCCAGCTCTCCCTGTCATCAGCTTTCCATCCACCTTGGGAGTACTGCCCTGCTCGACTGGTGCTACAGTCTACTCCTCTTGCTTCAATGTCTGAGTCGTATTCATTACACAGGTGTGGACAAGGTTTGGTATGAGGGACATGAATTTACCAAGTCATTTGCTCATAGGCATGTGATTAAACTGAAACCCTGAAATAGGTGCAGTCCCGTGACCAAACCTTAATGCTGACTGACCTGCATCATACATATCCGGTTCTCTGGGATGTTAATGATAAGAGTGTAGGTCAAAATATATACGACAGACGCCTAAAATTATTATTCCTGATGCACTGCTACTCGGTTAAACAGAGACTGAGAGAAGATGAGACCATTAATTTGTTAACAACGGGAGGCAAGAAAAATGAAGTGCAAATTTCGTAATTGAAGAGACGACACATACATCAATACATGATTTGTATTCATGGCCTGAGTTTTATTTTAATCACCACGAAGCCACACCTTACATACGACTCTTCCCTCGATAACACAGTATCACAGAAGCAGCCTCAACAAGGACCACATCTTTACCTTCCTACATTTTGACTAGCAGTGCATCAGACTTATGTGAGTTGCCTTTCTCTACACACCTGTTTCTAGGATGTTGATGAGTTTAACATTGTTCCGGACATCACTAAAGTCATAGATGTGATTCTCCATCCTTCCCACTGCATTTCCTTGTGACTAGCACTATATTCTAGTATTAATCTTGTATGAGTTCAGCAGTCTGGATGTTGAGTTGGCAAGTTTAGGCCAAGTTAGAGTGAAAAGAATATGAGTGATGAACATTTATAACAAGGGCATGGTAAATAATGGTAGTTGTGCATTAGGCTACTCACGTGAAATTAGTGATGTGCTTCAGAAGAGAAAATACATGACCATATATCCCCGTCACCTCCACACCGCCACCTGCCACTGGAGTAAGGATGGAGCGAGGGGAGGCCTGCAAGGAGTGGTACTGGGTCACACTCAACACCCTTGGTTCCATAATTACAAGCCATAATAAAACTATACTATTGTTAACATATATTTTATTGCTTTCACTCGTGTACCGTCAGTTCCTTACAATTTATATCCAAACTGGGATAAATTTAAAAAAGAAATCAAAATTAATTCAGGAGCCTTTTTATTTGATTTAAGATCCTTGATAAATACGGACCTGCGATACCAAAAAAAATCCGTCCATATTTCTTACACACCTGAAGATTTCTTGATATTTTTTTTGCACACCTGAAGATTTCCTGATATTTTTTACACACCTGAAGATTTCCTGATTACACACCTGAAGATTTCCTGACATTTCTTACACACCTGAAGACTTCCTGATATTTCTACCTGAAGATTTCCTGATATTTCTTACACACCTGAAGATTTCCTGATATTTCTTACACACCTGAAAATTTCCTGATATTTCTTACACACCTGAAAATTTCCTGATATTTGTTACACACCTGAAGATTTCCTGATATTTCTTACACACCCGATGATTTCCTGATGTTTCTTACACACCTGAGGATTACCTTTCAAGACAAATACCAGGGATACTTTGTGTTCATCTCTAGTTTAATGCCCACGTTCAACTCCCCCTCCAAAAAGGTAATGGAAGACCGTGACTGAATGAGTGACAAAGTGAGACACGTTGCATTTGGCAGCCCCCCGTGGGTGCGGCAATGTGCAATATAGAGGGTTACGAATGGCCATGCTTCCACAAAATAAGCTTAATAAGAGCAAGTTATCAGCAAGAAGTGAACAAGCTGATAAACAAGGTGAATGAGTTTGTCAAGGCAGGATGTCGGCACAGAAGCACAGTTTTTGACAAAAAGGGCTGACTCATAAAGATCATGCACTTATCAGTACTGAGGCTAGAGCGGGGAGAATGTACACCTTCGAAGATATTATATTGAATGAGCAAATTGGTAGAGGAAAAATAGAACAATGAACACCATTACGGTTGTCAAGTACGGGTATAGTTAGAGGGCAGAAGAATGAACTGCGACAGAGCCATTAGAGTGAAAAAGAGGAGGGTTGGAGGAAGAAATGGTATTGCTGGAGAGGATTTCAGCACGATACCAGAAGGATCTGGAAGATTTTCTTTTACGGGAAAGCTCATTACATTTACAGCCGCTGAGGTTATGCTGGAGCTTAATCATGACTCCTACACAGGCTATACCTTGCGATTATTACACGTCCCTGTCTCGCTCCTACATTGACACTGTACCACACACTTAAATATCTTCCATGACCTATGTTCCTATGCCATCACACGGGGCCTACAGTTAAATCATCAATTAAGAGTTCCATTTATTGCTAAGGAAAGATCCAACCTTCAGAATATCCATAGAAATTAATAGTTTATATGAATTATTATGATTTACACTTCTATGAAAAAGGAAATGATATATATCGTAGGTTTCCATTGGCAGTAAGACTCAAAAGTTTACAATATCCATGGACAAGGTTTACGTTAAGTTGAGTTTTACACTAATAATAATAATAATAATAATAATAATAATAATAATAATAATAATAATAATAATAATAATAATAATAATAATAATAATAATAATAATAATAATAATAATAATAATAATAATAATAATAATAATAATCAATGATGATGATGATGATGATGATGATGTTGATGATATCAATTCTAGGCTTCTATTTGCAATGAGATTCAGGCTTACAAAATATCCATTAAAAACAAAATAAATGTACGAAAATTATGATGATTCACACTGATATGGAAAAGGTAATAGTATCCCAGGTTTCCACGTCAATGCTCCCGTGACTCACACTGATTGAGGTACAACGAAGGCTGAGTCCAGTGAGGTTAGAGCGTCGTAGAAGTGGGTCGCCTTCCACTGTTAATAATCTACCGAAGGTCAGGACTCTCTCAACCCAGCGTGCTTCTATCCTCATCTCGTCTGTGGCCTGCCTGAAGCACTGTGTGGCTGAAATATCGTCACACCAGCGGCCAGAGGGCAATACGTCGAGCTCCATTGTGGGGGACACCTGGTACACCTGCCACAGCGAGATCCACCCCTGGCCAGGAGCCGTAGTAGCCACGGTCACCTGAGGTTGATATCGCTTAGCTGCGTTTACTGTACCATAAGTTACAGGTTGATGTGGATGTGACTGAAAGTGTTACCAGGAATGCTTTGAGGTGCTTTGAACTACGGAGAGGAAGAAGAATGGGAGACTGGCTAGAAGAGTATGTGGGTGAGGTGGGGGGAGAGAGGAGAAAAGGAGACCAAGGATGAGATAGAAGGATGGAGTGGAGAGATATGTAAGAGAGGGGATGTGAGCTGGAGGGAGGGTAAAGAACTGGCGGAGGACAGGGCAACAACGAGGCGATTTATTTGCAGCCATTCCTTACGAAATTGAGACGTTTGACAGCAGATATAGATTTTAAAAAAAAATAGACAGGTAGATAGAAAAAAGTATTTAATTTTCCCAAAATGGCATAGTAACTGCTAAATATATAACCTAATGTGTCAATTATAGAAGTTACTCTCATTTGGCAACGGGCATACTTATACTCGTTTCGTCTTAACGTGGCACAGATTTTGGTCTTTTTGCGGCTTTTTTCTTGTAGTTCAGTGGCGGAACAAGACAAAACTGAGACTCTACATCCTCTCCACAGCACTACATGGCTATCAAATCCTAACGTTAACCCACTGTTACAACTCAGCATTCAAGACGGAGAGATGGCTCGGAGGAGCAACGTCTTTTATCCACCATTCTCAGTATCATTCAGATGAAAATACCCAGTACGTGTCCAGTTGCCTGAGGGATGCTTTCTGTGGTTTTTAGCCGCTACTCCTCAATACACTATTCTACAGATTTAAGATGAGCATTTCATTGTTCCCTCACTGATAACTACAAAACACGTCCACCTCTATGAGCAGGACTGGCCTAAACACTACCTTGCATTATATATTTATTGACTATTAAACCACTATGAGAAATTTTAATACTTTTTCAAATAAATGGAAACTTTGATAAATTCTCCCAAGACGGTTAAATGGGATATCTATGTCGTTTATTAACAATTCTTTTCGAGACTAAAACCGATCAGATGCGCTATGTAACTGTCATAAAATATACATCCAAATTCTACATATTTAACTAATTCCTTTTTGTTATGTGGGGTTGGTGGAGGATTAGTGCCCCTCCCTGTAAAACAATTAACTCTAAGCCGTTGGCCACCCCGTTTGGGATACATGGCGTCTGGCAATGATGATGATGATGATATTATATAGTCATAGCTTGGCCTATAGTCTTATATCTTCAATTACCGTTTCAAAGATTTCAGTAAGGCTATGAATTTGAGTCACTTCCCTTGCTGTATCGCTAATTTGAGCATGGTGGAAATCATGACCTGTAATTTTCCTTTCACCTGAACTTGTCCCAGATTCTCGTCCTTTTGTAGCTTATTTCACATAGTTCAGTGGCAGATATTTACAGTACCTCGGCTCCACGTCCTTAACATAGCATTTCTTCATGACCTTCATCATATTCTAGCGTTAATCTACGCGTATCGCCTGGTTACAAATAATTTAGTATATTAACATGGATATGATGTATGAGATGGAGGGATGGAGTGGAGAGGTACGTGGGTGAGGGGGGTGTGAGCTGGGAGCAAGGCAGTGAAATGGCGGGGGACAGGGCGACACGGAGGCGATTTGTTTGTGACCACCCCTTAAGGGACAGATAGACAGAATCTGGATACGTACCTTACTGTCTAGAGGTATATACACGTGTGCCAGCCACGATGACAGGTGGGTGTGGGGCATGACGAGAAGCCAGCTGGTCCACACTGACGCCTTTGGGAGCAGCTGGGTTGAGTGAGAGAAGAAGATGGTTTGAAAGCCAGATGCACAAATTCACAAATTTTCCAGCTGTGACATATACAATAGTACCATTTGATCTCTTACTCTGATGTGAGATACGGTAGCCCTCAGACATGAAGAAAGTTGGGTTTGCACACACACACACACACACACACACACACACACACACACACACACACACACACACACATACACACATGAAAGAGAGAGGGAGAGAGAGAAAGAGAGAGAGAGAGTCAAATTAACTTGACTACTGGTGTCTTTTAATGCATACCCTTGTCTATTTTGTTATTTTCTACATTGTTGTGCATACAGAAACAGTACGTAAGCCAGATGGGAAGTCAGTAATATGGATCGCTAGTATAATATCGATCCATACTGAAAGAAAGCACTGAGAGTAACACTGTCGAGGTGGCAGTATAGGAAAAAGTCTGATGAGAAATTAAATGATGATCGTGTGCTGTGATAAATGATGGAATTGAGAAGGACATGATAGAAGGATCACGATGGAAAATTGGAGGGACTGGTGAGGAGTAACAAGGTAACATTAGTTAAAAAAAAAAAATGGTAGGTGCTATGATGAAGGTAGACGTGTGCGGAGCTGGAAATAATGTAGTTTTGACTTCTTTTTTTTCTTGATTCCTCGACAGTATTTATTAGGTTTTGGGAAAGAGCTTGACTTCTCCGGTTCTATACATCTCTTATAGGGTGAACAAAATCATCTGGGGGCAGCGAGAATGACATAAAAGCTAATTACTCTGGTTGAAGGGGTAAAAGTGAGAGACGACGAGTCGAAAAACTCAGATTCTTGCCTTGTTAAAAATTGCAGCGTCTTCCTCACTGTTCATTCGGTAGATGAACAGCGAAGTGGTAGGTCTTATCTCGCTGGTCTCGAGGTGAAGCCAAGTCTGGTTTTCGGCAAAGGTGATGTTGCAGCTGCTTTGCTCACCAGCCAGCCTCACTTCCTCATCAGACACACCCATTGGTCCACATCCAGCCACCATGCCAGCGACGCCCACCACTCTCAACTGGGCAGTCGTGTGTGTTGACAGGTGTCGGTAACTCTGCTCCACCCATAGACCCGTCTCTGCTGCCACCACGTGAAAAGAAAGTTAATTAATGAATTAAACTTGCCTTTTAGAAACTATTAAGATGTACAGCAAAGGTGATACAGCTAAATAATTAGGAATGGCCCTCCATCTTATCATAAGGTACAAAAAATGCAAGAGCAGAGGTTCAGGAATTACAGTAGAACAATTTCTAAGTCTTTGCTGCCTCGGAAAAAGTTGTAAAAATTATATATATATATATATATATATATATATATATATATATATATATATATATATATATATATATATATATATATATATATATATATATATGCCGGGTAAGTATATAATCATCAAACGCCAAAAGAGCACAGTAATGACTTACCTTTGTTCCGGTTAATATCGTAAATGTAATATTCATAAAAGCGAAAAGTGTACCGTGAAAGCATTTACTTGTATTGCAGTATTTACTCCACTCAAAGTTACATTAATACCACATCACTCCATTCCAATGTTGGCTTCCATTACCAGTTTGTTGTTCGTTTTAGATTTAGGATTAATCTGTTCTCACACCAAAGACGCGTAAACAGTAGCTTGGTGTGGGAACCCTTCTGCCGAGGACATGTATTCTACTTAGCTGATGTTAGCACAAAACGACTGTACTTGGCCCTGACTGAAGAGATAAAACACAGCCTGCATTAATTTTTTGTGTCGCGTACTTTTCTGGCTTATTGCTACTGTCATGAGGCGATGTCAGTTGTGGCTTGGAATACCCTCTGTTAGACAAAGGGTTAACCACTTCAGCCAGATGATGTAATTTACGCTTTACTTAAGGTACTACTAGAATATTATGTACTAGCACTGTTTAAGATTTTTTTTTTTTATTGAAAGGTCTCTTTCTATAATAAAGATCTTTCCAAAGATTTTTTTAAATAAGATTATCTGGGTATTAGAAGATTAAAATTCAAAACACGTTCCATTCATTCTCGGGCTGACGTGTAGCTTTCATTGAATTTACGTTATACTGTTTGTCACCTGGCGGTACACGACTCACACTTTCACTCTTCCGTCAGCTACAAGTATATCAATTATTCTGCACCTGAAAGAGCTCATCACTCTGTAGCGTGAAGGTAGTAATTCATCGCCACATAACTGATGCAAAAATAAGGACCCAAGCACATGACCGTCAAGAAAGAGGCATTGTTTTGGCGACGATAGTTCCGTTAAAGTGGCTGTGAACAAGTCAGCACTGGTCCATTTGTTATTCTGGGATAATGGATATACTGTACACCCGACAACAAAGACCATGCACCCGCAGAGGCAGATGGATTGCAGTTTGAACACTTTACCTTCTGTTGTCTCGATAACGCTGCCAAACGTGACGAGGACTCAGTTCGAATGTGGGTTAAGGAAGCTCTCAACACCTCTTCCTAAGCGATTTAATTTGGGATTCCGTGAGCTGATATTGTTTTGTTCGTTATTTATGCACAATATGGTGATATTAGAATGATTCAGGTAACACGGAAGAGGAGGGCAAAGCGTAATAAGCAAAACAAAGTCGTTTAGAAAGAGGTGATAGGGAGCGTCTTTAAATGACGAGAATACGAGCCTGCGAGATACAAACTGTGTTGTTGTGTGGCGGCTCCTCTGTTTACGGCAATACATCCCGACTTGCATTGAAATATGATCCAGTATATTTTACATGTTTGCAAAATGGTACTATTTTCCTGATGTATTTGTACAAAAATGCTTCAAAGGTCTGTTTTCAGTTAAGGGAGTACTTTGTTATTTGTGAATATGCACACACGACTGGATATGTGAGTGTTAAAATTATTTAACCAATAAATTCTTGACCATTCAGCATTAGTATCCATTCCTTTATTTCAATCCACTCAGTAACCATAACTTTCCTTGTTGCTACATGCACTTTTAGAATTCGTTTCTTGTATATTCTTCCAAATTCATTCACCAAGCCTTGTGTCTCCCACCCATCTTCACATTGCACTACAGTATCAGCAGCAAACAACAGTACAGGCAATTTCCAGACATCTGTTTAACTAAGGGCATGCCAGTTTCCACTGCCCTACCTCGTATTCTTTGTGGCAGGTGGGGGCGCTCACCGTCCACTCACTCAATGTAGTGCTGCTCTCGGGTGGCTGCCCTGTCCTCTCCTCCATCCTTCTTTCCTTCCATCTTCTTCTGTCTTTCTTTCCTTCATTCTTTCCTCGTCTTTCTGCCTGCGGGTGACTTTACACTCCCTCTTCTGTCTTTCATTCCTTCATTCTTTCCTCTTCCTTCTGCCCGTGGGTGACTCTACACTGAGTGACAAGCCAAATGGTTTCCTGTACACCAGGAAACTATTTACTAAGCTGAGTGGTAACCATATAACCAAATTTTGGCGCCTGGTGGTTTAGTGGGTAATTATTGTGCTCCAGTCGGATTGAGCCGATGAAGGTTTATATCCAAGGGATGGTTGGGGTTTATTGCTCGCGTAATACCACTCAGGGATGAGTGAGGCTGGTCACTCTCATCTTAAATGTCAGGACCAACTACCTAGCCCCGGGCTCCTACGCTCCTCATGAGGCAACGTAGGATTGGATGATGGATGGATGGATGGATGGATATTTTATTTGTTCAGTGATAATGATACACACAGATGGGAGTGCATCGTTACACTTTTGGTATCAGTCTTAATGACACAACAGACGAAAGAAACGGAACAAAGGTCTATATGAACTGAGCCGTCACTGTTTATGTCTATCTATCTATTGCCAGACGCCTTAATCCCGTACGGGGTGGCCACAAACAAAACGCCTCCATGTCGCCCTGTCCCCCGCCATTTCACTGTCCTGCTCCCAGCTTACACCCCCCTCTCTCATATACCTCTCCACTCCATCACTCCATCTCATCCTTGGCCTCCCCCTTCCTCTCCCCCCTTCCACCTCACTCACATACACTCTCCTCGTCAGTCTCTCACTCTCCATCCTCTCCACATGTACTTATTTTATTTCACAGGGCAACATGAAGGAACTACAGCTGGTATTTCATTACTACTAAAGGCACCTCGGAAACAGTTTTACCAGCCCTTCAAATATGACCAGACTCAGTGCTCACTGTGATAACCATCGTACCCTGCCGTAACGATACCTTCCCATTGTGTGTACACCAGATTAAGACGGTGTATAAATTGTATTGCGCAGTGTGACAAAAGTGTACCCGATACTCCACGCAGTACCTAAGCCAGGGGTACCAGTATGAGTTCGGATTCCAGGCAATCGATAACAGTTCTTCATCAGTTGTTTTATATTTAATGAGAGTGGAAAGGTGCGGACACGTTATTTGTCCAGTGTACACACAGCAAAACATGTCTAGTAGAGGAGGACTACTGATGTAATTTTTGTACAGGTGAAAAGAGAAATGAAAAATTAAGTCTATCTATCTATCTATAGCCCGACGCCCTAATCCCGCAAAAGGTGGCCACAGACAAAACGCCTCCAAGTCGCTCTGTCACCCACCATTTGACTACCCTCCCCCCAACTCACCCCCCTCCCTCATATACCTCTCAACTCCATCCCTCCTCCTCATCCTCGGTCTACCCCTCCCTCTCCCTCCCTCCACCTACATACACCCTCTTAGTCAGTCTTTCATTCTCCATTCTCTCCACATGTCCAAACCACCTCAGTGTATTTCTCCTAATCTTCTCAACCACATCCACATCCACTCCACAACGTTCCTTCACTTCATTCGTCAACCTGTCCCTCCATGTCACTCCACACGCTCCTTTCAAGTAACTCATTTCCACTGCTCTCACTCTTGACTTGTTCTCCTCTTGCAAGGTCCACGCCTCGCTTTCATATGTCAGAGTAGGGATCACAATACTATCATGCAGTGACTTCTTAACTTCCATACTCACCTCCCTATTTCTCATCACTGCTTTCAGTGAACCAACAACCTTCCTTCCCTGCTGTACCCTTTCACTCACTTCATCCCCCAAAGTTCCATCCTTACTCATCACACTACCCAAGTACTTGAATGTACTCACATTCTCCATATCCTCACCATCCAACCTCACTGTACATTCTGTGACTTCATACCTCTCAAACACCATAACTTTACTTATGTTTACATTAACTTTCAGATTCCTCCTCCTACACACTGTCTCAAATTCATTCACCAAACCTTGCAACTCCCATTCATCTTCACTCAACAATACTGTATCATCACCAAACACAACACCGGAATCTTCCAAATCTCACCCTCATTCATTAGTGCCACCCCCACATCCACTGCCCTCCCCTGCACCTCCTTTACAACCCCATCCATGTATATATTAAACAGCCATGAAGACATCACACAACCCTGTTTCAGTCCCACATTGAGATAAAAAAATTCACTCAGCTCACCATCCACTCGCACCGTAGCCCTAGCTCCTTCGTACATACTCTTCACAGCATTCAGCAATTTCCCATCCAGTCCATATATTCTCAATACCTTCCACATACCTTGCCTATCTATTCTGTCATAAGCTTTCTCCAAGTCCATGAAGGCAGCATACACTTTCCTTCCCTTCTCTAGATACTTCTCCACTAAACATCTTAGAACAAATATCTGATCTACACACCCTTTTCCCTTCCTAAATCCCCCTTGTTCTTCTCCAACTAGCTCCTCTGTCATACGCCTAACCCTATCAGTGAGTATTCTACCATATATTTTACCAGTCACACTAAGAAGGCAAATACCCCTATGGTTACCACATACTTCTCTCTCCCCTGTTCCTTTGTATAAAGGAACAATTATACCTGATTTCCAGTCCTCTGGAACCCTTCCCGCTTCCCAAGCCAGTCTACACAACTTCCATATCCATTCCACAACAATCTCACCTCCATACCTCAGCATTTCACCACACACTTCATCAATTCCTGGGGCCTTCCCCAACTTGATCTTCTTCATTGCTTCCACTACTTCCGTCCTACTGATCTCTTCGTCCCTCCTCTCATCTCTCCTTCTCCCAGCCATTCCCCAGCCACTTATACTCGCACCGCTGTCACTCTCTACATTCAACAAATCCTCAAAGTGCTCCTTCCATCTCCTCAATTTCTCTCTCTTCTCCACCAACAATCTATTATTCCTATCTTTCACTCCCCTACTATTTCCCCTTTCACACTGCCTTACATTCTTTACCTCCTTCCAAAACAATTTATTACTCTCCCTCCATTTCAGACTCAGATTGCTCCCAAACTTTTCATCCACTTTTTTCTTACTCTCCTTCACCAGTCTCTTCCCTTCCCTTCTCCTACTCACATATACCTCTCCCTTCTCTCTCTCATCTTCTCCCCTACCTCTACTCGCTAACCATTCACTATTTGCCTTCTTCTTTTGTTCCACAGCTCGTTTCACCTCATCATTCCACCATAGTGTCCCTTGCACACCCTTGCATCTCCTCCTCACTCCACAAACCACCTCACACGCTGCGCCTATCTCTTCCGTAAATATCTTACATACGTCTTCCACCCCTTCCATCTGCTCTAGCTCATACCTTCCCAATCTTTCTTCCACTATGCTCTTATACTCTGCCATTTTCTCACTATCTTGCAAATTCTCCACTCTTCTCATAGGAGCTGTTTCCTCCTGTCTTCTCCTTCGTCTCCTCAACCATTTTCTTTGCAGCTTCACCTTGGCCATCACTAAGTGATGGTCCGAGACTCCATTCCCCCACCCTCTCCACACTCATGCATCCAACACTTGTCTTCTCATTCGCTCATCCACACACACGTAGTCTATCATTGCCTTTCGTTCCACAAGTTCACCATCCATCCTCCTCATTACTCTCCATGTCTACCTGTGGATCATCTTATGCCGAAAGTAGATGTTGGCTATTGCCAATCCCTTACAAGCGCAGATGTCCACCAATGCACTACCATTCCCATCTACGTCAGCTGGCACACCCCACTGACCAACCACTCCATCCACTCGTACATTCCCAACTTTGCCATTCATGTCTCCAATCAAAAGCACTCTCTCGCTCCTCTCAAATTTGTCCATACATGCTTCTACTCTCGCCCAAAACTCATCTTTCACTCTTGCCACTCGGACCTCTGTCGGAGCATACACACACAGTCGCCCACTCTTGTATACCTACTTTCTTCCTCACCTATACAATCCTTGCACCCACTGTTCCATACTCTCTTATATTCTCCTTCCACTTCTTGCTTATCATCAGACATACTCCCTCTCTTGCCCTCTCATTCTCATTGACTCCCGTACATATACATAAACCATATTCCCATTCTCTCACCCTTTCACCTTTCCATTTAGTTCCAGTCGATCCACATATATCCACTCTTGCATCCTCAAGCACCTGATCAATCTCTCTCTCTTCCACTTCATTCATTCCTCTCACATTCCATGTTCCCAGCCTCAGAATGTCCTTTGTCCGTTCCTTAGTCGTCAACGTATGGTCCGTCCTGGTCCGAGGCGCTTTATTCGCTTTTTTAGTTAGTTGTTTTTAAGGGATGGGGCACTAGCCCACCACCAACACTTTTAGTCGCCTTGTACGACAAGCAGGGATACTGGGGGAGTATTCTTGAAACCCCCCTACCCCCATTAAGAAAATAAAAGTAACAGTTGGATCTGAACTAATGTGGATTAAAGTTTTTTTTTTTTTTTTTTTTTTGGGGGGGGAATATTTCTGAGAAGATAATTCCAAAAAGAAGCGGTTCGGGAAATAAAAGAATTCTGATAGGCAGAAGTCCTGTTATTTGGCAGTGTGGAGGTTGCCATGAGTGCTACCAGATACCGGTGTAGCATGGGGGAAGGCGTGGAGAGGTGGCATAGTGGATGCAACTTCATCTGAGCTATGAGAAATATAGTTTTTAGTGTTCCATTTAGCCTAAATTATCGGACTATACACATCATACTTGCCATGGATAAAACTGAACACGCTACGAAGCAGGGAGTAAGGTAACGTTTATAGGGGTGGAGTGCCAAAGTAAGGTAATATCAAGCATTTTGTAATATTCATCGTCTGTGGTATCGCACTGTTTCACGAAGTATGCGCACCGATACTTTCTTGTACTGCTGAATCTTGAATGTGAAAAACGTATGCTCTTTTCACTTTAACTTGGCTCACATATTAGTCCTTGTGCAGCATATTTCATGTAGATTAATGGCAGAAAAAGACAATACAATGGCTCTTTTACCTTTTCATAGCTTTTCCTAGTAGCTAATATCATCTTCTTGTGCTAATGTAATCTTAAACTTAGCATTCAGATGAAGAGATTGCAATTTTATGCCTGGCTAGTGTAAAAGAGTGTAATCGTCAACATACAACCAGTGCAGCATAACACAAATTGAAGGTACGAAATGTTACGAGTATGTCTCCCAGAGATTTCACGACATATATATTTAGACTTAGCGTGCTAAGGAATGCCACAATGTTTCTCCTATAGTCATATTACTACAAAGTTAATTTAAATTGTATGATTTCTTTGAAGTGATTTCGGGTTTTGAGGTTCTTTGCAAAATAACCGGTTCTGTTAAATTGCCATTGTATGACACTCACTTGATAGTCTCTCCAGTTCTTATATTTCGTTCGAGACAATATTAGTGACAGCCATTTATGCTGCATTTCTAGATAGTCATGTTTAAATATTTGAATTTTTACTTTATTTAGCAAGAAGAGTCCACTCAGTCTCATACATCACCTTTTAATCTATCTATCTATCTATCTATAGCCCGACGCCCTAATCCCGCAAAGGGTGGCTGCAGACAAAACGCCTCCAAGTCGTTGTCACCCACCATTTGACTGCCCTTCCCCCAAATCACTCCTTCTCCCTCATATACCTCTCAACTCCATCCCTTCACCTCATCCTCGGTCTCCCCCTCCCTATCCCTCCCTCCCTTTTAAACAACTGGATATTTAAAGGAATATGTGCAAAAATTTTGCTACCTGAGATCTAAAGAAAAGGTGCGTACTCAATCAGTGATTTTTGAAGCGTCTGATTTTGTACTGAGCATATAGATGAAGATATTTTTAATGCACGTTATGCACTATTCACATATTAGAAATCATGAGTCCTGTTCACTCACCCAAGGGACGGATGATGGTGACGCTGACGGGTTTGTAGAAGTGAACGAAATCTGTGACAAGCATAGCATCATTGATCTCTGTACGTGAGAGCCTCGCCGCCCCTACCGACGTCTCCACCAAAACCGCCATCACGAAGAAGAGGACCAGAGCTGCTTCACACATCACTCCTACCGATAAACAGTAACGTTATCATTCTTTTCAAGGAAATGGAGGGAAGTCGCAGCTAAAGTCTAAAACATTTGTCAGTTGACGGTATGGCAGCGAATAAAGAAATTAGCCTTGTATATAAGGTAGTACTAGACAAGTGTGTCAGAGAGAGAGAGAGAGAGAGAGGAAGACAGACAGACAGACAGACAGACAGAGACAGCAGACAGACAGACAGACAGAAGGAAACAAAGACAGAGAGAGAGAGACAGAGACAGAGACAGACAGACAGACAGACAGACAGAAGGAAACAAAGAGAGAGAGAGAGAGAGAGAGAGAGAGAGAGAAAGACTCAGATCTGTATCCTTGGTTAGGCAGATACAAGCTCCACCAGTTAAGAGTCTCCACAATGTTCTATGCAGCTGATAATTTCATTCCCTACATGGCATTTCTTCCTCAGTGAATCAGACCGTGGGATTCTTGCTCTTCAGTGACCGTTTACAAAGAGCGACTGAGCTAAGGGTGGAACTTTTAGAACGCTTTCTTATTGGTGGCCGTGTCTTTAGTTCACCCCCTCATCAAAGTCTTTCAGCCACAAGTGTAGTTACCTGCAAATGTTTCCTTCCTCCTCACCAACAACAGATCAAAACTATATATATATTATTTTTTTAGTCGTGAAGAGTAACAGGGAAAAGTAACTGTTTCACTAGCCAAATCATTTATGGTGACAACTTACATCTTTACCCAAACTAGTATGGTGTTATGGGTTAGAGATCTTTGGCATGGGACCGTATATTAATAAATTCTTGTGTGATATTTATGTCTTTGTAAACTTGAAAAAAGGTGTGATTGATGCACAAGAGAAATAAGTTGCAATATCAGAGTAAATGACTGGGGAAAAGGTGTAAGACAGTCCTTCTCACCTTACAGGAGTGCTGGCTGTGGACTGACCTTCTCCCCTCCACCCCACCTCACACACCTCCCTAGTCACGGCAAATAGGAGCAAGTAATAATTGATGAACAAGTTTCCTCTGTACTGCACTCAGTGTACGCAATACCTCAGCCAGATTCAGGTTATTATTATTCTGTATAATGCCAACCGATTTAGCTTAGTGTGTGTTTAAAACCAAATCGCCACGTATGTAAACGGCAAATATCGAGAGCCCTTTCTAAAGACTACGAAGTGGTTTTATGAATCATGGGCAACGTGGACACTGGAATCAATCATCATAAGCCTGCCATTAAGACTGGGAACACTTAACACTGCTGCCTCTGTCTGTATTCCTACTTCCTATGATCTCCAGTTTTTCAAAAGCAGTGTGTACAGGCATCTCAAAATGAATGGATCTTGAAATTAGGTCTCTGTTGTATTGTTTGTTTGTTTTTTTCTTGGAAGGAACGTTTTGCTGGCTCAGGTCTGTGGTTCTTTCTTCCTTGCATTAAAAATAAATCTTTAACCATCATGTACTCAATGGAAAGGTTGCGGTTGCGGTGGAACTGACAATCCAGAGGACTGGGAGTAAGCGTATCCCTTATCTGGACGCCATGGAGAACGTATATGAGATGTATTCTAATTACCTCTGAATATCAAATAGCATACCTTTTTAAAAATCGAAAGCTTTAGAGTGGCAGGGGACGCCAGCGCCTTGCAGGGATCCATTACACAACGTGAGGTGAACCCATGATTAATAACCCATGGTACATGGCCTGTTGGAATGCTACTGTATCAGTGTGTGTGTGTGTGTGTGTGTGTGTGTGTGTGTGTGTGTGTGTGTGTGTGTGTGTGTGTGTGTGTGTGTGTTGTTTTCTATAAAAAAGGAAGCATAACCAGTGCTACGCTATTGCAACCCTCCAGCTGACCAAGGACATACTCCCCACCTCCCTGCACACCTAACTAAGCGCATAACGGCCCTCACCCCCTAATCTTTTCCTTTAAAAGTGGGCTAAGGAAAACGCCTTGAGGACACATAACCTGGACCCTTCAGTTTCGTTGCGCAGGTCGCATTGAAATCGCTGTATTATTTTTTCTTTTGGCTTTTTCATTATTTAAAAAAAAAAAAAAAGCTACTTAAGACACACCGTTCCACCTCTCAAAAGACACCAGTTGACCAGACACGTAACCATGTGACATATCATGACTCTATTATGAATACTTTTAGAGTTCTGGCCCGGAAACGAAATCTCTACCCCCGGCCAGCCGTTTTGCCGCCTAACTCTACGGACGGACACCTATTGATCCCAGTGATGACAACACCCTCCTCTACCTTTGTCAGACGGAGGGTAAAAACTTCCTAAGTGTCTTGGCGAGTTCCTAAGCGAGTTTACTAGCAGGACTCCTTTTTGTATTTAAGTATGACTGTTGGCCTGAGTGTTTCCCTGAATATGTAAACACACGAAATCACTGGGGATATATTTCATGCTTTCTATCTCCTTTTGTACACCTCATAGCCCGCTTATATAAGTGCCTCATCATCATCTTCATCATCGTCATTATTATCATCATCACCTTTTTCCCCAGCTTAGAAGTGTCAAAGGTAAAGATGAAACATAATCAACGCCTAGCTGTTGCAACTCTCCATCTGACCAAGCACAAACCCCCACCTCTCTGCACACCTAAAGTGCATGGCGGCCCTCACCCACCCCCCCTCTGTATGACGCAGCGACATTAAAACTTACAATGTCAGTTGTTTATCCATGGTAATAATGAAATTCATCAGGTGTAGGGTAAAAAGCGATAAGTGAACGTAGGAGGAAGGAGGAAGGAACCATTTGTTACTGAGAAAGAAGTAAAATGTTGAATAAGGAGTGAAGGATGGGACAGGAGAAGGAGATGGGTATTTGCAGATATCGCCTAGGCCGGTTTTCTTGTCAGTTAGGAAGCTTACTAACACCTCTTCCTTACAGGTTCAGCTTCTGCTCTTTCACTATATTCTTGTGTGTTGTTTATGCAATCTATGTCCACATTAGAAAGATGTACGAAGCCAAAATGAGGATGTTAATGGGTAGTGGAAATATGTCGTCAAGAAAGGGGTTCCACGGACCCTCCTTACCCGAAGTAAATGTGGGCCTTAAAGAAGACGGATTAAGTGGAAAATATAGCAAGAGAAATGGTAAGTGTGGTTAAGAAAAGAGGTAAGAGAAGGGGAGGGAACATCACGGTGGAAAGAAGAGTTGAAACGAGCTAGGGAGAAGAGGAGAGGATTGAATTAATTAGAAGAAAAGGGAATGAGAATATGGAGAGACGGAAGAGAGGCCTTGATGTTAAAGAAAGAGATGTGAAGAGACTAGTGAGTGTGAGAGGGGATGAGGAGTTCAGGAGAAATCTTGGCGTAAAATGAACAGACTGCATGAGACTGTTTTGTAAGGAGATTGAGAAAACAAGAGATGATAAGGGAGGTTCAGTGAGGTGAATGAAAACATGGAATAATGCTGGTAAAGAAAGAGGTTCTGTGTGAGTAGGAGAAAGCTTTTTAATGAGCTGATAAAGGTAGAGAAGGAAAGCAGTGCATGTCTAAGTGGATGGGGAATAGGTAGGAATGGAAGAGAAAAAAGAATGGAGGAAAGGATAAGCTGAAAGGAAGTTTTTAAGACACTGAAGAAAATTATAATGGGGAAGTTTGTGAGCTAATGAAAAAAATGTAAACTGGGGAAACACCAAGAATTTATGTCTTGTGTGGCTGGCTGTTAAAGTATTGGAGAATGATAAAGACTGAACAGAATCTTAGAATGTATGCAGATTGACCTAGGAGGATGGTAGAGTGCCGGAGGACTGATGATGAGATATAGAAACTGCAGTGTATAAGGTAAACTAGGGGAAGAGAACTGTGTGACACTGTACGAAATTCTTAGCGGTATTTGTCATCTGGTATAGTGGTGAATAGACAGATAGAAATATAGATAGACTGACAGACAGGTAGGTAGATAAATAGGTAGGTAGGTATAGACAGTAAGTAGGAATACCAGAGCCTAAAAATCATCAATATCATTTTGATTTTAAGTGGCATACTTTTCAGTAACATCATGATCCATCCTCAGGCTTTAAAACATAAAAAGCCGTCACTAGAAAAGGATGATCGATACCTTTACAGACCAATTTAAAATATAAAGCAGTAACCATTAACCAAACAGCCATTGTATGTACTCATTGATACACTGTAGGGTAAAGAATGCATAAAGTCAACACAAAAAAATTACTCCATCAAATTAAGACAGTGCACTAACTAAATATACGTAGAATAATTTATGTACAGTAATCAGTACAAGGAAATAGTGTTTGCATAATAACTGGTTAAATACTGACTACATAAAGATAAAATAAGCCAGATTAAATAGGAATAATCACAACTTCTAGGCCAGCGGAAATAGTGCATGAAAATATAAATGAATAAATACTACTACAGATCTGCAGGAGCGAAATAGTGCATAAAATAAACACAAATACAACCTGACGCGTAAAATGAACACTACCTGACACGTAAAAGAGGTGCACCTGTTAAACAATGCAGTCATAATTACAATGCAGCTCAGTATCATGTATGCTGTGCAAGAGACATGAACCAATCCTGGCCTTCACAAATACACATATCCAACATGCAACACATACATTACACACAGACGATGCTCAGTTAGATGCAAAAAAGGGGGTCGCATCTTATCCAATCGCCCCAAGAAGTGAGGCAAGAGGTTCCAGAAGTTTTCGACCTGAGATAATGCATATACAGTACAGAGTGACCGAAGGTTTCTGAAACTCTCCATCAATTCTTGGGACGGCTGTGCAAATCTGACACGATACGAACACACACGTCGCAGTAGACATGTGGCAACAGCAACACCGGAATCTATGAAAGACCACACGTTCACTAACAACAAAAACACAGGTTTAAGATTTTACTGCTAATTATAAGCGACATAAACACAAATTATGCAGTGCTACTCGACTTTATCCACACAACATGGCACTAATGCGCGAGGATAAACTCATGTAAATAAGTCCAACACATCACTTTCCATCCACTACATACATTTAGGCAAGGCAGCATATAAAAGGATGATGGGCGCCTCACTCCTGTACACAGGATAAACATAGACATCAGAGGGTTACCGGTACCAAATCCAAAGCAACAAATATCGCTGAACTTTGTCTTATACATCGCTAGAATGTCACTAAATTAAAAAAAACTCCAGAATTTGCTAGAGAGAGAGAGAGAGAGAGAGAGAGAGAGAGAGAGATTGTAGTCACTGAAAAATCGCTAAAGACGTCGCAAAAATCTCTAGAAAACGGCTAGATTTCTTCCCACTAGAGTTAAAAATTGCCGATAGATGGAATTTACATTTCTAAATCTAGCCGATATAACGCTAAATAGGCAACACTAAACATCACTGACAACAGCGTAGTATCGTCAATCCAAGCCAATCTGAATCACCCTCTATCTAAACTACTGCTGTACACATTAACTCCTTCACACAGATATCCACACGACTCTTCCTGTAATCTGCAATGGATTCCTTTCACTGACAGCAAGAAATAATTATTCACACCTGTAAGAACAGGATCACCAGGTAGATTACAAACACCATGGCAAAGTTAGAATCTTTGCCGACTGACATTTCGAAATTAAATCATTCCATCATCAAACTAGTACCTAAAACGCGAGAAGGTAGAAGAAGAAATTCCCAAAACGTCAGTCAATAGAGAACCTAATTTCGCTATGATGTTTGTGCTATGCCTGGCGGTTCTATTGCGTCTGCTATCTCCACGCTCTCCGTTCATAGATGAACTCCCTATCCATATATTGATGGTTTAACCCCAGTGATCCCCAACACCTCTGCCTCACACAAACACTGGTATTGAACTAACCCTCCGAGTCATCCTGTGCCCTTAGGAGTGCTACATTCCACCGCAGAAACGCCTAGAATATTCATGAGCTACCCTACCATGCCATACATATTTTTTTACTCCACCACATTACATAAATCTTCCATCTTGAACCTGTCCCACGATTTTTCCACAGCATAAAAAACATTAATGTCCTTCGGTCTTGTTTCACACATATTATCTATTATCTTCACACCCGAAGCCACGTTTTTCATCACTCGCCTGCTGTGCTATTATTTTTTGGCGTGTCTTTCTCACAACACAGAACAGACTTAGTTCACCCTCTTTCTCTGTCCACTTTGGTCACCTTTACTTTTGTAGGGAGAAACAATGACTGACTTTTCTTCAACGCCTCTAGTACAAGTCTCCCCCTCTACTTTTTCAAGCATATTTCTCTCATATATTTTGCTTTAACTTTGAAACCTAATAAAACGCAGAAATGGATACACAGAACAGAAAAATGAACACAATTTAGTGGGCTAGTTACACCTATTAAGGTGTAACTAGCCCATTAAATTGTGTTCAGATGCATCCCTGAGTTTCGTTCTCCGACACATGCAAGATTTGTGCCTAACATTTGGCAGATACAGACTAGTTCAGAAGTCTGCCTCAAACTCAAGACAGATGCGTGGAATGTTTTCTTGTGTTTGTTGTTCTGCTGGAAAGTCACATCTCCATTAGGCACTACTCGCTCTACGCTCTTAATCTCTAGCTCAGTACCAGTTATCATTGCTCGTATAATAGACGTAAATCTCTCCTGTTTCTGGAAAATGAATTTAGGAATGACTGACAACTTATTACGGTGCACATCTAGCTAATTTAAAAATATACGCTGTTTTTATGAGACATCCCGTATGAAAATTCTTTGTACTGAAAAAGAAATCATGATGCATCTAACTCCGACTCCTTAATCATTCAAGTGCCAATAAATGTTTCTCTAAATTCTCCCAGTAAGTCAGTTAAAGGAATGTACAGTTGCAAAGAGTCCAGAGAGAGCTGTAATGAAGAACTACATACAATATCTAAACAACCTTCATTATATTCAGTGCTATAAGGAAAGACAGAAGAAACAAAGTGAGGAAAGAATTAGTATCAAAATAACACTTATAACACATTCGCTATGCGGAAAGATAATAGAAAGATAAAAGAAAATATAAGAAAACAAATCAAAGTCAGTAACATGAAAACTGTATAACATGACACGTTACAGTATAGACCGAACGTAGAAGGGCTTTCGTGGGTTCCAGGAAACAATATTAATGCATTTTCCTGACAAAGCAAGTATATTATTAAACCAAATTATGTGAGCCTGATTTTTTTTACACATTATTTTCAATTTTCGACTTTCCTGCCGGTCCGTGATATGCTATTGCAGACATTAATTTTTGACTTCAGTGCACCTACCAAGAGTCGTCATTCTTGAGGGTCTAGAGGTAAATAAAACTTGCATGTGGGTTTTTGTGTTGTCCTCGGTTTTTGCTTCGTGAGTGTGCACCTTCGTGTTGTACTGCTACTCATGTCACACCCAGTCCCCTCCATAAACTCCTCACACCGTGAACAAATCATTCATTCCTATCGCCACACCACACTACTCTCCTTTGTGGGGTATTTATTTTGTTAATATAAAGGAAAAGTTGAACTGTGGGATACCCGTCAACAGAGTAAGGAAGAACTGTGCTTCTGTGCTTACAACCTTCATAGGTAAACTCTTGCGCCTATTTCATCTTGTACCTTTCCTTCTTGCTGGAAGTTTGCTCTCATTCAATCTGTCCCAACGAAGGGTGACCATTCCCAGCCCAGTAACTATAGCCCAATTGCTTTCACACCCTGTATCTATTCGTTACAAAAAAGTTTTAAAGCACCTTTCCTATCACCACATTTCCGATCGCCAGTATGGGTTCCGCTAAGGACGCTCCACCGGTGATCTCAACTTCCTTTCAGACTCTTGTCATTCTCTTTTCGGGACTTTGGCGACGGCTTTGCCACTGGACATGACATCTCAAAGGCTTTAAATGGAGTCCGGCATAAATCCTTAATTTCCAAACTACCCTCTTACGGTTTCTATCCTTTTATCTGTGCCTTCATCTCTAGCTTCTTTTCTGGTCGTTCTATAGCTGTTGTTGTAAACCGCGACCGTACTTCTCCTAGAGCTATAAATAGTGGTGTTCTTCAGGGCTCTGTCCTTTCATCAACGACCTTTTAAGTTGTACATCTAACCCTATCCACTAGTACGCTGATGACTCCACCCTTCACCTTTCCATTTGCTTCTCACAGCGTCCATCTCAGCAGTTACTTCAACAAACAAGGAATGAGGCTATGACACACTTCATGTCTGACTTGGAGCATATTTCTAAATGCGGAATAGAAATCTTGCTTTTAACGAATCAAAAATTCGGTTCTCACATCTTTCAACATGTCAAAACCTTCTGCAGGAGTATCCTCTAATTAATTACAATATCAATTTCCATCCTACATCATCTTTAATAATACCTGGGGTTTCACACTCTTGGGATTTATCTTAGAAAGATCATATTATCTTTCTTGTAAAATCTGCTTCCAAAAGATTAGGTGTGCTAAGCCGACTCTGTTCCTTCTTTACCCAGCACAGTTGTTGACTTTATACAAGGGTTTTATTTGCCCCATGTGTAGAGTACAATTCTCATGTTTGGCAAGTCCCCCCACATACGGTTTTTCTCAACAAGTGGAGTCCAAGGCTTTTCGTCTCATTAACTCTTCTCCCCTTTCTGGCTTCCTTCAACCTCTGTCTCTTCGCCACACTGATGCATTGTTATCTCTCTTTCTATCGGTACTTCAATGGTCACTGCTCCTCTGAACTGTGTGCTTGCATCCCTCCACCACAACGTCTGGTGCACAATACCAGTCTTGCAGCAAACTCTCATTCCTTTTCTGTCCACCTCTCCAGTGCAAGAGTTAACCGTTGCTTCTACAGTAGTTCTTCTTGTATGCAACTGGCCAACTCCGGAACGGTCTTCCTTTATCTGTATTCCATATTGCTTGTGACCTCCAGTCTTTTAAAAGCAGTGTGACCAGGCATCTTCGAGTGAACGGATCTTGAATTTGGCTCTTTATCTTTTTTTTTTTTTCTTGGAAGGAACAAACTGGCGGGCTTCAGGACTTTGGTTCCTTCCTCTTTGCATAAAAAATAAGGTAACTAAATTAATCATGACTTCGTTTTGTCACACTTCGCCGATTCACCCTGACTTACCTTGAATCTCTCTTCTGTGTGGGTACATGTTTCTGAATACAGTGAGAAAGATAAATTGCCGGATACATGACAAAAAAGGAAGAGAACCAGATTGGATTGAGACACGCATGTTTTGGGAAGGGACGAGACTGTGTAGATTATTCATCACCTTCAAGATGAGTAAAACAAGTGTACTGAGAGCAGGAGAAGATGTTTTGTACTCCCTGGATAAATTATATATCAGAGAAGACACAGGAATGTGGAGGTTGCTGAGAATACGTGGAGTAGATGAGAAACAAATGATTCCCGCTAAGAGTCTGTATGTGGGTGCATAGGCGGCAGTGAAATTAGAAAATGCACTGATTTCTTTGACTTGGTTGTTGAACTGAAACAGGGATGTGTCATGTCTCAGTGGTTGTTATAGACAGATAGATAAATTCATAGACTGACTGACTGACTTATTGACTGATTGATTGATGATGCTATAGAAAATACGCGGTCGGGCAGTGGGTGCTGGATTATCGTTAATGAAAATGAGTAAGATGTCAAAATTGCCTATTTTGGTGTTTGCTGATGATACTTTTCTTTGGAGCTGCAAGGCTCGGTGAACGAGTCTGGAGGAGTGTGTGAGGGAAAACAAATTTAGAGTGCATGTAGTATAGAATAAAATTGTGGGTTTAGAAAGAATGAAGTCATGAGTTGCATAGTGGTGCTGAAAAGTCAGGAAAATGAGAAAAAGAGCGTCTTCGGATGAGAGTTGTCTAGGCAGGAGAGAAACAGGGAAACACTAGGTCTAAAGCTTTACTAGATTCAAGGGACGAAGTGCTCTAAAAATAACGTCGCTTCATTTTTCTAACCCACTCACCCACTGTGGTAAGCCCGTCTCCTAGCTTGACCATCAGGAAGCCACACACCTACCCTAGGGATGAAGAGCAAGTAAAGGTACAACAGGGAAGGAAGGTTACAGGTTAAGTGAATATGGTGACAACGAATATAGTGGTAAGCATCAATGCAAAGAAATCACAGGACGACAGTGTTGTGATCCCCACTACAAAGACCCTTCCCTACAGACATTGGGCACCTGTAATTAGCTGGTTTGAAACAGGATAGGGTAATGTAGCCTAATACTGGTTAGTCATTGTTTACATAATTTATATAGTTTAGTCTGTATAACGGAGAATGAAAACTTATTAGTGTACGGAATTTTCTCTGAAGAAAGAGGGTAGGAATTAGAAACTGTTTCTTAAATGATGCAGACTGTATTGATATTAAAAAAAGGAAATAGCATATAAGAATGTTGTGTATATGATAAATAAATCGCCAAATGAGAGGTTTTAGAAGCCTCCTTTGCTACTATTGATAGGGACAAATGTACACAAATAGAATATGTAAGGGTGCCCATTTTTATATCTATTTCAGTGTGAACATAGATGAAAGTACGGAGGCTAGATTGAAAGATGGAGAGTAGTTGTAAGGGAAAAAGACAAGATCGCTGAAAATATTAAAGCTTGAGATTATAAGAGTAATGAGTTTCTTGCATGAGACTTACTGATAGTGTAAGGTGGTACATTTTTGGGAAGTGAGGTGCCTTGGAAGAGTGTGTGACATGGAGGGGAATATAATTAGTTGACAAAGCGCCTGACGAATCCAGAGAGAGAGAGAGAGAGAGAGACTGGTGCTCAATTTGTCACATTGGGGCTCATTTTTATCAGTATGTTGGTAAATACTGAAGACATAACTAAAATGACGCCTATTACCATAAGCTTTCCAGTGACATTCTTAACTCCAGTGTAGTTTTCCTTAATTGACAAAATAAATCAATTAGGATGTTTAATTTAGGGCCTATTAATATATACTGTATACATATACTAGAAACATTGCGTCAGATTTTGAAGTCACGTAAGATGCATCCATTACTTTTTCTTAAGATCTCCAGTGATGTGCATAGATCCATTCTAAGTTAAATAGTTTATAAGGAGGCCCAGTTTGTGTAATTCACCGGGTCGGTCAGGATCACCTGATGGTCGTGATCGTCAGCTTTTTTACCCTCCCGGAAGGGAGCTGAGAGCTCATATAGTCCGATCTAAGGGCAAGGCTGTGACCTTCACACACGCACACACCCGTCCCCTTGCTCAAGGGGGACAGTAACCACCCACTTCGTCAGTGAAACTTTTCGCAACCTGAGCGAGGCGCGAACTCCCGTCTACCAGATGGCAAGCGAGAGCGTTACCACTGCACCAGCGTGTGTGTGTGTGTGTGTGTGTGTGTGTGTGTGATCAAATGATAGTGTTTTTCACTTTTTTTTCAGCATTATGGAGGCAAATTTTGGAAAGAAAAAAAGTCATAAGTAACGTCTATCACTTTTTCCACAAGTTTTTCTGCTATGTACACACTCGGCAGCAAAAGTCCCGTCGCCTTTCTCTCTCTCTCTCTCTCTCTCTCTCTCTCTCTCTCTCTCTCTCTCTCTCTCTCTCTCTCTCTCTCTCTCTCTCTCTCTCTCATTTGCTTTGGATTCAAGACACTAATTTTCAAAGACAGAAGACAGTAAAGGTGAGATGACACGAATTTAGCTAGTCTATCTATCTATCTATTGCCAGACGCCTTAATCCCGTAAGGGGTGGCCAGAAACAAATCGCCTCCATGTCGCCCTGTCCCCCGCCATTTCACCGCCCTACTCCCAGCCCATACCCACCTCTCTCATATACTTTACCTAGCGATAGTACACAATTCTCTGTAGCTCTGACAGTCCACGAAATATAATAGTTTGGGTGCCGCGCGTAGTATAGGCATCCACACTCTACCATCTATTTTAATAGTGTTCTTGCTCGTTTCGCTCGCTCTCATGGTCGTGTTTTCCTTCCTAGTTTACACAGTCAAAAGCCAGATGATTTTTTTTTTTCCAGCTGAGAATAGGTAACTGAAGCCTCACTCTTTTCACCTAAATCTGACCCAGATTTTCGTCCTTTTGCACCTGTGGAGGAAGGACGACAGCTCTCCATCCTTTTCACAACACTTCTTCGTGACCAGCATCACAGTTTAATGGTAATCTTTGGTTATAACTTAGCAGCCAGCATGGAGAGATGGCAATTTTAGGCCACGTTAGAGTAAAAGTAGTATAATCCAGGCACTATTCACCCTCTGATGGTGGAAACAACTCAAGTATTCCCTTTTAGTTAATGATAGACAATGTTACCCACCTGAGAATGAAAACCGTGCTCTTGTCAGGTAAGGAAGTTCCCTAACACCTCTTCCTTAGCGATTTGTATTTGGGTCTACTATATACCTATCTATTGCCAGACGCCTCAATCCCGTAAGGGGTGGCCACAAACAAATCGCCTCCATGTCGTCGTGTCCCCCGCCATTTCACTGCCCTGCTCGCAGCTCACATCCCCCTCTTTCATTTTGGGTATGACTGGTTAATATAATTTTGTACTATATTAATGTAGAGTTTGGCGATATTCGAAGGATTTATATAACACAGAATAGGGCAGTACTGTAGAGTGGAATAAGCAAAATAAATCGCTTAGGAAAAGGTGTTAGGGAGGATAAGGGTCTGTTTCATATGGGGCTGAGAGTGTTAAAAATACCTTTATATTCCTTTGTTGTGGCAGCCCCTCACAGGATGAGTCGTAAGGCAACAAATATATAAATACTTAATATCAACACTATACTCTGTTCATATGAAGTGTTGTGTTACAAGAGATTTGACGCTAGAATATGTTAGTCACGAACAAGTGCTATGGAAAGGATGAAGAGTTGTAACATTGTCTTTCCTTCACTTACTTCGGAAAATAAGCAACGAATGGACCAAAGATTAACACTAGAAAATGATGCTAGTCACGAAGAAGTGCTATGGCAAGGATGGAGGGCTCTAGCATTGTCTTCCCGTCACTCAGCTTCGGGAAATAAGTCACATGAAGACGAGAATTTCCGCCTACTTAAAATAAATCGCTTACAGGTTGGTGTTTGGTACTAGGACTTGCTAGGGATTGTTCAGGAGTACAATGGACACTATCACGGCCAAATGACAACTGGCCTGAGAGTGTCCCAAGCTGCCGGTACGACGGGAGGGAGGGGAGGAGTGAGAGCAGCATGTACAAAGGGAGGAAGGGGAGGAGAGTGAAGGCAGCATGTACAAAGGGAGGAAGGGGAGGGGAGTGAGGGCAGCATGTACAAAGGGAGGAAGGGGAGGGGAGTGAGGGCAGCATGTACAAAGGAAGGAAGGAGAGGAGCGAGAACAGCATGCACGAAGGGAGAAAGGGGTTACAAAGAGAGGAAGGGGAGGAGTGAGAGCAGCATGTACGAAGGGAGGGAGGGGAGGAGTGAGAGCAACATGTACAAAGGGAGTAAGGGGAGGAGTGAGAGCAGTAAGTACAAAAAAGGGTAAGGGGAGGAGTGAGAGCAGCTTATATATCTTTTCTTCAGACACGCAGTACCTGGGTCATGGACAATTTAATATGTACAACCAGAAGCAAAAAAATTGCCTACATATCCCTGCTGGCTTGGATAGTGTTATATGTACTGTTTTGATGTGATGAAGCATGCAACAAAAGGGCATGAGAAGGAAGGATACTGTTTAGGGAGGAAGGAGAAATATGGAAGGCGGTACGTAAGTTAGTTGTAGTAGCAGTAATAGTAGTGTAAGTAGAAATATGGAAAGAAAGACTCAGTGCTGGTAGAGAATCGTAGGCGAACATTTCCTCATGATTGTACTGACGGTATCATGACAATCTAAGTTTTCCACACACTTTACTATTCGAGGAAGTGAGCGAGAACTGACATGCAGTAGGGTTGTAGAACATATCCCTAAATTTACCATTAAAAAAAAAAAAAAATCTATTAATCTTGCAGCAGACATAAGCACATCGTTGGAATGCTTATGGAAAAGTAACAGCAGGTAGTCTCAAAACTTGCCGCCAGTGTGCCTTAAAAATGAATAAATAAGTAAACTTGAGCGTCAAATCTTGCAGCAGACACACGCACATCGTTGGAAAGCCATAAAGGAAAAGTACCGGAAGTTAGAATGGGAATTTTCTCAAAACTTGCCACCATGCTGCTAAAAGGGGGAAAATGGAAATGGAAAGAAAGGAGAAAAACTGAGAAAGAAGGAAAGGCACCAGATTTAGCCTCAAACCTGTGATATTTCGGCAACTGAAAAAGCAGCATTGGATCTATCTATATTGCTGGAAAAAAAAAAAATGAAAAATGAAAAGCAGTAGGTTTTACTGAAATGAAATATCACTAGATACGGCACTACATTGCTAACTAAAAATAAATAAGTAGAAAATAAAGTGCCAAATTGTGCACATGACAGGGTTATCAATGGAAATGTTAAAGCGACAGTAAGCCCAGGCACCTTATGGCAAAGCTTATGAAAGAGCAATAAGGGTTACGTAAGTGCCTCCTGAAACTCTGCCACCACACTGAATAAAAGGCCAAAGAACGCTATATCTGAACACACACACACACAGACACACACACACACACATGTATGATAAAATAAGGAAGGAAGACAGGTCATTATGAGCTTGACTTAGTCCTGTAAAAACACATAGGTGAGTACAGATAGGTGAGTACACACACACACACACACACACACACACACACATACTTTCCGTTCCAGAAGCACTTAGTACTCCTGAAAAATAAAAGTACTAACTAGAGCAACAAACACTTCAATGGGACCGTGTCATGCAGCACATGCGTGGTTGTTAAGTTTACATATTACGACCTTCATACACCATGGGCGGACCCAGGGGTGTTGTGCATGCTTCCAGGGCAACACCTCTGTTATATCACACTGAGAGTCATGTATATTACACACAGTGACTGCATCTTGTACTATATTCATTTTGCTGTGGCCTAAATTTCCATCTCTCCATCTTGAATGCTGAGTTGTAACGCTAGATACGCACTGGAATATGATGCTAGTCACGAAGAAGTGTTGTCGAAAGGATGAAGGGTTGTAGTAATGTTTTCTTCTGCCACTGAACTTTCAGAAACAAGTTGCAAATGGACGGAAATCTGGGCCAAGTTAGCGTAAAAACAGTATACCTATTATATTTATTTCTTGTACACGAAGTTGATGCAGACATTCCTTGAATGAGACATTACTTAGTCGGATGAGTATATATATATTAAATTGTTACATAGCCTATGATTTCATCATCCTTTGTGTAATTCTAACGTACAGTATGCTGCATGTTTGATCACGAGCGTGTTCTACCTCACTCCCCCCGTCCTCCCTTATAGTAGAGTAATTCGTTCTTTCTCTTGTTCAGAGCAGGAGTGTCAACTCTTTGTCCCCTCTGGCTTCATTTGGGCGTCCTTCTTACAAGTTGTAGCAAGCTCTGCCGGCCCCTATATAATGAGCTCAGTCTCTGCATTATGGCCACTTAGATCTACTCCTCATTTTGCTCACATCTCTGTCCTCCCCTGTACAGTTATTATTGTGAGTGCTCAGGAAGTCTCCAACCATCTAGCAGCTGTGTAATTTGAGTATAAGTGTCATTACATTTTGTCCTTGTACTGTATAGCATAAGATGTTGATTTGTAGGCCTAGTAAAGTTTTTGTAATTCATATTGTCAGCCAGTGGTAATAATATTTTGTATCTGTAATAATATATCTTGCGTTAACTGAGCTTTATCCAGTGGTTTCTCATTTTATCAGGGCTGACTTAGATAAATTTACTCATGCTAATTTCGTGTTAATAGAGGCTATTGCAGTTAGTCATATATTTAACCTGTTTTTTGCCATTACATTATCCTTATGAGTCCTGAATGTTTTGTTGTTTGTTTGAGCATTAAACTTTAACTTGTAATTTTACCTAACTCTTGTGTTTTGAACCTGGAACTTTACGGGACAGTAGTGATTTTTAGTATTCTCACTTAAAGTGTACATTATCTTTCTCTGTTCCGTAACATAAATTTGACGACCTCTTATCAGGATATTCAAGATATTATCATAAGGATATTCCTTGATATTTTGTGACTGTGATTTATTCATGATGTCTACTATTACTACGCTTGATGAAGCCAAAGATATTTTGTCAAATGTGCAAACAGTGTGTGATGTAGAAAACAGAACAAAGAATGAACTTAAGCTTGTTGCTCAACAGTTGGGAATTGCTGTTCGCTCTCATCATTCTAAAGATCAAATTGTTGACATGATTAATGAAAGCTTGTTTAATGTAACTCCTCGAAATGAGCAAACGCAGATTGAATTAGCTAAGTTACAGCTAGCCCTGCAGGAGGCCCGTGCTAAGGAGGCTGAATTTCAGGCAAATGCTAAGGAGGCTAAATTTCAGGCAAATGCTAAGGAGGCTGAGTTTCAGGCTCGTGCTAAGGAGGCTGAGTTTCAGGCACAAGTTGAACTTGCTAGGATTCAGGCAGACCATGAGTATCGCATGAAACAAGGTGGAACTGGATCATCTAGCTCTGATGATTTTGATGTGGCTAAAAATGTTAAACTTGTCCCTCCTTTTCATGAATCTGATTTAACAAAGTATTTTCAGTTGTTTGAGAGGGTAGCTACAGGTTTTAATTGGCCCAAAGAGTATTGGCCAGTACTCCTTCAAACTGTTCTCACCGGTAAAGCTCAAGTAACTTATGCATCTTTGCCTCAGGATCAATCTGATAATTATGATGTCGTTAAGGGCTTGATTCTTAAGGCCTATGAGCTTGTTCCTGAAGCCTATAGAGTAAAATTTAGGACAACTTATAAGCAAGATAAGCAATCCCATGTTGAGTATGCAAAAATCAAAGAAGATCTGTTAGAGCAGTGGTTAAATTCTAAGAATGTGGATTCTGATTTTGACAAATTTAAGCAGATGATTTTGCTGGAGGACTTCAAAAGGTGTATTAATAAAGATGTAAGCCTATATCTTGATGAGAAAAGAATAGATAATTTGTCTGATGCTGCAGTTTTAGCTGATGAATATGTTCTCACTCACAAGAGATATTCTAAAGAAAAAGGGAAAGCTGAGAGTAAGTACGTTGCCTCTACTCAGAGTACAGCTAACAGGAATGAGAATAAAGATGATGTTTCTCAGGAAGTAAATACCAGCTTCACCTCTAGGTTTCAGAAAAGTAAATGTACTTATTGTAGTAAGTTTGGTCATACTACGGAGAAATGTTTCAGGAGACAGCGTGATGTGAACAAAAAGGAGTCTTTAAATATTCAGTCAATTGGTCTAGTGTCCACCCTTGAGAGTTCCCAGAATTCTTTAACTGAGTTAACTGAACTGGCTTTGACGGGTAAATTAAATCCTCATGATGAAGCTCCTCTTTTGAGCAGTTACGTGGGTGACACTCTCAAGAGTTCATGTGCTAATTTCCTGTCTGATGGTTTTGTCAGTCCTCTGGACAGTAATGACAGGAAATCAGTTAAAATATATCGTGATACAGGTGCTTGCCAATCCCTTATGCTGACCAGTGTTCTAGGCTCTAATGTTAATTCCTCTGATGAAACTGTAATCTTACAAGATGTAGGGAATAATTACTTCTCTGTCCCTCTGTGCAGAGTGAATTTAGAGTCTGGTTTTGTTAATGGTTCCGTTATGGTTGGGTTGGTTGAGACACTCCCAATGTCAGGTGTAACTTTCTTACTTGGAAATGATATTGGTGGAAGTCAAGTGTGTCCAGCTCCTCAGTTGTCTAGTGAGCCAGTGGCTGCGGCCCAGGATTGTGATGTCCCTGATGTGTTCCCTGCATGTGCTGTCACTAGGGCTAAGTCTAAAGTTACTGGTGACTTAGAGGATAATGATGATGATGATGTTATCCTAGCTGACACTTTTCTTGCTAATTTGGACCACTCACCAGATGAGGCAGTACCCCGTAGTGTTGATAATTTGTCTCGTGAAGAGTTGGTTGAGTTGCAGGTTGCTGACCCTGAGTTGAAAGGTCTAGCTAGCTCTGCTTGCAGTGAGGAAGAGTCAGCTGGTGCTTCTACTTGTTATTATATAAAGTCAGGAGTACTTATGAGGAAGTGGAGACCCCCAACAGCATTAGCCGACTGTGAATGGGAGGTTGTACATCAAGTTGTCATCCCTCGTGTTTGTAGGCAGGATATCATTAGAGTGGCTCATGATTCCAGTTTGGCAGGACACCTTGGAGTGAGGAAGACTGTGGCACGCATTTTGAAACACTTCTACTGGCCAGGTATCTTCAGGGATGTTTCCTGGTATTGTAAGTCTTGTCACACCTGTCAAGTTGTGGGGAAGTGTAATCAGACCGAAAAGGTTGCACCTCTAGTTCCAATTCCTCCTTTTGAGGTGCCATTCACCCGTGTGTTGGTGGATATTGTGGGCCCTCTTCCTAAGACTTCTTCAGGATTGATATGGCTACTCGTTATCCTGAAGCCATTCCACTTAGAAATATCTCAGCAAAGAACGTGGTTAAGGAAATGCTAGGGTTCTTCACAAAGTTTGGTCTGCCCAAGGAGGTACAGTCAGACCGGGGAAGTAATTTCATGTCAAATGTTTTCAAGCAGTCTCTGAAAGAGTTGGGCATCACCCAGATCACGTCTTCAGCTTACTATCCCCAGACTCAAGGAGCGTTGGAGAGATATCATCAAACACTCAAATCGATGCTCAAGAAATACTGTTTGGAACATCAGAAAGACTGGGATAAAGGTCTTCCATTCGTTGTATTTGCCGCAAGAGAATCTCCAAATGAATCACTGGGCTTCTCACCCTTTGAAGTACTGTTTGGCCATGAAGTAAGAGGACCCCTTAAGCTACTCAAGGAATGCTGGCTGTCGGAGGAAGATGACGTCAACCTGCTGGAGTATGTGATGAAGTTCAAAGAACGGCTGTCCACTGCTTTACAGCTGGCGAGAGAGAATTTAGGAGCTGCTCAGAAGATGAAGACTTGGTATGATAAGAAGTCCAGGTTACGCCACTTTCAGCCAGGAGATCAGGTTTTGATTCTGCTACCGGTGCATGGGCAACCTCTTCAAGCCAAGTTTAGTGGTCCTTATTTCGTGGAGAAGAAATTCAATGATGTCAACTATGTCATCGCCACACCAGATCGTAGAAAGAACAAGCAACTTTGTCACATCAACATGCTAAAGTTATATCACAGGCGGGACGAAAATAACCCAGTCTGCACTGTAGCTGTTCCACCCGAGTCTGCAAGTGAAGTTCTCCCATGCAGCATGAGCCTGAGTGATAGTTTGGGGAAGAATCCTGTTATCATGAATGATCTCCAGTCTAAGCTTTCTCATCTACCTCCCGAGGAAAGGCAGGAGTTTTCGACATTACTGCAGGAGTACCCGCAAGTGTTCCGTGCCACTCCAGGAAGAACCACTGTGTTGATGCATGATGTCGATGTTGGAGACGCAAAGCCAATTAAACTGCCTCCTTACCGTGTGAACCCAGTGAAAGTTCCTCTCATCCAGAAGGAGCTTGGCTACCTGTTGGACCACAAGATGATTGAGCCCTGCCAGAGCGAGTGGAGTTCTCCTGTCACTCTAGTCCCTAAGCCAGGTGGGTCACAGCGGCTTTGCATCGACTATAGACGTGTTAATCAGATAACCAAAACAGACACTTACCCTCTCCCTCGTGTGGAAGATTGCATAGACAAGATCGGAAATGCTAGGTACATAAGTAAGTTTGATTTGTTAAAGGGATACTGGCAAGTACACTACCTATGACTGAACGTGCTAGGGAGATCTCATGTTTTGTAACACTAGGAAAGACTTTTGCATGTTCTGTAATGCCATATGGTATGAAGAATGCACCAGCCACTTTTCAGAAGCCCATGAATGTTGTAACAGAGGGTTTGGCAGGGTGTGTTGTTTATATTGATGATGTATTAATCTTCAGTGACAACTGGAAAGATCACCTATGCCATGTCAGTAAATTTCTTGAGCGTTTGGTTCAGGCTAATCTTGTAGCTAATTTATCAAAGTGTGAGTTTGGTCAAGCTAAAGTTCAGTACCTTGGGTACATAATTGGTGATGGACATGTTGCACCACCAAGAGCTAAGGTTCAGGTTATAAGTGATCTTCCCAGACCTAAAAGTAGGAAAGAGCTACAAAGATTTTTGGGAATGGTAGGTTATTACAGGAGATTTGTTCTTAACTTTTCAATTCTTGTATCACCACTTACAGACCTACTGAAAAAGGGAGTTAAATTTGTCTGGACCGATAACTGTGAATCCTCTTTCAACAAACTTAAAGCTATCCTATTAAGTCAGCCAGTGCTCGCTACTCCAAATTTTGCTAAGCCTTTTAAGATGGCTGTTGATGCAAGTGATACAGGAGCTGGGGCTGTTTTGCTGCAAGAGGATGATCAGGGTATTGAACACCCTGTATCTTATTACAGTAAGAAGTTCACTCCACCTCAAAAGAACTACTCAACTATTGGGAAAGAGCTTTTGGCCTTGATTTTGGGTTTACAGCATTTTTCATTTTATTTGTGTTCTGGTTTTGACCTCATAGTCATTTATACCGATCATAACCCACTGAAATTCCTTAGTAAGTTTAAAGATAAAAATCAGAGATTGACAAGATGGAGTCTACTTCTTCAGGAGTATTCATTAGACCTACAACATGTCAAGGGGAAAGAAAATGTTATTGCAGATTGCTTATCTAGACTTTAGACAGATTGTTTTAGAGTAATAAGAAATTTCCTTTGTAAATTTCTTTTTTCTTTGTGGGGAGGTGTTACATAGCCTATGATTTCATCATCCTTTGTGTAATTCTAACGTACAGTATGCTGCATGTTTGATCACGAGCGTGTTCTACCTCACTCCCCCCTTCTACCCTTATAGTAGAGTAAGTCGTTCTTTCTCTTGTTCAGAGCAGGAGTGTCAACTCTTTGTCCCCTGTGGCTTCATTTGCGCGTCCTTCTTACAAGTTGTATCAAGCTCTGCCGGCCCCTATATAATGAGCTCAGTCTCTGCATATGGCCACTTAGATCAACTCATTTTGCTCACATCTCTGTCCTCCCCAAGTTATTATTGTGAGTGCTCAGGAAGTCTCCAACCATCTAGCAGTTGTGTAATTTGAGTATAAGTGTTATTACATTTTGTTCTTGTACTGTATAGCATAAGATGTTGATTTGTAGACCTAGTAAAGTTTTTGTAATTCATATTGTCAGCCAGTGGTAATAACATTTTGTATCTGTAATAATATATCTTGCGTTAACTGAGCTTTATCCAGTGGTTTCTCATTTTATCAGGGCTGACTTAGATAAATTTACTCATGCTAATTTCGTGTTAATAGAGGCTATTGCAGTTAGTCATATATTTAACCTGTTTTTTGCCATTACATTATCCTTATGAGTCCTGAATGTTTTGTTGTTAGTTTGAGCATTAAACTTTAACTTGTAATTTTACCTAACTCTTGTGTTTTGAACCTGGAACTTTACGGGACAGTAGTGATTTTTAGTATTCTCACTTAAAGTGTACATTATCTTTCTCTGTTCCGTAACAATATATATATATATATATATATATATATATATATATATATATATATATATATATATATATATATATATATATATATATATATATATATATATATGAGACTGAACAATGTCGATTCTCTATTGTTCCTTCCTCCTGATATCGCCTAATCCACTGTTTAACGCTTCAGCTTACACAAAAAGTTTACAGTACCTTCAAGATTTTCTAAAAAAAATGGAGATTGTGCCATCTTTCATCACCCTGGTAGTGTGATGCATATTGTTTTCCCTATTATTACCAAGGCATGCACTAGGTCTGCTTGATGATTTGTTGTAAGGTGTAAGATGAAATGGTCAGGCGACCATAGCCTGACCAAACGTGGTTCACATTTCGTCTCTCGAAAACGGTAATTCTCGAAAATCGATGTTAAGTCTTCAGACCTTCCTGGGTTCATTTATACTGTCATCCAATTAGCAGCAAATATGACGCTTTTAAAAGTCAGACTAGTTAATCACCAATGTCTAATTGGCAAAGCTCTCATAATGTTTCATATGTTATAAGTAATCTTCGGACAAATTCGCAACACAACTTTTGTCTTTCATCGAACAGTTGATTAAAAAAAGAAAAAAATATAAAGGTGCACATTTGGTGGGAAACCATCTGACACCAAGGACAATGAGTACTGAAAAATGCCCAGTGATTTCATCCAATGTTGGTGAACTATTGTTGTGGATGTCATGTAATGCTTGCCAGTGAATTTCGCTGGTGGGTACTGTTTCCAAAGGCACATTCAGATGATGATAGATTTTTTTTTTTTTTTATGCTTCGGATGTTGTATTGGTTTATGTCTGTCTGTCTATTGCTCTATTGTCACACGCCTTAGCCCGGTAACAGATGGCCATAAACAAACCGCCACCACCCTGCCCTGCCCTCTGCCATTTGGCTGTCCTCCCTCCAACTCGCATATCCCTCTCTCGTATATCTCTCCACTCTATCCCTCCTTCTCATTCTTGGCCTCCCCCTCCTCCTCTCCCCCTCCACTTCACTCACATACTCTACACTCTTCTTGTCAGTCTCTCATTGTTTTGGTCATTTCGGATATCACTGGCCCCCTTCTGCACCACAAATTTTTGCTCAACTGTATCTATCATATAAGAATGTGAAGGTGTAACGTGGAAAATATATTGCTAACCCCTGAAGTTCGGATGACGGACACTGCCATACAAAACCGGTGTTCAGGGTGGTTCAGATGAGAGACATGCAGTAGATGCTTTGTTTTTCCCGCCAGCGTTTGAAGTTCTACCAGTTATCTATGATGCCCAGTGCATGACATAGGCATATAGGGGGCGGGTGAGCTAGCCAGTCTTCATCGAGAATCGAGAAGGATAGGAACGATGATTTCTGATTCCTTATAGTCCCATTCGCTTGCTGCCACGAGCAGGCGGGCTAGCTCCACCTCTGCCTTGTCTCCTACTCGTGCAGGGACGGGGTTGAGTGTTAGTTCGACCAGGATAGTTTTAGAGCGAGAGTATCGTCATTAACGAGTGGAAAGAGGACATCAGAGAGTGTGAGTTACTACATAGAGTGTACAGTGACATGTCCTGGTCACCCTTTACGGTCCCCAGCCTCTTTCCCATAGCCTTCGGGACGCCTTTGCGTCACCACCCTCTTACCACAATCCACATCGCCCCAGCCTGACACTTTGAAAGTATGTGGAAAGTGTAACTTATATAGTTTGTATTATTTTGTACATGAAAATGAAAAAAAAAAAGTGGCATAGAAAAATGAACAATTTCTTCTGTATAGAGAACAAGTGTTTACGTAAGTAAGGACTGATATTCATTTAGAGACGTAAGAAAGCAGAAATTATATGCTGTTTACGTCAATATCCGTGTATTCTATGGATATTGGTATACGTAAGCTATAGAACAGCAGTTCTCAAATTTTTCGGGTCAGGCCTCCTTAGCCTCGGCCCGCATCTTCACACACCCCTCCCTCTGCCTCGTGCCATTTTCTTACTCTAAAGTTCTAAACACTTACGAGTATTTCTGAATTATTGTCGTCATTATTATTACCTCAGGTTAAATTAATGTTAACCAAGTTAAATACAGGCAGAATTAGCTATTCTGCAATCCATTATCCCCCTTTTCGGGGGATGTGGGGGGGGGGTGAGGGATGTTTATAAAACCAGGCACTGCAGCCGCCAGGTTTGGTGGCACCACGTGAAGGTGTCCCTCTCCTACACCTGTCTCATTCAAGAATGGTAAACAAGATTCCTCTTTTGCCTTTAAATTATTTTGAAAGTAAGACAAGAATATGTAAGCAGCTGGATAGTCCATTAAATATTTTGATGCTCATATTTTGCTGGAGATTTTGAACGCAGGGCATCGTGGTAGAGAACGTACTGCAGATCATCGTAGCGTTCAGCTTTTTAGCAGTATTTTGTCCTGAGTTCGTTTTCGTTCATTTAAAGATTTCCTGCACCTATAGTGCAGGCCGGGCCATACATTAGACCGGTCACTGGGGTATGGGCAGATTAAAAAATAATAAGGGGGAAGACAGGGCCTGGGGATTGCCCAGCACACACACCCTGTCTCCTGACTGGCTTTGTGGTGTGTGTGTGTTGTCCTGAGTGCAAGCAGTATGAAAAAGGTGTCCTCACAGAGATAGGTGTATGCAAACATCGCTGGATTATTAAAAAATACAAAACTAACATCATTCCTACTAAAGAGAGATCATAAACACGACCAAATGGTCAGAAAATTCATCCCGTGTATATGACTACTACCACATGGTCATGAGGAACACCACACAGTCATTAACCCCCACCACTTGTCATGGTTATAAATACCACTGCATGATCAAAAGACACCAAAGGGTCACAGCCACTACCCCCTGGCCATGAAGCATCACATTGTGGTCGCAAACACCATTTAGAAATACTGCCATTTGATTATTAAAAAAAAAAAAAATTACCTAATAGCCATTAACATCATCACTCGGTCATAAACACCATATCATAGTTATAAATACTAACCCAAGACCATAGTCATAACCGCCAGTTCATGGTCTTTAACAGCACTGCAGGTTCATAAACACCACAGATGGTTTTAAAGGCCACAGAATATTTACGGTCATGACACTGAGCTCTATCATATGTAGAGACTATATCGGCAGCAAGCGTGTGACTTTGGCCGCCAAGTTGAAACACTTCACTAGTCGCCTCCACCATGGTAATGCAATTGGAACACCGTTCTTAGCTTGTGTCTCTGTTTCGTTGTTGCATCCATAAGCTGCACAGTGGACCATGGCACTATATTTTAGTTGCGCAGTGGACCGTGACACTATATTTTAGCTGTACAGTGGACTGTGGCACTATATTTTAGCTGCACAGTGGACCGTGGCATTATATTTTAGCTGCGCAGTGGACCGTGGCACTATATTTTAGCTGCACAGTGGACCGTGGCACTATATTTTAGCTGCGCAGTGGACCGTGGCACTATATTTTAGCTGCGCAGTGGACCGTGGCACTATGTTTTAGCTGCGCAGTGGACCGTGGCACTATATTTTAGCTGCGCAGTGGACCGTGGCACTATATTTTAGCTGCGCAGTGGACCATGGCACTATATTTTAGCTACGCAGTGGACCACGGCACTAAGTTTTCCGGATTCATCAGCTGCTTTCAAATGGCGCGGGCGTCAGGTGTAGTGCATAAACACCATCAGTGCCACCCTGGGACCCTGGTTGCGGGCACAGAAACTACTCGGCGCTACCCATGAGACAACCCCTCCACATGACAGAGCTCAGTGGGTAATGATCATAAACGCCAGCACATGCCACGGTCATAAACATTACTACATGATCACTAACATCACCATCGTCAAAAACTCCACCACACAGTCATGGTCTTAGCCAACATGGTCATAGCCACAAACACTAATCAAATGGTTAGAAACAAATTACAATAAAACAGCACCTCAAACTCAAAAACATGAAATCAACATAAGCTTGTTCGTTTTCATAATCACCTCAGCATGATCGTAAAACCACACCAGACAGTCACAAACACCAAATTACATGTATTTTCGTATACCTTTTTTTTGTCAAGTTACCCTCACGTTACGAAATAAAAGTATATGCCAATTTGTATTCTTTTAGTTTACAGGCTTACCAATAGTTTTTTTTTTTTTTTTTTCACAACATTAAGCATCACTCAGGCAAAGAAATAAACATGTTAATGAGAGAGATAGGAAGCTGTAACCTGTAGGCGTGGCGAGCAACTGGGACTTGATTAAGAAATTATAAACAAATACCGGTAGTGAAAATGCCAGGGCTGATTTATTTACAGATTATGAATGGAAATCAACCTTTGAATGTTCAAACTTTAATAAACATGGTGAAGTCCATCCCTTAATGTAAAACTTGATGATATTTTAATCTTCTCTTGAAACGAGGTGATCAAACAGACAGACAGACAGAAAAAGAAATAGGAAGGTGAACAGATGACAACAGAGAAGTAGAGAAACCATCTCATTCAACTCATTACACGGGTACAAAAAAAAATGTGCTTTGAAGGCTGGAGCTAAGACAGAATATGAATACTAAATATTAATCAAAGGTTCATCGAGAACACACACACACACACACACACACACACACACACACACACACACACACACACACACACACACACACACACACACACACACACACACACACACACACACACACACACACACACACACACACAAACACACACACACACACACACACACACACACACACACACACACACACACACACACACACACACACACACACACACACACACACACACACACACACACACACACACACACACACACACACACACACACACACACACACACACACACACACACACACACACACACACACACACACACACACACACACACACACACACACACACACACACACACACACACACACACACACACACACACACACACACACACACACACACACACACACACACACACACACACACACACACACACACACACACACACACACACACACACACACACACACACACACACACACACACACACACACACACACACACACACACACACACACACACACACACACACACACACACACACACACACACACACACACACACACACACACACACACACACACACACACACACACACACACACACACACACACACACACACACACACACACACACACACACACACACACACACACACACTTATTCAAGCCACTTTAATTTGTCCTCAGGGTCCTCATGGCCCCCAGATTGAGAATGACTGCTCAAGAAGGTAAGGAAAATTATGGTGCTGAAAATAAGTGTTAGGAACAAGACTGTACAGTGACTTTGTATCATCTGGTATGGAAAAAAAAAAAAAGTAGTAGTGAAAAGTGAGTGACCTATCGAGACAAGTATTATTCACTGGCTTTGTATCGTGTAATTGCAATATAGTGCAATATATGTGCAAAATGGTTTTGTGTCATAGTAAACTAGTAATAATTTAGTGCAGTTCCTGTAAGGCAGTAGGAACTTATCCATGTAAGTGACTTATCTACTTCAGAATTGGGAATATAAAGAAAAGTATGGGTATGAAAAAACGAGCTCAGATGACAACGAAAGTGACCTAGTAATACAAGTACAATTGTTAAAATAACCAACAATTTATAAATTTGTGATAAGCCTGTTGGGATGTAAGAAATTAGTTAAATAAGTGCTTTAGAAAATAAGAAAAACTAGGGTGTAAGGAGAGAAAATGGACTCAGGGATAACTAAGATCTTACAGATAACTTATTCACAGGACAGTGAAAGTGATGCTTTGCGTCAAGTAATACAGGCCTGCAGCCAGACTTTTCGAAAATGCGTGGGTGGGGGGGCGTTTCTGCTGCATCTGGACTTGCCTAGCATCTGGCTGGTCAAAGGTCTGCTGCATGCTTGCTATGGGGGACTGGGTGTATGCATGAGTGATGTTGAGAAGCAGCACAAAACTTCTGAACAACAGAGAGTGATTCTTTTTACACTGATAGTAAAAAGCAGACCGCGAGAAAATTAACTTTTAGGCAGGTGGGGGGGGGGGTCGTTCGACCCTCGACCTCCCACCGCCCCTGGCTACGGGCCTGTAATGTGTCATAAACCTTGGAATTTCTTTTCTCTTTGCCACACATACAACGGGTGATGATTCATTCATGCAGTAATGACAGGGGCCATTGGAGAGGAGTGTTGGGGTCAAGTGGAACAAGGGGAAGTGTAAGCGAGCACTGGCAGGGAATCCCCCACTGGCAAGGCAGGTGTGCTGTGCAGCCCATGAGGTGTTGCCGGCTAACTCGCCAGCTGGTGTGGAAACAGCCTCGCACGACCCCCGAAATTTCCTCCATTTTATCGCCTCCTACCTCCATTACGCCTTCACTTACAGACCTTGGGACACTTACAATGGAAAAAGAGGGATTGGTGAGCATTATAATCTTTAACTAAAACTTCTAGGTGCTATAGTTACGGAGCTATGATTGGTTGCAAATAGACTACTTCTGACAAAAAAGCTCATACAGGAAGGGCCTAGTTCACCAAACCACCGAGCATTAAGGGTTGGAAGAAGGTATATGTAAGCTGTCGATGCCACTGAGAATACGGCTATTTGTTAAGGAGGGTTTAAAGAACAGTATGAACAAGATATCAGGGTATTTATGTCATCATTACAACCCTAACACCACTGATGGAAATAAAGTGTTAGAAGTAAAAAATAAGACACAGGAACGCCACCAATGTATAACGTTAATCCCACTAATATCAATAAAGTGGACAACAGCCAAAACGAGAAAAATGAACACCTCAAAAGTGTAACACAAATCCCAGTGACATAAATGAAGCGAGTGTGATCCAGACTGACCAAATTCAACACATCAAAAGCACAACCCTGATGCCGCTGTAAGTCACGGCGCGCGACTCTGAGGTTATTATCGTGCCCTGGCAACCTACCATTCAAAAGTGCTTCTGATTTCGTGTATAATATGAGACGCATGTGATTCGTGTATAATATGTTTGTGTATAATAATCTTCGTGTATAATATATTCTTGCATAATAGCATGATTCGTGTATAATATTATACGATATCGGACGCACTTTTGAATGGTAGGTTGCCAGGGTACAATAATGACAACCTCAGAGTCGTGCGCCGCGACTTAGAGTGCAGATGACGCGAGTGGGATCAAGAATGAGGAAAAACAGACAACTGAGACACTGGGGAACTATCGTAACAGAGTGCCTAAAATCCTGATAAATATAAAAATATTGGTGTTAATGTAATGAAATGTTCTCCCATTGCTCTTATTTAATATATATTTATTAATCTATCGATCTGTCTGTCTATCTGTCATCAGTCTATCTGCTTATCTATCTATCTATCTATCTATCTATCAGTCTATTTATCTCTCTATTTTGCTACCACCAGACGATTTTACGCAGCTATAAGATTTTTTTTTAATTGCAGAAGTAACATCCAGCCTTCACAAACCTCTTCACTGCTTGAGATCCTTCCATTGTGGAGAAAAAAGATAGTTTTGAAGCAAGAAAAAAATAATGAAAAACAGATTCAAGGGTTTAAGAACTTTGTTATTTATCTTAGTGCAAGGATGAAAAAGTGTAGTGCTCTTTCTATACACTTCTCAGTCCACTTTCTCCCCTGGAACACTCAGAAACAGGACTTGGCAAAGGTAGGTCAGTTTACCTGTGGGGAAAAAATGCGTTTTAGCCATCAAGCATAGTGTGGGTCTATAAATATTAAAATTCGTTTAAAGTTAACTGTTTTATTAATAAGTTGGTAATGGATATTTACCTATGCTTACGTTAAAGTTGCTTGTGATCTGTTATAAAGAAATAAGAGTCAGTGCCTTTACTTTCTCATATCCTAAATTCTAAGTTATATGCATATTTTTCATCATCACTTTCCTAACCCCACTACCGTGTTACGATACGAAAATGGTAAGAGCAACACACGGGAAACTCAGCTGTGAATAATTTTGGCTTCATAAATGACTGAAACATATAACTTTACCAACGTCCTAACCCTGCTGCTATAAATGTGAATGGTATGAGTGAAACACGTGTATGAAAAAGTACAGCCAAATTCATAAGTCGTGCGACATCACTGTAGTACCCTATACCATTGACAGGGGGCGCTAAAAATCAGTGCCTTACAGGGTGGGTGCAGCTAAGAGGTGGAAAGAGTGGGGGGCATGCAGTGGGAGAGGCAGCGGTGACTGTGTGTGTGTGTGTGTGTGTTGGAAAGAATGCCTGCACACGCCTGACGTTGTTGTCGTTGTTAATGCCTAACCCGACCATTCTGGCCGAGCAAACATGACTGAGGTGAACTTGATAAATTTATGCTTTACAATATATCAGTATAAGAGTTCTGAACATATTTCTTACGTGGTGATATAAATTAATTGTTTCACTTTTAAATCATCTTATGACAAACATATAGCATTTCTACCTCTGTATAAGCTATTGTTATAAACAAACAAGTACCCAGCCTCTGCCAACCCCTATCTTTAGTCTTCACCTTCAGCTTCTTTGGATCACCTCCGTTCTTCCCTCCTTCCTCTGGACATACCCTACACGACCCCCTCCCTTTTCTTCACCTTCTCATGACCACAGCATCATCCAAGCTACATTAGTGTTATCCATTCGTATGCCCAGTCTGCAAACTGTCTAGCCATTTGCAGTAAATCAGATACACTGTAGGTCAGGCAAGGGTCAATGGTGAGTAAAAGTGGATATCTTCTTTATGTCCACTCTTTCGTAGTTTTCCGTAGCATGGACTGATTCGATGGGGCTTTACTACCGTAGTTTGACAGAATCGAAACGAAGTATTTCAGTAGCGTTTACATGATGACGGATTTTTTTTCATTATATGTAATTACAATATTTATATTTCTTATCTTTAAAAGGGTATCATTAAATTATTATATACAGAAAAATATAACAATCTAAGAACGTAATACTGATAAATCTACCAATATAGGCTACTGCTACCCTACACTGCAACCTAAATATACAAATAGTTCAACCTACGTAGTACGCTTACACTAATGGCTAAAATATTTCGACCAACAGACCACCATCGACTGCAGATATGTAATGCCTTTCTACATAACACACTTATTCTCATCACCTGCTCTCAGTTGAGGCACATGTGTTAATAATATAAGGAACATCAATACCCTTACTATAAGAACTGACGCAAAACATTTATGTACAAGAAGTGAAATACCTCGCCCAACTGAACACCATCGACTGAAAGTCCCCAATACCTGTCTATATTACACACTTGCACTCATCAGCGAGGCACTGGCAGGTAAGGTACGTGGTTTATTACAGGGAACATCAGTATAAGAAATAGAACTGTCAGAAGCAGGAAGTATGTCAAATACAAGTGTCAGCCCTGATAAAATTGTAATATAAAAACATATATACACTCAGTAAAAACCGTAACCAACAAGGCAAGGCAGCGATTTGTGTGGCACGTGTCAATGGTATAGAGTACTAGAATGATGTTGCCCGACATTTGAATTCCAGTGTACTCAAGTTGAAAAGTTTATCTTGCGCACACATACACCATGACAGTGTATATGCCAAGCCATGTCGGTAAATGAAAAGACAGTATCGTGAATGACAAGGAAAGCACCCAAACATTTCACCAGATTAAAACATGCGACCGTCGAATTTGCAGCTAGGTTACTCATTCAGCGGAAAAATATTTGTTTACTTACTCATGGGTCCTGAGCACTTCTGTGACAGGTCTTGTCTGTTAATGAAGAGGTAGTAGACGGGCAGACCAGAGAAGACCAGAGCTAGTGAGATGGCACCAGAGACAGGGTCATAGATGAGGGGGAGAACCACCAGAAACAGCTGTACCAACGCATACACCACAGGCAGCACCAGCCATACCTGCAGGAGAAGAAGCAGGTGATGATGATGATTATAATGATGACGTGAAATGAGAAAAGGAGGGAGAGAAAGAGAATGAGGAGGAGGAAAAAGAAGGACGCTTAGATTATTGACACTCACTGTTTATTAAGTCTGAATCTCCCTCACACCACGACACTCAACCACTGAGTTTACAATCCAAGTCCCTATTTCAGTTCCAGGTGCAAACAAGTTGAGATAACGACCCTGCCAAAATTTCTCAATGCCTGAACTTTTGTTTACACCATCACCTACACCTGGGAAAGAAAGGGCGGGCGCGCGCGCACGCACACACACACACACACACACACACACACACACACACACACACACACACACACACAAAATCCAGCTCGAAAAATCCCACAAGCTAAGCAAATCGTCAGGAAAGAGCAAAAATGAAACCAAAATAACTTTAAGACAGTGAGGGGTTACGTAGGCTAATCGCTTTATGCTGTGGCACGTTATCAAGATGGAGTAAAGAATAATTCAGTCTGCCGCGTCAGCGTGAGAGTGGAATCCAGCAGAAAGCAGTGGTGTACGAGGTATAGCTGTTTCATTGCAACTCGTCCCCAGTTATTTAGTATTTATATTACACCTTAACTCTCTCTCTCTCTCTCTCTCTCTCTCTCTCTCTCTCTCTCTCTCTCTCTCTCTCTCTCTCTCTCTCTCTCTCTCTCTCTCTCTCTCTCTCTCTCTCTCTCTCTCATCAGTAACATGCAAGGGGCTGCTGATGTGTAATGTACCAAATAAATGACAGACGAAGATGCGCTAATAAAGATTGCTCCAAAGCCACTCAGAATGTGATCTATAATTCATTGCAGATTCTCCTAGAGTGTAGGCCAGGGTAGTTCTGTGGTGGTAGTAGTAGTGGTAGCAGTAGTGGAAGTAGTAGTAGTAATAGTGGAAGTAGTAGCAGTAGTAGTAGTAGGTGTGGTTGTTGTGTTGCTGTTGTTCTTGTTACTGTTGTAGGTTCATTTGAAACTTGAACCCAGTGGACTGCAGGCCAAAACTGCCCTTAAACCTCTCTCCATCATCCTCTTTTAGATGGATAGGGAGGGGACTAAGGGACGTTTGTATAACCAAGGACTGCTCCAGCGTCCGGTTATATCGGTACCACCACGTGAAGGCGTCCCTCTGTTGCACGTAGGAGGGGGTAAAAGCTGGGAGGACACCCAGTTTCATTGCTTTCGGGACACTACGCATCTCAGTGATAGACAGGATGCAAGTAACAGTAAGACACATGACAAAGCGTGACCCAGTGAACCGACTTATTTCAGCTTTTTTTCCTACTTAACACGATTTCACACTAAGGGTGAAAATGTTCTATCTTTAAAACACAGTTGACATCAGAGGCTGTGCTCATAAAGACGCCTGTGCTTGAGGTGTGAATGAGATTACTAATGCTTACCTTCTGCTTCACCCAAGTTAGTTATTAAACCCGCGCTCGCCATGCCAATGCAGGTATTATGCTTTACTTCATGTGTGTGTGTGTGTGTGTGTGTGTGTGTGTGTGTGTGTGTGTGTGTGTGTGTGTGTGTGTGTAAAGAAAATAACTTTTAGTATTTACCAGACTTAATCCAATTCTGGTGGATGGATAAAAGGGGAGCAAAGGGGCTGACCTATTATTTTTCGAACACTATGTCAAAGGTCATGGCAGGCTGGCTATAAGTCTGACCTAGCAAATTCAGTTTAGTTTTCATCCAATTTTGACTGAACTTGGTGGAAGCGCTGAGGATAATACGAAATCGAAGAGGTTTTTTTTTTTTTTCTTGAACACTCAGCCAAAAGTCAAGGTCATGGGACAAGGTCAAAGTTCGATCCGTAAGCAGATGTGTGAAAAAATAAAAACAAAGTGTTGATCTGACTTAGAGATCACTTGGTGGAAGGACTGAGGCGTGGCGATGACCGGATAGGTCAGAGGTCAAGGTCACAGGACAACGTCAAAGCAGATAGCATTGATCTGACGGGAAAAGGTTTAAGAGTCAGGCAAAAATGAAGTAAGTCGACATTTAGAGTAGCATTCGGGAAAGAGATGACGTAACGAGCCACTGACTGTAATTATTTAGCAGTACAAATGAGTTCTTCAGTCACCAAAATAGTGTGGCCGAAGCAAGAAGGAACATAGCACAGAAATGACCAGTGACGAGAAGGGCTGCTGCTTCACCTTGTATAAGTGTAATTATGACACAAAATATAGGCTAATCTACTCGCAAATAATGATGTTAAGATTTGCTGTGGTTGTCAGGATCGGGATAAATTAATGCACTTACGATCAATTTCCTGTCGTTCCTGGGGTTTTCATTTGCAGGAGGAACGAGGATGTTCTACAATCTTCCTCTTTGTCCTGTTCTGTGTTCATGAAGAAATCTTAAGTAACGACGTGAACATTACGGCAGGTTAGTAACTGTTTTCTGCAGGAAGATCAAGGAATACAGTACAACATCTTCCCGTGTCTAGTTCATATTGTAAATGCCTATTCAAGTTATGACGGGGAAACGACCGTAAATATATCTGAGTATCCTACTCCAGGGTAAGATATATAACAGGTACGTGTGAGTTTTGCCCAACATAATGTTAAAATATCGACACTGGTAATTACTTCCGCCAACGAAGTTGTAGAAGATTATGTATTCACCAATGTTTGTTTGTTTGTTTGTTTGTTTGTCCACACGATATCTCCAAAAGTTCTCTGACTTTCAATGAAATTTAGTGAAAGAATGGGCCATGGGCCAAGAAAGAACTGATTAAATTTGGGGGCGGATCTGGATCCGGATCCGGTATTTGCTAAGATATGCTCTCTCCAAGTGTTTTCTAGTCTTTGTTATGATTGGATGATGGATGGATGAATGTAGTATTAACAAAAATTGCATTTAAAACAAAAAATATCGTGTGAAAATAACTTTTACATCACGTCAAGTACTTGCTAATCAACATTAGGCTTCCATTTTATCATAAATTAGGAAAGTACAAAATTGAAGCCAGTCAGTCTTTTCACAGTGTTCGAGAAACTTTTTATTACTTTCCTTTGTTGTGGCTAAATCGAGGCGTAACATCGTTCAGCAAGTACTTGATAGTCTGTCAAAGCTATTTTCACACGATATTGTTCTATTTTAAACGCGACTTATGTTCATACTGAGAAATTATCAACGTCGATAATTTCAGCTTGCATGGAACCCAAATGTCGCTACATCAATGACCACTGCTCGTCTGAACTGTTTGCTTGCATCCTCCCCTTCATCACCGCGGCAGAACAGCACCCGTCTGGCAACAAACCCTCACCCGTATTCTGTCCAGCTCTTTAGTGGAAGAGTTAACCCGTACTTACAGCCCTTCATGTATGCAACAGGTCAACTCTGGAACTGTTTTCCCCTGTTTGTATTTGCTTGTTTTTGACTTCCTCCAGGTATCTCAGAGTAATGGATCCTGGATTTGGCTCATTTTATTTTATTTTTATTTATTTATTTATTTATTTTTTTGGGGGGAGAGGAGGGAACAACCTTGCGTGCCTGTAGCCTTTGGTGCCTTCTTCTTTGCATTAAAAAAAAGTGACTAATAGGAGTATAAAGAGCAGTTTGCTTACCTTGTATGGTCTGTGTCTGTGGGGCTGAGTGTACCTGAGCCACAGGAGTCCGCACACACAGCCCAGGGTGCTCAGGGTCATGGCCAGTGTGACGTAATTGATCAGCTCACGCATCCCAGACGTCAACACCATCAGCAACGCCAGCAGACACTACCAGGTATTCAATATGGACGGTGGGTATTAGTGCCGAAGTAGTGACATGTGAAGGTGGGTGGCATGTAGGAGGGCTGGTGGCCCTTTAGAGAATGGGTTATAGCAGTTATCTTTCTTCACAATTTGCACGTACAGCAACACAGCGAAAGTAGCGTGTATTCAATATGGACGGAAGGTATTAGTGTCGAAGTGGTAACATATGAAGGTGGGAGTCATGTACAAGGACTGCTGGGGCTTAGACATAAGAAGTAACAATTAGCCTTTTCGCATTTCTCAGACACTTCAATACAAAGGCAATATCATGAATTCAGTATAGACGGTGAATATTATTGGCCAGTACTGGGCTCACTGGCTAATAACCTTTGCTGTAGGTGTTAAGATGTAGAGATTGGAAAAAAAAAAGTGGAGAAATGATAAAAGCAAGAAGCACAGAAGCAAAAGAGTATTTGTGATGGGAGGAGATTTATTGTTCTGTATCCATTACTACATTCCACCAGCTATGCTAACAAACTGTACAGTGTGGAATGTAGTAATGGGTGGTTGAGTTTTATTTTACACATGATGCCACTCAGGGACGAACAAGGCTGGTCATCCTCAGCCTGCAAGCCGGTAGTGAGTATACTAGCCCCTGGCCCCTACGCTGCTGATGAGGCAAAAAAAGGACTGCATGATAGTTACAAAGACAAACTGGATGTGCTTCTGTGCCCATGAAGGATTTTCTTTGATGTGATGCGTCAGGGTGGAGGGTGACAGACATGCCCAAAATGTGAAGTGGACGCAGTGGAACACCAAGCAAATTTTTATTCCTGACTATTCATACTGGGTGAGATATATTAGCATACGAACATTGAATATAATGGCGGGCATCGGAGTGGCTTTGTCGACGTGTAGGAGGGAGAGGGCTTGTGGAAACTGTCCCCTTCTGGCCAGCACATAGAGAAGACGCGAGCGGGAGAGGATGCTGCCATTGAAGCTCCCAAACGTGGAACACATGATGAACACGGGCATCGTCCACGCCATCATCTTGAGAGTACGGTTGGCGAAGGTCTGGCAGGGAGAGTTGGAAAGGGTTTTATGAGGAAAGGGTAAGTGAAACAAATGATCTGTACTTTAAAAGGGGAAAGTGGATGGGAGTTGAGGTCAGAGAGTGTTGTGACATCCATATCTTTAATTTCCAGTCTTGATGTTCATAGTGTGTACTGTGAACGAAAGAATGTTAACGATATGTATAAAGTTTCATTCACTAAACATTGTATCAATGAGCGTACTTTCTAGCTGAAACGGGTAGCTGTAATAGGCGAGGACCCTTGGAGAAACATCTTTTTTCTTGTGGTACGGTGCAGACAAAGTTAAATGTAGAGTCGTGCCCCCGTAAACAACACATACGTCACTTGTACGTGCTTGACTCACGGCAGCAACTGACGTCCAGAGATGTAGATTCCTTAGTTAAAATTGTACCCTCAGTTTTGTCAACTTAAACATGTGTGTACTCGTAACCAAGTTTTGGCTTATCATGAAGATGTTTAAGTAGTAGTTTTTTGGTACTAAATTTTATAATTTTTAGACATGTTTGTACCTGAGAGCTAAATAATATCATATGGAAAACAAAGCAGTGACTACATCTGTGTATTATATGTACAGTGTATGTAAGGTCAATGGATAATCACTGTGATGTATATCAGTGTACAGTTGTGGTCAGTGAATATTTGTCTTTATCTGTCTACCTAAATCTATTTCAAGATGGGAAGGCGGACGGGTGTGGAGGTCCGGGGGAATTGTGTTGATGTGGATGTTGGTGAGGGTACTGAAAGATAACCTCTGAGATGATTTGGCCATGTGGAGAGGGTGGGGAATGAGACACTGATTATAACAGTGAATGTGGATGAGATGCGGGATGGGGAGGAAGACCAGGGATGAGATGAAGTGGAGAGATATGTGAGAGAGGATGAGTCTAAGTTGGAGATAGAGCAGCCTGATGATAGACAATGTGACATAGAGGCGATTTGTTTGTGCCCACCTCTTTCGGGATTAAGGTGTCTCGTTACTGATAGATATTTAGACGGAGATAGATAGATGGATAGATAGATAGATAGGCAGTGTGATATAATGTGTCATATGCCAGGTAGAATAAGAGGCTTTGAAACATGTTTGAAAATTATGTGTATTATATTTCAACATTTTCTTCCACGTTATTCATATCTTCTTAATATCGACAAAGCTTGCATCAGTTACACAAAAGAGGATGTCGCAAATTAAATCACTATGGAAGAGGTGTCACGATTTCCCCACCTCATCAGAGACACTTAAAATACTGCTTCGTGTGTGGAAAGGATGTTATGGAGAAAAGAAAACTGAATGTGGGGATTATGTGGAAACTCTATGCTGAGAGAAAGTTATAGATGAAATTACATATGTTTAAATGAATTCATGTGTATCGTGTGTGTAGAAAGGAAATTATATGTGAAAATTATTCGTGGATAGATACTTATGTGTTAATCATGTATGGCCAGATAATCGTGCGTGCAAATTATGTGTGTAAAGAAAATTATCTGGAAACTGAAAAAAAAAAAAAAAAAAATCTTAAAAGGAGGGGGAAGTAGAGACAATGCATAATTAGTTTCCCCCTCACAAAAGGAAAATAATATAGAAAATACTTGAGCATGACCATACAAACACGGACATGCCAGCACAGACATAGCAGCACTGCCATACCAACACAGACACACCAACACAGACCAGTACAGACACACCAGCGCAGAAACACCAGCACACACCATCAGGACCTACCAGCGCCACGGCCTCTGAAGCCACCATTTCTTCTGGGGTGAGGAGGACGAGGTAGGCTGCGTTGGTTAGGGTGTAGATCAAGGTGATAAGCAACATGGAGATCAGGATGGCCATGGGTAGGTTCCTGAAATACACGGCATAAATAGGGGGCTTATTTTTTTGGCTTAGATTAATAAAAGCCAAATCAACACGGATCTAATTTTCATCCATCACTGGGCTAGAAATACTGGTGAGCTTATAGGGAAAATGGTCTCCTTTGCACTGTAATTGGCCCTTACAGTGGACACCCGTCATGGAGTTAAAATTAATGATAAGATTATGGGAGAAAATGACCTCACTCTTACAAAACCCGGATTCTGTACCTGGTCACGTGTCGCTCCTTGTTTTTTGGCGAGGAACGAGATAACTGTCCTCCCCCAGCTGCCCTGCTCTGAATTTGGCCCCTGTGGACTTTTTTTTAATTATTTCCAAAGTAGAAATTCCCCCGGAAAGATCGCCGACTTTACGAGACAGAAGACAAAAGAAAATTCGCCAAGTGTACTTAACACACATTCACTCAAGTGCTTGTACAGTCGTGGTCATAAATAATCACGTATCCTCCTGTACCCCGTGCCTCAGGCTGGCTCATGGGTGGCAAGTCACGCTGGAGTAAGAGGGGCTGAGAGGGAGGGGCCAGAGAGAGAAGGGAAGGTGGGTGGGGAGATGAGTAATGGTGCGGGGGTTTAGTGAAGGAGGGGAGGGAGGCTAGGTATGGAGGGGGGGGGGAGAATGATATGCTAATTGGTGATCACATTATTTGCCTGTTTTCTTTCATTCAAGGCATGATATAAAGGAGTTAACATTCGGTAGATAATGCTGCATTACACCTTGTATAGTGGCGTCAGATAAAATGCTGTAGATAGTTGGTAATATCAGGGGCTGGCTCGATCGTGGGAGCCAGAGAACGAGACTATATGGGCTCGCCTCCTCCTGCACACCAAGGACGAGTGGGAGCTGTTTAGACAAAACCAGCAAACCATCAACAACATTGTTTCCACGGTGCCGCGAAAACTGGAAGAGGTTATTAAGGCAGGAGGCCACTGGACTAGAGTTATTAAGGCTTTCCTGGTTGTTTTGGCTTGACCAGTGTCGGTAAACATTGACATATACATATTTTGGGAGTTTGGGTAAGATTTTGTTTCATCTTCCTTCTAACAGCTTATGAGAGATATCGTTGTTATATCCACCCATGTGCACAGACATCAAATTTATTTACCTTTTATACACAAATATTTTAAATAGTCTTTTCATATAGAGATGTCATAAATTAGTTGACATGATGGTGACTGCATTGAGGGAGAATATAGCGAGAGGATGATCATATTTACTGTGGACACAGCCGTGTCAAAGGTTGCATATGATATTTAGCTCCAAAATTTAATTACATGTAATGGTAGAGGACGCTTCTTTTATAAACAAGTGCTCGTGGGCCCTTCAGGTCCCTCGCACTTGCTCCTGCGGAGGGCTCTCGCGTTTATGTGCTGCCCTAGTGTAACGTTGTCAGTTGGATTTTTTGCAGCTAACCAACTGATCGTGTTATTTGCAGCTTCGGGAATGGAACCCATGTTGTCCGAACGCAAGTCCGAAGTACACACACAGACACACGGCTACTCCTACAGTTTATTTCAGTTCTATTATGTATGGGCAAAAAATTCTACGGAGATCCTATGCTGGGCTCAGGGAGCAGCGTTTTTTGGCCAAATTGTGATCGCTCAGTAAATATAGTAAAAGTTTTTCATTTGTGATGGGGCCAAGTTTTTTCACATCAGCGATTTTTTTTTTTTTTTTTTTTTTTTTTTGTGCTAATTTTGGTGCGATTTGAATATGTGGTTTCGGCTGCCCAAAATACACACACACACACACACACACACACACACGGCTAGTGTTATAGTATATTAGACAAGTCAAGAAGGAGAGCAGTGGAAATGAGTTACTGGAGAGGAGCATGTGGAGCGACATGGAAGGACAGGTTGACGATTGAAGAAGTGAAGGAACGTTGTGGGGTGGATGTGGATGTGGTTGAGAAGATTAGGAGAAACACTCTGAGGTGGTTTGGACATGTGGAAAGAAAGGAGAATGAAAGACTGACTAAGAGGGTGTATGTAGATGAGGTAGAGGCAAGGAGAGGGAGGGAAAGACAGAGGATGAGGTGGAAGGATGGAGTTGATAGGTATATGAGGGAGGAGGGAGTGAGTTGGAAGGAGGGTAGTCAAATGGTGGGTGACAGAGCGACTTGGAAGCGTTTTGTCTGCGGCCACCCTTTACGGGATTAGGGCATCGGGATATATATATATATATATATATATATATATATATATATACACACACACACACACACAAGTGTTCGTAGGCCCTTCGGGCCCCTCGCACTTGTTCCTGCGGAGGGCTCTCACATTTATGTGCTGTTCTAGTCTAACGTTGTCATTATCGGCCGTCAAGGCGACATCGAAGGTCCCATGATGGTCCGTTTATGTGCTGTTCTAGTCTAACGTTGTCACTTGGATTTTTTGCAGCTAACCAATTGATCATGTTATTTGCAGCTTCGGGAATGGAACCCAAGTTGTCTGAAGGCAAGTCCGAAATACACACACAGACACACGGCTACTGCTATAGCATAATTATTTTAGTTGTAGCTATGAGAAAAAATTCTATGGAGATCCTATGCCGGGCACCTGGAGCGGAGTTGTTTGGTCAAAATGTGATCGCTCATTAAATATAGCAAAAGTTTTTCAATCGTGATGGGACCAAGTTTTTCACATTATCGAATTTTTTGCGATTTCTGTGCCAATTTTGGTGCGATTGAATGTGTAGTTTCAGCTGCCCAAAACACACACACACACACACACACACACACACACACACACACACACACACGGCTACTGCTATGGTATATTAGATTACGGAAATCAAAACCATCCAGATTCCACTCTGCATCAGAAGTCAAAATACACGGATAAACACAAATATCTGGTTCCGTACTAATGTTTCATCTGTCACGTCAGTATATTTTTCTCACAAGCCAGCCCTTGATATCACCACCTATCTAAGGCTTGTTATCTGACGCCGCTATACAAGGTGTAATGCAGCATTTCCATCCGAATGTTAACTTCTTTATATCAAGAAAACAAACAAATTATGTGACCACCACTTCGCATATTCTCCCTCCTCTACTTCCCCTCCCTCCCCTCCTTCACTCAAACTTCGTACCATCACTCGTTCCCCCACCCACCTTTCCTTCTTTCTCTGGCCCCTCCCTCTCAGCCTCTCTTACTCCAGTGTGACTTGCCACGCATAAAGGAGCCAGCCTAAGGCACGGGGTACCGGAGGATGGGTGACTATTTGTGACCACGACTGTACTTCGATAACTAGGTGGCTGGCGTGATGTGGACAGTGTTAAGGTCCTTTCACCGCAAGAAGTCCTTTCAGGGTGGGGCCCACCTGGTGAATCACCTCTAGCGATGCTGCCAAATCAACCTTAGTACATGCCTCTCTCTCTCTTATATCCCATCTATGTGCTATTTGAAATTGTTTTTTATATTCTGTTTATAATAAAGGAAGCTATAAAGTACATTGAGTATCACTTTTTAGAATTATAACAACGATTTGAATGAATTCTATGACACGTGGCAGTGCTTTTTTCCCATGTTCCCACGCCGAGGTCGGCGAGGGACCCAGGGTCAGAGAGAGGATTAGGCCTACAGGGGAAACCTCTTAAAAATAAAACGTGCCTAGACTTTTACCTCATAGGTGGTGTGGAAAAAAAGTTGAAAATAAATAATAAATATATACAATATACATACATATAAATATATATATATATATATATATATATATATATATATATATATATATATATATATATATATATATATATATATATATTTATATATTTATATACATATATATATATATATATATATATATATATATATATATATATATATATATATATATATATATACATATATATATATATATATATATAGAGAGAGAGAGAGAGAGAGAGAGAAACAGGTGGGATGGGGGTAGGTAGGGAGACAGTGATAATCCGATAATTGGTGGTCAAATTGGCAACGTCGCACTCGGGGAAATCCCAAATCTGCCACACCCTGAACGGACTTCTTGCTGCGAAAGGACCATAGACTAAAACTTAATGTCACCGCTAAGCAATACTCCCGTCACGATCACGCTACGCTGGCTTGTTGGTGCGCTGTGTAAAAAGTTATCTTTTTTAAGACCTCGTCCTTGAACATTACAGGTGAGCATTGACTGTATGGAGGGACCTTAAGGACGAACATTTAACTCTTTTCTGTACCCTTGGAAATTGATCGATTTCCCTCAAAACTGGGTTCCTTCATCCTTACCTGAATTTTAAGCTGTCCACTAAATTTGGTTCAAGAAAGATCAAAATTGTTTAAGTTGACCTTAACCTATGACCTTGACCTCTGATATACTGTTCTGAAAATACAGTTATTGCATCTGCGGCTAATTTAAAACACTTCCAAGTTTATCCAAATCGAATAATAATTGAGTTAAAGGCCGCACGTTTGATCTTGTTCTGTGACCGTGGTTCTTAAAGTGGGAGCCATGGCCCTTAAGGGGGTCACAACAGGATTTCCTTCGAGCCATAATGGGCTAGTGTAGGTAGTAAATCAGAGGGTGTCTGCCTTACACTCGGGTGAGGGGGCCACGTGTTTGTGAGGGGCTTGAGTGAAAGCTGAACGGGGAGCCACGAGGATGTTAAGATCCCCACAAGTGGGGAGTGAAGTGAAAAAGTTTGAAAAACACTCTAGACTCTGGCGATTGTTCTCGGAACTGAATTACTTCACCCTTTCCTGTCCCTCATCCCTACGACCACATTTGGTAAAAATATATCAAAACTGAGTTGGCTTTGTCGTATGTTTCTTTTGCCTCTAAATTAAACACTTGTTCCTCTGATGGTCCTCAGTCATTATGCCAAATATATATACCATACAGTTTTACATGTAATATTGCTAACCGACAGACGGATAGACAGATAGCCAGAACCAAATCCATAACACCCTCACACTTAGGTGCTCAAGAGGAAATATTTGAAAAACAGGATATGTCATCGGATGAAACTGGCTAATCCATTTATAGCGATGATATCCTATTCATTACCTCGGCCAGCGAGGCTGAATGGAGGTTACGTATTCACTCGCGTCTGTCGGTTTTGTAGAAGATACCGAAAAATAAAGTTACTGGATTTCAATGAAGTCTGGTGGATAAGTGGGCAGTGGGTCAAGGAAGAGTTGGTTAGATTTTTAGGTGAATCTCAACCCGGATGCAAAAGTAAATCATAAATTTTGTTGGTGTTGGCGGAGGTATGTGCTCTCTGAATCACCGAGGGCAGACTATGAACATAGATTAACACACCATGTGAGACTGAACGTATTCGTCAAGAGGAATTACTGCATTAAGTGGTGCCATGCACAACAAAACTCCCCCGACTCAACCACCTTCTAGTCATAGTCTCCCGAATATCTGTGACTTTGACTTCTCAAGGTCACTTAAGGTCAAATGTCAAGGTATCAAAAACCCACGTGGGACAGTCCTAGCATGTATTCAACATGGATGGTGGGTGTTAGCGCCGAAGTGGCGACATGTAGAGGTGTATGGCATGTAGAAGGACTACTGGGCCTTGGGAGCAGGCTGTGAAGCCTATGCCCAGAGTCGGACACATTAAAAAAAAAAAAAAAAAAAAAAAAAAAAATCAGGGAATAAAGGCATGCAAATAGACACAAATTCTACGACATGGCAGTGTGGCAGTCATGTCATGAGTACTACTAGATGTCTGTGTGGCATGGGAAAAGGCAAGGAGAGGTAGTGCAATGGATGCAATTTCGTCCGAGCATTTGCCATAAAAGTATCTGTAAAATAATTAACAGGAGACATATTCCTTCGTACTTGTTGTGGAGGTAGTCTGTAGTTGTTGGGTTGTTGATTATTCTTATGCCTTTATTTTGAAAATATCCCAGCTGTTTTAGTGCAACCACTCCACATCCATTTCACCTGGTGTGCAATAATCGATCTCAGGACGCACATAACTGTCGTAAGTTGCAGCTAACTGCTCGTCAGTGAAGAAGTTACGGATCCTGTGCAATAATCCATGTTTCTTTGTGGCGGTATTAGCAAGTGAACTGACGTTAGAGATCCAACTGAGAGCATTGTTAAGAGAAACTCTAACTTAGCCTAAATTGCCATCTCTTCACCTTCATGCTGAGTTGTTACAATAGATTAAAGCCAGAATATGATGTTAGCCATGAAGAAGTGACTATGGAAGAGAAGTAGAGCCATAACATTGTCTTTCTGCAAATAAGCTATGTGAGATAAGCTGCAAAATGACAAAAATTGAGCCACTTTAGAGTAATGAAGATTAAGTATTGTATGATATTCAGCATATGAATTATGGATTCTATCCTCTTTTCACCTTAATTTGGCCTAAATTTTCCTCCTGTTGCAACTTATTTCACATAGCTCAGTGGTGGAAAAAGGTACTGCTATGGCTCAACATCCTCTCCATAGCATTTCTTCCTGGTTAGCATTATATTGTAGTACTAATCTATTGTCATAACCCAGCATTGCAGATTGAGAGAGGGCAATTTAGGCCAAGTTAATGTAATAGGATTCGCCTGTACATATCTTACCTGTTCTTATTCTTTATTTCCTCCACCACGTGACAAATTTCCTCCCTGCCGGAAAAAAAGACATAATGAATCAGGCATCTTGATGGATAGACAAATAGACTGATTAAGATATAGATAGATAGATAGATGGACAGGCAGACGGTAGTAGTAGTAGTGGTAGTAGTAGTAGTAGTAGCAGTAATGGTGGTGATCGTAGTAGTAGTAATATACCTACTGTCAGGCAACTTGTCCCCTTAGCCCCGCCCCCTTCTCTGGGCTGCAGGTAAGGGGGCGGGACTAACAAGACAAGTTACGTGGATGCATCTATAGAAGAAGTAGTAGTAGGAGGAGTACTGTATTTGCAAACCCATTCTTATCTAGATGTGAACCCTATGGACTGCAGATTGAAATTTCACTCCTTTTGCGGCTCACCATCCTCCTTAAGGGAGATAGGGAAGGGGAGGTCTGTATAACTAGGCAGTGGATCCATCCGTTCATATCAGAGCCACCACGTGAAGGTGCCCCTCTACAGCACCTGTACATGGATGAAACCCCTACACACCTCTTTAGTTATTTTTTATACATAATTATAATCAGTAAAATAAATAAATACCGCACTTCAGCCTAATATTGGTTGTCATAATGTACTGTACTGTATTATGTTATTCAGGTGTTTTAAAAGCATAGGAACACCTACCTGATTAATAAAGGACTTAACATCAATCTGTGAAATGCCAAATTACAGTGACCTGTAGTCGGCCTGTTTTCATCTGACGGAACCGGGTCACACATCGTGAATACTAAGTCGTGACAGCAGAAAATCGGTGCCCCATAGTTATGATGTAAGCATGAATCTCCTTGGCTACCTGTAAAATTCGCCAGGTGGGGTGAAAGGGATTAAGGGTCTCTGTTAGATGAAAAGAAACCGACGTGGGACTGTGGGCTTCATTACACGTTTTCTTTGGTCATTTATCCTAGACGTACACCACAATATCCCGTCATTCATACTAAGTTGATATTAAGAGGGTATAACTAACACACACGAGAATGTTGACTTGTAATACCGGTAGGCAAAATGGGTAGCTAAGGAATACGTATTACGGAGTCTGCAAATAAAGTGAGAGTACAATTTTAAGTTTGAGAATCAGTACAGTAGATTGTCAAGGCGCATTCCTACCTACCTACACACACACACACACACATACACTAAAAAGCAGAGAATCGCTGATCAGAGATGCAGCAGACAAGAAAAAATGCATGATTATCTCAGGTTTGAAGGAGAGACACACACACACACACACACACACACACACACACACACACACACACACACACACACACACACACACACACACACACACACACACACACACACACACACACACACACACACACACACACACACACACACACACACACACACACACACACACACACACACACACACACACACACACACACACACACACACACACACACACACACACACACACACACACACACACACACACACACACACACACACACACACACACACACACACACACACACACACACACACACACACACACACACACACACACACACACACACACACACACACACACACACACACACACACACACACACACACACACACACACACACACACACACACACACACACACACACACACACACACACACACACACACACACACACACACACACACACACACACACACACACACACACACACACACACACACACACACACACACACACACACACACAGTTTTTAGTTTTTCTCCTCAACTGAGTTTGCCAACCTACCATCCACTGTACGCGAACAAACTCTGGTAGAAGGCAGAGCAGATGGCAGCAGCGGTCCAGTTGCTATCGTGGAAAGGGTTGCGATAATTCTCGGTGTGTCCATTGGCCAGGTGTTTAGTGCCGGCTGCTATGATCACCAACAGAGCCACCACCTTGCTCGCCGTGAACACCTTCTGCACCTTCACCGCCCACTTCACGTTCACGCAGTTCAACCACGAATCAAAGGCTAGTGAGCAGGGGTATTGTTTATGAGCTTTGAAATGCTGACTTATATACTTAAAGCTTGATGGTGTGTTTCATGTCCTAGTTTAGCTCCCTGGCCCATTTTCAAAAGCAGACTTGCAGAATTTACGTGCAGGCTGACAGTACAGATCTTATCTTAGTTTACTAGTGAGAAGTGATAATTTATATGAACTCTGAAGCAGACCTATATACGTGCAGCTTGAAACTGTGGTTCTCATTCTAGTTCAGTTCCCTGGTACATTTTGAGAAGCAGACTTACTGTATACATGTGCTGCTTGACAGTGTTTCCTGGTACTGCATTTGTATTTGCTAATTAACCTAAGCTTAAAACTTCTTTAGGGTTGATCGCATATACGCTTCTCTTCATTTAGATAACTAACAAACATTTCACTACGAAACCAAGCCGTTTTCTGTAACCCAGAAAATTGCATACTACGCTGGGTGGTAACCATATGACCAAATGAAGCCATTTGACATACCTAGGGCTCCAGTCTCTCGGGATTTATATTGGGAAGATCATACTGCCTCTCTGGTAATATCTGCTTCCAAGAGATTAGGTGAGCTAAGCTGACCCCGTGCCTTCTTTATCCTTGCACAGTTGTTTGTTTACAGGGGTTTTATTCGCCCCTGCGTAGAGTACAACTCTCATGTGTGGGGAGGCTCCCCACAATAGGCTACTATTCATCTCAACAAGGTAGAGTCAAAGGCTTTTATTCATATTAGCTCTCCTCCTCGTACTGGCTCCCTTCAACCCCTATCTCTTCATGGCACTGTTGCATCTTTATCTCTTTTCTGTCACACATTCAATGGTCACTGCTTCTCTGTATTGTAGCTTGTATTTCTCCACCACTACGGCGGGTGCATAGCACCTGTCTAGTAACAAACTCTCATCCCTTTACTTGCCAACTCTCTAATGCAAGAATTAACCATTCCTCCCAGTCCTTCGTGTATACAACAGGCCAGCTCTGGAACTGTCTTCCTCTGTTTGAATTTCCTACTGCCTATGACCTCCAATATTTTAAATGCAGTATGTACATCTCAAAATGAAATAAACGGGATTTTTTTTTTTTTTTTTTTTTTTTAGGAACAGTCTTGGGGGTTCTGGTCTTTGGATGTTTCTTCCTTGCATTAAACGGGGATCTTTGCCAGGTTAACATCAGAGCATGACCGGACGCAAGCTGTAGTTCTTTTTCCTTCACATGATTCTGATTCCTGCCGTTCTGTTGTATATTTCACGTAAGTCAGTAGCAGAATTTGAAAATTCTAAGGGCCAGTATTTTTTCCTTAACAATTAATTCATGAACAGCTTCACATTTTAATCTATTGTTATGACTCAGTAAGAAAGCTATTGTTATGACTCAATACAGAAGTTGAAGATATGGCAGCTTTAAGACGTGTACTCTCGTTGGTGAAGGAAGCTCCCTAACCCTCTTCCTAAACGACTTACAGTATTTTGCTTATTACTCTCCTCTACCCTCTTCTATTCCTTTAAATTACTCTAATGCCACCATACTCAGCACAAACAAGATATAAATCGATATTAACTGGCCATATCCAAAAACAAATCGCTAAGGAAGAGGTGCCTGGCAGATTTTACAACCGATGAAAGGATCTTGGGTCAGATTAAAATGAGAATCTGAATAACTGACCTATAAGCACCAGGGCAGTGAGGGTCATTGGCAGTTCAGGAACCTCCTCACAGTTTGGCAGAACAGCGTGGACCAGGTAGGAGGAGAAGGTCAGAGCGCCCACAGCAATCCCAGCACTGTTCCTCACCGCCACAGTCACCCACCCGATAAGAAACGCCAGCAGGGGGCCAAAGGACTCCAGAAGGTAGGTGAACGAGCCCCCACTCTCAGGAAACATCGTGCCTGTCGTGCAGTAGTTGAGTGTACCAGAGTGAACTAGAAAAAAGTGGATGACATATTTCCACACAGTAAATTAAGGTCATCATCCAGCAAACATAATAGCCTTATATAACACCGCTAATTAGGCAGGTCGTAACAGTTTATACACATAAACACACACACACACACACACACACAGATAGATAGATAGATATAGATATAGACATATTAAAAGACGAGTTTCGAAAAGGATCCGACCGTACTCTTTTCTCGTAAACCAGTATTAGCAAGGGGATGCGACTTAGTGGACCGTGAGCTTCAGTCACTGTGTATGCATGAATATGATCAGCACTGCCACCCAACTCAGTCGCCGGGGAGCATCGTGTGTTTGAGGAAGTGTACATCTTGTTCCACGCATTTTCGTTGTATTGCGATGACTGAGTGAATCAAGCAACATTATTACATCATTTCGTGATCAAAACATGGTAATATGCAGTTTGAAGTCATCAGAAAAATTCAGCAGGTTTTTGATGAAGCTATGGGTAATATGCAGATTAAAGACTAGCATAATTGCCTCAAAAATGCTTATTATTTCGAGTTACCAGAGTGTTGTTCATTACAAGCCTCTCTAGAAGGCCAGACAATCAATAAAGAGTACTACCTGGGAGTTCCCCGTTGTCTATAGATTGCAAATCATCAAAAGAGAAGAGAGTCAGGGGAGGAGCGAGGACAGGCAGCTCCTCCAGGATAATGCTGCATCCCACTCATCCCATTTCGTCTTTTTTTTTTTTTTTTTTTTTTTTTTTTTTTTTGCCAAATAAATAATAACACAGGTCCAGCAGGCTCACTAGTAGCCTAACATGGCTCCCTTCAACTTTTGGGTACTTTCTAAACACAAGATGGCTCTGAAGGGTTCGGGATTTGATTGCTCTAATGAGACTAAGAAAAATGCAACAAAGACCTTGCTGGCGATCCCCAGAACTGACTTTATAAAATGTTTCATGGCAGGACCGCTGGGCTATGTATGTTGAATCTAAGGGGCATACTTGGAATGGGAAGTCTGAACACACTAAGGCTGTTGCTTTCTGTATCATCAGTTAATGGTTGGATACTTTTCGATCAGACTGTATAGATAGATAGATAGATAAATAAATATAGATATAGATAGATAAATTGACAGATGTGTGTGTGTGTGTGTGTGTGTGTGTGTGTGTGTGTGTGTGTGTGTGTGTGTGTGTGTGTGTGTGTGTGTGTGTGTGTGTGTGTGTGTGTGTGTGTGTGTGTGTGTGTGTGTGTGTGTGTGTGTGTGTGTGTGTGTGTGTGTGTGTGTGTGTGTACTTACACTAGTGCTTGCCCTGAAAAATTTGCAGGACTAATTAACGAGCTTTCCGTCACAAAATGTTTGCACATATCGTTATCTTTGATTCCATCCCGTTATTGAGCCCACAATGACCAATTCCAATAAGAAAATCGAAAAAATGATTATCACGTGTCGAGATTTCCTACAATTTTGCACTATCTCGTTGCACGCCATCGCCATTTATATCGAGAGAGAGAGAGAGAGAGAGAGATTTGACACTCTCTGGACTTACCCCGACCGAATACAAATAGAATTAAATAATATCTATTAACATTCTCGTGAAAGAAACGAACAAACTCACAGACAGACATACACATTACACACTCAGCTTGACATTGTCATTTAGATTTATTTATTCATTTATTCATTTATTTATTTATTTATACATATCTCTTTAAATATCCATATATATGATTCAGTTACATCAATAGCCTTATAGCCTTTAAAGGATAGCCACCGCACCTAACACAGTAAATAATTCCAACAGTGAAAATATCATACAAAAACTATAGGGAAAAAAATCATTCGGAAATCTACAAATCCTATGCATAAGGAAAAAGATGTCATACTTACCAGCCAAACATAAGATGAACAATAAGGTTTGACGCAAAACTAAGCAACACATTAAGATTATACGTAAAGATATATTTAACTCCGATGAGGTAACCTAGAGGAGAGAGAGAGAGAGAGAGAGAGAGAGAGAGACGAAGAGGAAGATAAAGAAGACAAGAACACTTAGGAAAAAAAAGAATAGAAGACAAAGGCAATGGCAAAGATAAAGTAGACAAGAAAAGGAATCTACCCAATTCAGCGAAGCATGGAACCTAAGATGTCCAGATTAGCGCAGCTCGGAAATATAAAATCCTGCCTAAGTCTGCAAAGTATGAAGGAATAATACCTCACTCAGCAACGCATAGGAAAAATATTATCCAAAAAATAATGATGTACATTTACGTCAGCAAAATATATTCTAAGATATAGATGAATAGATAAACAAATAAATAAATAACATACCTAACTCAGCGAAGCACAGGGCGCCAATGGTGGCCATGATGCCGGAGAGGGGCCACACCACCAGGGCCAGACCCGCACTGCCCGTGTACCATATAACACCAGAGGAAGACACGAAGATACCTGATCCTATGACTATGCCCATGATTATCGCAATGGCCTCTATCAGTCCCAGCTGCCTCTTTAAGCAGACCACCTCACGGACTCCAGTGTCACCCTTATGGGGCCCAGGGTAAGAGTCATTTCCCTCTGTTTCATTCTTCAAGGGCATAGGAAGATTTTCAGTTTCCTCTGTCTTATTCTTAGAGGACACAGGAAGAGTTCCATTCCCCCCTGTTTCATTCTTCGAAGACACAGGAAGAGTTTCAATTCCCTTCGTTTCATTCTTCGAGCAGGAGGGGAGGGTTATAGTGCTTCCTGCTATTTTACTCTCCAGGGACAAAGAACGACAGTTATCCCCTTCTGTTTTATTCTTCAGGGTCACAGGTCCAGTCTCAGTACCTCTTGTGTCACCCCCTACAGACATGGAAGTACTCTCAGTGCCTCGTGTTTCAAGCTTCTTGTCGATGTTCCTCTGGTCCTTTGTGTCTCTCCCTTCCGAGTTGGTCATATTGGTTTTGTGGTGATGCTCGGGTTGGCCAAGACCTGTAAAGCATATAGAACGTTGTAAAATTATCCTTTTTCACAAACACAAAGCAGTGACAGCATATCCCTTTTTATCCCTTGGAGACGTAGGGGCCTAAGGCTTGGTTTTATAGTCCAGTACATTTATGGGTAGATGGCAAGCATACTTCCCTTGGGCATGAAATAACAGCCAAGCCTCCATTCACTTCTTGAAATGAAACCCATGCAAGGCTGTCACCCCGATTGAGACATTCTGATCACAAGTGCATGTACAGTTCACTGCAGTTCACCTTTTCTTGCAGTTATTCCCATCAATTGACCACTTACGAGTTTGGGGGAACAAGAACGATCAAAATATCGACACTGAAAATCTTTGCAGGTTTAGAACATATTGCATTTCAAGTAGATGAATATCGAATGTAAATAGCTTTGATATAATGTCAGTTTATTGCTGAACAATGTTGTGCTTAGATTTAACAGTAAAAAAGGAAAATGATAACCAATTTTTGAGACTTGAAAGAAGGCCGGGCTTCGACATTGCAATTTCCTTATTTTATAGTTAAATCGAAGATCAATAACAAAATTAGTACAAAGAAAACGGAAAACTGGAAGGTCTTTAGCGCAAAGCTTAATTACTTCAAAGACCCCTCTCGGCTCAGCAAAATACCTAACAAGACCCACACGCCATCACCTCCAAAACTCAACACATCGCTTCCTACAAAGAACAAGCAAGCATATTCATGACCCATTATCTAAATATGAATCACTTAATTCCAACACACTCTGAGTCTCAAAAACAACCCTCATAACATAGGTAGTCATTTTCTCTCAGTCACAGTGCAACCTCCTTCATTCAAAAACAGACACTTTGCATTGTCAAAAAACACAGAACTCTACAAGCACAGGGCTAGATGGCATCAGCAACCTGCACCTGAAACGTTTACGACCACAAAGCATCTAGGTTCTCACAAACATCAGCAACTACTAATATGCATACTGTGGCATATTCAATATAGTATTTGGAAACAAGGAACAATTATCACTATAGATAAACGAACAAGGACCCAACACACACTTCTTCGTACAGACCCATAACACACCATCCAGTATAACTGAACGCCTCAGTTTCAACCACGTCACACCTCATGTCCCACTTGCTCCTTCACAACACGGATAAAAAAAAAAGAAAAATCTACAAACACTTTACTGACTAATGGTACACAAGAAACATCAGTCGCCATCAATTCCACAACCTCCTCACAATGTACATTTCTCACAACAAAAGACATTAGTAAAGTTTCCGATGCCATCCCAGATGCAAACAAATCACTAAGATATGAAACAAAATCATGGAGAGCAACAGCATATGCCAGCTGCTCAACCATTTTCCTGGAAGACAAGCACATGTTACATTCCAGTCAAGTCATCACGAATACGAAATTTACCTAACGAGTTTCACAGGGCTCTGTTCTTTTACGCGCACTCTTCATCCTGTACTCGTACATGCATGATATTCCCACACCCCAACCACCAACAAACATTGTCTCATATGCAGATGGTATCATCATAACAACCACACATCACATTACAGACAACCGGCACAGTGCAACAAGACTACCTCAGCACATTGCAGACTTGGGTCAAGGACAACAGGCTGACGATCGCCCCAGCCAAATCCACCATCGCACTCATTATCAGCATGAGCACAGGTTCTCCTCCCACATCACACTTAACAATGTACAGTCATGGTCATAAATAATCACCTATACTCCTGTACCCCGTGCCCCAAGCTTGCTCATTTATGAGCGACAAATCACACTGGTGTAAGAGGGGATGAGAGGGAGGGGCAAGAGAAAGAAGGAAAAGTGGGTGGGGGGACGAATGATGGTGCTGGAGTGGAGTGATGGAGGAGAGGGAGGGTAGGTAGGGGAAGAAGAATGAAATCCGAAGTGTTGGCCACATAATTTGTCTATTTTCCTTCATTCAGAGCGTGATATAAAGGAGTACAAAGAAGTACAAAGGAAAACAAACAGCAACAGACCTTATGGTCCTTTCGAGGCTGTTTGGTACAGAGTAGACTATGACTACAAGATCTAACTCTACATGCTGAAGGATAAGGATAGTAAAGCAAGAAGGCTCCCCCCGCCTCAAAACCCTCCAGCCAAAACTGGCAAGAAAAAGTGAGAAAAACCACCACGCAGCATGGAAAAACTGACATGGAAATTTCATAGGAAAGACTGAAAAGGAAAAGCTACATTCTATAATACATTATCTATAAGCTACCAGTATGAATAACCTGAAAGAGAAAGTAGTAAAGTACAATGAATAATCGAATAAATAAATAACTAGTGCATCTCGCTATGTACGGGTACGTTAAGTTTACGAGGCGTCTGCAGACACAGTGTGGAAATTGCACAGTGCACAGTGAGGATATTCAGGGGTGGTGTGGCAGCCTTGCCTGGCGCTATTAAGGTAGGCAGCAGTCAATCAGGCCCCAGCTCCATTCATTCCACTGAGACTAGGAACTTTCCCATGCGGGACAAGCAAACAAGTCACCTCCTGAAGCAGTGACCCCTGGTACATTAAAAAAATCCCGATGGTGGCCATGTAACTAAGAGGGACCCTCAGTGATCCACAGCCCATCACAGGTGGAAAGTATGAGTAGTGACCGTTAACTCAGGGCTATCTGTGCATATCCTAGTCTGTGCATATACTATATTTGCATTTAATAAATTTATCCAGGCTCTAAAAAAAATAAAATAAAATATAACAGATAATTATACATACACAAGTGTTTTATTCAGGAGTAAACATATTAAGCTGGGGGTTGGATGCCAAATACTTATCCAGGCGACCTTTAAAGGTTTGTACTGTATTACAGTCTATTACGTTGGACGGCAATTTATTCCATATATTTACAACTCTATTGATGAAGAAATGCTTCGCTTCATGCGACTGGAATCGTTTGCCAATTATTTTATGCCCATTGCCTCTAGTGTAGTTCGAGTGATCAACTGTGAAGTATTTATCGACAGCCATTTTATCATGTCCTTTGAATATCTTGAATACTTGAATTAAATCTCCTCGTATCCTCCGTTTTGTTAGGGTAAAGTGATTCAGGGCTTCTAAACGTTCCTCGTACGGCTTATTTCTCAATCTAGGTATAATCTTTGTCATCCTTTGCTGCACTCCTTCAAGCTTTTCCATATCCTTTTTATAATACGGTGACCAAAACTGAACGCAATACTCCAAGTGCGGGCGTACTAAGGAATTATACAAAGTAAGGACGATATTATCGGATTTATATTCAAATGCTCTGCCTATGAACCCAATCAATTTGTTGGCTTTTTTCACAGCTTCTGTACATTGTTTACTTGGTTTCAAATCATTTGTTATTATAACTCCTAAGTCTTTTTCATGGTTTACCCTATCAAGCTGGACATTATTCATGCTATAACTTGTTCTTACATTTTTACTGCCAATGTTTAACACTTTGCATTTATTAATACTGAAATCCATTTGCCAGACTTGGGCCCAATTAAACAGTTGATCAAGATCTCTCTGAATTGCCTGTCTTTGCAGTGCTGTATCTGCTCTGTTACTTATTTTAGTATCATCAGCAAATTTTGAAATCTTACAACACAATCCTTCATCAATATTATTCACATATATTAAGAAAAGAATCGGACCTAACGCTGAACCCTGCGGCGCTCCACTTGTAACGTTTATCCAGTCTGACTCTTTTCCATTTATTACAAACTTAATATTCGGTAGATAATGCTCCATTACACCTTGTATACTGGCGTCGGATAACAAGCTTTAGATTGGTGGTGATATAAAGGGCTGGCTCTTGTGAGAAATATGCTGACATGACGGAGCAAATATTAGTGCAGAGGCTATGCGATTGTGTAGGCCTAAATTGTCAACGCGTGGAAGCAAGAAAAAGAGGGGACACGGGCCCGCCCCCTCCAGCTCACCAAGGACGAGTGGGAGCTGTTCAGACGAAACAAGCAAACCATCAACAACATTGTTTCCTCGGCCCCGCGATAATTGCAAGAGGTTATTGAGGAATGAGGCCACTGGACTACTTTCTAAGGCTTTCCTGGTTGCTTTGGCTTGACCAATTTCGGTAAACATTGACATAAATATACAGTACATTTGGAGTTTAGATCGGATTTGTTTCATTTTCCTTCTAACAGATTATGAGAGATACTGTTATTATATCCAACCAGGCGCACGGACATCAAATTTATTCACCTTTTATGCACAATTATTTTAAATAGCCTTTTCCTAGAGAGATGCCGTAAAATAGCTGACATGATGGTGACTGTATAGAAGGAGTGTATACCGAGAGGATGATCATATATACGAGTACTGTGGACACAGCCATGTCAAAGGTTCCATATGGTATTTAGCTCCAAACATTAATTACATATAACGGAAGGGGACATTTTTTACACAAACATTACGGAAGTCAAAGCCATCCAGATTCCATTCTGTATTCGAAGTCAAAATACACGGATAAACACAAATATCTGGCTCCGCACTAATGTTTGATCTGTCTCGTCAGTATATTTCTCTCACGAGCCAGCCCTTGACATCAGCACTTTCTTGCTTATCTGGCGCAGCTATACAAGATGTATTGCAGCATTATCTACAGCATATTAACTCCTATATATCATGCCCTGAATAGAAAAATTATGTGACCACCACTTCGCATTTCATTCTTCCTTCCCTACCTACTCTCCCTCCCCTCCCTCACACCACCCAGCACCATCACTCGTCCCCCCATCCACCTTTCCTTCTCTCTCTGGCCCCTTCTTCTCAGCCTTCTTACTCCAGTGTGTCTTGCCGCGCATAAAGGAGCCAGCCTGAGGCACGGGGTACAGGAGGATAGGTGATCATTTATAACCACTACTGTATGTGTGCAGCATACACCCGCCATTCAGATCCCTGTAGTGAATATGACACTGGGTTACCTTCGGTGATCATAATACAGGGCTAGACTCTGGGCAACAAAAAGAGACACACTCTTTACAAACAGTTTATTAGGTCAGTGATGCCCTATACTTCCTCAGCATGGGTCCCCATCTTATCTAATGTTTACTATAACACCTTACAAACCATACAGAACATTTCCCTACGTATCACCACTGACTTGGCCAAAACCACTCCCTCAGATCACTTGCACTCTCAGAACATAATCCTCCTTGTTTCATATGCCACCTAGATAAAGGTACACAATTCCATGTAGCTGTCTCTGCCAAAACACAACATCCTTGTCATTACATGACAGAGTTACGCAACACACCTAGGCACATAATTTCACCATACAAATATTATCAAACCCTTTTATAATAATATCCCACCTCCAAACATTCTAACACTAGCAATGACGGAACACCAACGTACTCACTACATGTGCAGGACAATGCATCATCACGATCAGGGCTATATTACAAGCCCCCTTTCTGTCATCCACACATCAGAGGTGTCCTGAAACACATATGATCGAGTTCATGTAAACGGGATTAGAACATGAAATCACCCAGCCTTCTTCAGCCACCAGCTTAGGTTTGGGTTGGATGGACTCATAGATGACTCAAGGGCCAGCTTATAGAATATGTCTACACAACATAACACGCAAACTGGACTACACAACATATGCCATGCTAAGACTCAGGCAACACATAACGGTGCAGGGAACCTATGGGTACAGCCCCATAGAGGCAATCGTTTACCTCCGGTCGACGGGACTGGTCGATCAGACTGACAGGGGCTGAGCATAAAACTGCCCTTCATGAAATTGCCCTGCAAGTACTTGATATTGTATCAAAGCTATTTTTACACAAGATTTTTTTATTTCAAACCCCATTTGTGCTAATACAACGAAAATTATCAGTGCTAATATTATCAACATCCCTGGAGCCCAGAACTCGCAAGTGGTCAATTCCGAGGACGCATTTTATTCTTCAGTTGATATCATTAGACGTTTTTATTTTGTTTACGGGAGGGTTTTATGATACGGAGGGGTTATACATGTTTTAGTCAACCCCTTCACAACTATCACTCCTTCCTAAGTTATATGCACCTGTAGTCAGGTATATGGATTATTCAATTTTATTCTTTTGTTTTTGCTTCTTCTGATATTGTTTTTAAAATGTATTGAGATACAAGATATATAAATAAAAAAATGCATCGCCTTGAAGGAAGAAATTAATTCTGTGATGCAACTCGCTCTCGAATACATTATAAAGAACCTGACTAGAATTTCTAACGACGGGAGCAGAAGAGATCAACATTTCAAAATATGTATACCATTTGTTTTCATTTTGGAGGCGATGGAGTTTATCCCACACCTGCTGGGCCTAGAGTCACTGCCTAAACGACTATCTATCTATCTATCTATCTATTGCCAGACGCCTCAATCCCGTTTGGGGTGGCCACAAACAAATCGCCTCCAAGTCGCCCTGTCCCCCGCCATTTCACTACCCTGCTCCCAACTCACACACCCCTCTCTCATATACCTCTCCACCCCATCCCTCCATCTCATCCTCGGCCTCCCCCTCCCTCTTCCCCCCTCCACCTCACTCACATACACTCTCTTCGTCAGTCTTTCACCCTCCATCCTCTCCACATGGCCAAACCACCTCAGTGTGTTCCTCATAACGCTTCCTATCACATCCACATCAACACCACAACGTTCCTTTATATCCTCAATCGTCAGCCTATCTCTCCATGTGACTCCACAGGCTCCTCTTAAATAACTCATTTCCACTGCTCTCACTCTTGACTTGTGTCCTTCCAACAATGTCCAAGCTTCACTTCCGTACGTTAGAGTTGGTATCACAATACTGTCATGTAGTAACTTTTTCACTTCCATGCTCACTTCCCTGTTTCTTATCACTGCTTTCAAAGAACCAGCAACCTTTCTTCCCTGCTGTACACTTTCAAGCACTTCACCCTCCAAACCTCCATCCTTACTCATCACACTACCCAAGTACTTAAACGTACTCACATTTTCCAATTCCTCACCATCCAACCTCGCTGTACATTCACTGACTTCACCTCTCTCAAAGACCATCACTTTACTCTTCCCTACATTCACCTTCAGATTCCGTTTCTTACACACTCTCCCAAACTCATCCACCAAGCCTTGCAGCTCCCCTTCGTCTTCACTCAACAACACAGTATCATCTGCAAACAACAGTACAGGGAGTTTCCAAACACTATCCTCTCTCACCAGGGCCACTCCAACATCCACTGCCCTACCTTGTACCTCTTTTATTACCCCATCCATGTACAGATTGAACAACCATGGAGACATGACACATCCCTGTTTCAACCCAACTTTCAAAGAGAAAAATTCACTTAGTTCACCATCCACACGCACTGCAGCCTTCGCACCATCGTACATACTCTTCACAGCATTCAACAACTTCCCATCTACTCCATATATTCTTAACACTTTCCACAATCCTTGTCTATCCACCCTGTCATATGCTTTCTCCAAATCCATGAAAGCCGCATACAACTTCTTTCCCTTCTCTACTAGCACGTAAACTTGCACCAATGCACTTTATAAAGCGTTAATGGTTCCATACCAGTTTTAGCACAGCAGGAACACTGTAGAATATATTACAGGGATATTACTATTAATGTTAGGCGATGGTCTGCTGATTCATATATATATTTATTTACATATCTGGCTATCGACCACTGACTTCAAGGCCAACGTCATTAGGCCAAACTATTTTTTAATTATATAGTCTATAATATGTACATACATACATACATATATATATATATATATATATATATATATATATATATATATATATATATATATATATATATATATATATATTTGAATACAATTTTAAATTTTTAGCATTTGGTCTTGTCGAGAAGAATTAATACAATAGCCTAACAACAACAAGCTCAAAAAAAAAATAATAAATGAAAGAAAAGCATTCGGGAGCCGAATGCTAATCCCCCGCCAGAATATGTTGTTGGCCAAGTCCAAGGTTTTGGCCATATCTTGATACCCTGAAGGTTTCATGTTGATAGCTTAAGCCGTTCATGAGATATACTGGTGCTAAAGGTAGGTGATAAAAACTAGTTGACTTTTGGCAGCCATTTTGGTGACCTTGACCTTGACCACGAGTGCCCATTTTCGACCTCGGCCAAGATTTTGGCCATATTGTGATACCTTGAAGGTTTCATGTTGACAGCTGAAGCCGTTCGTGAGATATAATGGGAACACACACACACACACACACACAAAGGCAGGCAAAAACATTATGGCTCCTCCTTCTAAAGGCAGGCGATAATAAGATTGAAATTGCCGTCGTATACCAGTGCCTACAGGACACGAGGAGCAACTTCATACTTCCCAGACTCAGCGATTCCTTGAAGCTTTTGATTACACGCTACCACGACAGTGACCACATGTGGGTCGACTTTATTTTCTGGTTACGCGAAGTTTAACGCGCTACTAACCCATGCTCTCTCTCTCTCTCTCTCTCTCTCTCTCTCTCTCTCTCTCTCTCTCTCTCTCTCTCTCTCTCTCTCTCTCTCTCATTACTATGAAATCCCCCTCACCTTCCAAAAGTACAATAAAAAAGTTGAATTACCCCGTCTTTTGATTCCCTCTTCATTTGAATACCAGGTGTGCACTTGTTCTGATTTTAAGTTGCTTATAAAAAATATCGTACGAAAATAGCTTTACACAATATTAAATACTTGCTTAACTGTGTTGCGCTGCAGTGTAGCCGTAAACCAGGAAAATAATAAGCACTTTCTCCAACACTGAGAAAAGATGAACCGTCCTTAATATTGCACTTTGTATTTTTACGGCTAAGTTGAAACATAACCGTGTTCAGTAAATACTTGATATTCTGTCACATGATATTGATCTATTCAAGGCACTAATAATGTTAATATTACGGAAATTATTAATGTCGATAGTTTGAACATCAATGTTGATATTTAACCTTTCGTGTAGCCCCAAACTCGCAAGTGATCAAATATCTTGATCCCCAGCGGGAAGGTCCAGGCAGCGTTGAAGGTCTGTCACTGCATGTATCGCCATAAGTAACAGCCATTGAAGAAGCATGAGTGGAAAAGTGACAGACCGTTACTGAGTCGATGTGGATATGTCTATGGTTTCCTCTGATGCTGGTTCTCTCCACTTTGTCTTTCTGTGTATTGCCAGACGCCTTAATCCTGTAAGAGGTGGCCACAGACAAATTACCTATACGTCATTCATTCCTCTGGCACCAGCTGGCACCATTTGGCTGCCCTCCCTTCATCTCAAAGCCCCTTCCCTCACACTAAAAGAATAATTGCTGACATCTGCTTTGTTTCTGTGCCAGGAATCGCTTCCAGTTCTTATGATGAAAATTATATAAACGCCTAATAAAATTTTTGAATATAATGGATAAGAATTGTAACTGCTGTAAGGATTTTTTTTTTCTCTCTCTCTCTTTCACTCATAATGTGAAGCTACGTGCCTAATGTTTTTCGATCAAGCAGATGGAACCAGGATTCCAGGGACTTGAGAGGTGAGTGGATGGGAGTGTGGCTCATTCACTTTGGCAAACTTTGGCTTATATCTCATTCTATTTTTTTTTTTTTTTCTGCCTCTCTGAATGATGGTGATATTTAGTAGCAGCTGTTCAGGTATCCCGCTGACAACAACTAAAAATGTTGTCTGCTCGTCTCCCCCCCCCAAAACATCGGGATTACCAATGCTCTCTCCACTTTAGCTTAAATTAAAAGGGGTGTTTGTACGTCCCAGAGGCCCAATGTGTTTCCTTGCAAGGCTGAAAATCGTTAGCCAGACGCCTTAATCCCGTAAGGGGTGGCCACAAGCAAATCGCCTCCATGTCGCCCTGTCCAACGCCATTTCACTGTCCTGTTCCCAGCTCACACCTCCCTCTCTCATATACCTCTCCACTCCATCCCTCCATCTCATCCTTGGCCTCCACCTCACTCACATACACTCTCCTCGTCTGTCTCTCACCCTCCATCCTCTCCACATGGCAAATAAACTAAGCAAATAAACTAAGTGTATTCATGGTGTAGGAAAACGTTAGGATGTGGCCACGCTCGCTTCAAAAATGTGGTCGACGAGAGGAAACGAGGGTCAGAGGTCCGTCCAAAGATCGACTCGAATATTGCAGAGGATTAAACCCGGGTATTTCGTTTCGTCTTGTCGATCACATGTTTCTGGGAAGTGTGGCCGCACACTAATGCTAATAAAACAATACTTCTTTTCATGGATCAACATCGCTAAAGTGGTCCTAAAATTACAAAGGACAGTCGCGCAAGAAATCGCCTTAACGAATATCATTAATATGCATGTGCACTGGGCTGCCACGGGAAGTGAGGTGGGAATGTTGTGGTGTTGAATCGCTTGATAGTGTTTTCGGAACCTGAGGGGGACACAATGGTGTTGGGAACGAGAAAATGGAATGGAATACACCGCAATAATCATTAGGAACCATGGAACACTGAGAGAATATGACAGGACAGTCGCTATACTCCATGCAGGCTGTCAGTATGAAAAGATGATGGTAACAAAAAGCAAGTAATGGTCTGTCTAGACTGAGGAATGATGGTGAAGGTATGATGCTGTGGTGTATGGAGAGTAATGGTGACATTGTAGGAAGGCGTGGTGACGTTAAAGAAGGGATGAATGCAGGTGTGGAGGGGGCTAATATGATGGTGGTAGTGCTTGAGATAGGAACAATGATGATGATAAGGTGATGCTGTGACGTATACGGAGTGATGATGACGATATAGGAAGGAAGGAGAGGAAAGGTGATGTTAAAGAAGGGGTGAGTGAGAGTGCTGGAGGGAGATAATATGGTGGTGATGGTACTAGAGAAGTGAGCAATGATGCATATTAATGAAAGAAGGAGTAAAAGTGATGGAGGGAGATAATATGCTAGGGATAGTGCTTGAGAAGGTGTAGGAATAATTGTTGATAGAGAGGGCCAGCTTGTGAAGGGGTGAACGACTAGTGGTGGAGGTTTGGGTAAGGATGTGTAGGAAAGGAACTCTTTGTGTTCTCACGGAATATATATCAGAGGCCATGTTCTTTTAATGGGCTGATGGTCGGATTAATCAAGACAGTTTTGAATTTCACTTTAGTTGTTCTTTCCTATGACCAACCTACAACGCGCATCCTTCGAGCATCAGAAAACTCAGGCACTTTTCCGTAACTATTTTTTTTTTTTTCAAGTGTGACCCTTTAATACATTAGTTTTGCAAGGACTAAGCGCTTTTACTCATTAGAGGCTGATCCTTCAAGCCTGAAAATAGTAATTGCACTACCAAATCGCCTATTTTTACCGGATGTACACAGGGCGAAACACACACACACACACACACACACACACACACACACACACACACACACACACACACACACACACACACACACACACACACACACACACACACACAACACACACACAACACACACACACACACAACACACACACACACACACAACACACACACACACAACACACACATAGATCTAAAATCAGAGGAAGCTCATGTGCCTAATTACAGACACACTTGGGTTCTTTTGGCCCCACCGCCCCTATCAGTTCCTTCCTCATCACTACTATTAGCTTTGTCTATCGTGACCCCCTCCCACTTACCCATTCCCAGCAGAAACAAGAGAGCCTTTGGCAGTTCTGTCATCACTGCTGGATTCCACACTGTACTCACAAAACGTCTGTAGCTGGTGGAATGTAGTAATCGGTACAGAACTCTGAATCTTCTCCTATCACAAATACTCTTCAGCTTATGGGCTTTTTTTTTGGGGGGGGGGGAGGTTCATCTCTTGTTTCTGCACTTTTTTTCATCCCTTCATTATAACAATAATCTCGAAATATTATTTTCTAGTTAACAGAAATGCTGTTTTGCAGGTTTATATACAAATATCAAGTATATCTTACAAGAGAAGTGACAATGATGTATGCAGTGATACGGTAACTTTGTATGAGCTGTGAGCGAAGTGAAACATAAGCTGAGTCAGTATTCTAAGCAGACTAGTCGCTCCCACACCCCTCCCCCTCACCCTCATCGCCGACGTCATTTCCACTGTTCTCTACACTGGTATGCCATGACCTACGAGGCATCTAGGTAAGGGGGTCGTTTCATTTATGTCTGACTGTACTTAAGAAGGCAGACGGCCCAGTAGCCAGGTGGTAAAGTCAGGACAAAGAAAGCTGGCAAGGAGAACGAGAAGAGCACCAGGAAGACAGAAAGATCTAGTGAGAAAATATCTGCGAGCAGAATTTTTTTTTTTTTTTTTTTTTTTTTTTATTCGAGGAAGACGGAACCAAAGGCCTTGAGCCCGCAATAACAGTTCCCTCCAAGAGAAAAACAAAATACAAGAGAGACAAATTCAAGATCCGATCATTTCGAGATGCCTGGACACTGCGTTTGAAAGACTGGAGATCAAATGAAGCAGGAAATACAGACAGAGGGAGACAGTTCCAGAGTTGACCTGTTTCATAAATGAAAGACTGGGAGTAACGGTTAACTCTTGCATTAGAGAGTTGGACAGAAAAGGGATGAGAGTTTGCTACTAGACGGGTGCTACGCGCCCGTCGTAGAGGTGGAGGAATGCATGCAGACAGTTCAGAGGAGCAGTGACCATTGAAGTAGCGATAGAAAAGAGATAAAAATGCAATAGTGCGGCGAAGAAACAGAGGTTGAAGGGAGTCAGTAAGAGAGTGCCCGACACTTTCCAAATTTTGGCTCTTTTGTGTATATAAATATATCTGCTTGTATTTGCAGCCCATATAAAGCAAACGAATCACAGAACAACAAGGCCAGAAAATCGATTCCACTCGACCTTACTTCGTGACAGTAAAAATGTTCGAAGCTGAATGGAACACGTGTCTGTACTGGGATAGTTTTTCAGGACGGGATATAGAAACGCACGTACAACCAGTTCCCTGGTGTAACTCAGGTGCTAATCTGCAGGAAGGACCAGCAGACTGTCGAATCTTCCTTGTTCGCTTGGGTAAGGTCGAGTTCACACGTATTCTCAAATAAGTGCTGGCAACATGTAAGCAACACAGTAACGAACATGCAGCAAAAATGCTAGGAACAGCAGCGTCCAGATCATGTTGGCAACATCATGATGAAGTCTTAGCTACCTGGTATGGACACACTGATTCCATCACCTCTGCTGCCAGTGTTCGAAACTGCACTGAAACATGTTTGCATACATCTGTCCAAATACTGCTGCAAACATGTTCCCGAACATGTTGTCAGCTGTGTTCCCAACACATGTTTGAGTACACGTATGGACGCGAGCTTAGGCAAGTACTCGGACAGTTGTAATTAAATAAAATTTATTGAGTACTTGTACTTGAGATTTCAAACACTAAAGTACTTTTATTTAAATAAAGCCAAATGAACTTGGTCCCTAGCCTGATATTGTTGAAAAGATAATAGACACCTTATAAACTGTTTAGTAGTCTGATTAAACTAATTGACCCAGTCATAACATTAGGAGTTATTTATGACCAGACCAGTAGCAGGAGTGAAGACAAATTAATTACCCCGACCCCTCTCCCCCCATGCCACCGTTCTATGGGTGAAGGGGGTCCAGATCCAGGCACCTTGATTACTATGGTACTTGATTTTGGTTTAGACTATTCTCCTGACAGGAAGGAAACTAGGGTATTTTGTATTTTGTCCTCTCTCTCTCTCTCTCTCTGTATATAGATAGATAGATAGATAAATAGATAGATAGACAGATAGATAGATAGTTCTCTTGGAAACCTCTCCTTTTATATATATATATATATATATATATATATATATATATATATATATATATTAGTATATATATAGTATATATATAAAAACTCTCCTCTCTCCATTTTGACCAACTCAGTAATTTTTGACCAACTCAGAAACAAACACTGGGAGGTAATCCCCACCCCACCCCGGTCGGGCCATCCCTGTTTGCCATGTTAACATGTTAAAACCTTAATACAGTGTTCCAGAGACCCCTGTACCTGTGAATTTAGTCTTGGTTGAATAGAATGAGCGGGTTCCCAGCGGTTTGATGGCCAGGAACAATGTGAGGAGGACTTTGCCTTCGATACTGCGAGTGCCTGGCAGTGCAACGCTGATGCCGGATTGTCCATTCTTGAGAAAGCTTCGCATTTACCGGAAGGTCAGTCCCGACAACTATTACTACTTCTTTCTTCATTGAAGGACGTCTTTGGTAGCTCCCCTGGGCGGGCGACCTACGTCAAGCATGATGTCGATGTGGCTAATGCGCTCCCTGTTAAGCTGCCACCTTATTATGTCTGCCCCTAGTGCCTAGGAGTCCTCTGCCAGGAGTTGAAGTACATGCTGGAAACGATTTTATCGCCCCTCGTGTGAGCCCGCGGAGCTCCCCTGTGACCCTGCAGCCCAAGCCTGACGGGACAGTGAGATTCTGCATCGACTGCCACAGAGTCAACGCTCTGACTGGGACTGACACATATCCCCTGCCTCGATTAGAAGACTGTATTGACAGCATTGGTTCGTCCCACTACATTACTAAGCTGGACCTTAAGAAGGGCGTCTGGCAGGTGCCCTTGACGGAGCTGGCAAAGGAAGTCTCGTGTTTTGTGGCAGATGGTCAAACTTACCATTGTTATGTGATGTCATACAGGATGGAATATACCCCTCCTACCTTTCAGAGACTTATGAACCTAGTTGTTAGTGGGCTTCCAACTTGTGTGGTGTAGGTTACTTGGTTGATGTAGAGATGTTCAGTGATACTCGAGAAGACCACCTAGAACAATTAAATAAGTTGCTTTCAAGGCACTCGGAAACGCACCTTGTAGCTAACTTAAGAAGTGCGAATTTGTTCAAGCTAAAGTTCAGTACCTTGGCTGTGTAGTTGGTCACGGTCGTGTCTGTCCCCCTTCTTCAAAGGTGGAGGCCATTAAGAACACTGCCGCGCCTAAAATTAGGCATGAGTTTCGGAGGTTCCTGGGCACTGTAACTACAGTATTACAAACAGTTTATTAAGAACTTTTCAAGTGTTGTGGCCCCGCTAACAGATATGCTAAAGAAAGAGAAGAAATTCTGTTGGACTGAAGATTGTGAAAGTGCTTTCAAGTCTGTAATGGGAATTTTGTGTTGTTATCCTGTGATGCTTGCTCCTTATTTTTCAAGGCCTTTCAATCCTTGGGGGAGGCGGTGGCTGAATCGGTAGAGAGGCGGCTTGCAGTCCTAATGGACCCAGGATCGAATCTCGGCTGGGGCAGGGAACAGTTTAAGGATTTGAATTTCCTAAAAGCAGACTTTCCTGATCTACCAGATGACCCGCCGACATGTCGTAAAAGTACCCCCGCTAATACCAATACACCAGTCCTGTATGAGACAGCCCTAGCATGTATTCAATATGGACGGTGGGTGTTAGCGCCGAAGTGGTGACATGTGGAGGTGTAGGAGGACTACTGGGCCTTGGGATAGGCAACTGCCCCCAAGAAATAGGCCCTGAGCCTTTGCCCAGAGTCGGACACATAAAAAAAAAAAAAAAAAAAAAATCCGGCCTTAGATGCCAGCAGTCTAGGGACAGGAGCTGCACTTTAGCAGGACGATGGTCTGGGCACAGAGCATCCTATTGGTCATTTTAGTGAGAAGTTTTCTAAGGCTCAACATAATTATTCATTTGCTGAAAAGGAGCTGCTTGCCCTGATCCATGCCCTGTAGAATTTTTCTGTGTATATACATGTTTTTGGGCAGACAGTTACAGTTTACACCGATCACCCCTTGAAGTCTTAAACCAGTTAAAGAGTAAGAATCAAAGGCTGACCTGCTGGAGCCTCTTTTTGCAAGAGTATAACCTGAGCACTGAGCATATCAATGGGGTTGATAATGTGATTGCTGATTGCCTGTCGTGCTGTTCAGAACGAATTTTCCTCTAGAAAATTCTTTCAAAGGTACGGTTGCCATCTGTTCCTTAAAATACGGAATAGTTCCGTATTTGAGAGTAAATTGTCGCGTTCCGTATTGAACCTATACGGAGACACACACCACAAAGCCAGCCAGGGGACAGGACGCGTGTGCTGGGCAATCCCCAGGTCCTGTCCTCCCCTTTTTATATTTTTTAATCAGCCCATACCCCACTGACCGGGCTAATGTATGGCCCGGCCTGCACTATATGTGCAGGAAATCTTTAAACGAACGAAACGAAACCTATACGGAATGCCTATTGTTCCTTATTTTTCTCATCTGAATTCACCAGCATCATAATCCGTCATTTTTTCTACATTAATATTTAATATATTGATTTGATAGTCTACTGAAAATTGATATCATCAAGTGAAAATTACTGTGAAATATCTACCGTGTATTTCAAGTACCTGGCAACCTTGTTACTTGCTAGTGGAGTGGCGGGTAGCGGTGTGGGAGACGGGAATCACGGAGTCACGGTCTATAAGTGGGCTAACAGATAAGTTGACTCAGTCTGCCTTGGAATTTTCGGAGAATGCCTCCCGAGTCCCTTGTTGAATAGTTTAAAAACAAAAATGGCTAGCTCCTCTGCCTCTGGTGTTACTCCTCCCAAGAAAGCGAAGCGCAGACTCCAAAAATATCGCCACGAATGGGAAACTGAGTATCCTTGGCTAATCAGTAATGATGACAATTACAAAGCTTTTTGTATAATATGCCGCCGCCTTTTTTCAATTTCTAATGGCGGTATAAGTGATGTAAAGCAGCATGGCAGTGGAGATATTCACATCAGCAATGTTCAGGTCCAGAAGAGACAAGGAACTATATCGTTTTTTTTTTTTTTTTTTTTTTTTTTGCCACTGAATATTCATCGGATGCTGATTCGTTAAATATTCTGTCTATTCTATATATTTTCTATACAGATATATTGCTGTACGAGTCATATGACCTGTTGGTCTTCTGCCATAAAATTGTGCAAGGTACAAACTCTCTAAATTTGCTAGTTTTATATTCTTAGATCATCTGTTTCCTCTTGCAGGTGACAGCTGCTGAGTTGGCCCATGTCCATCATACTGTCAAACACAACTTGAGCTACGTAAGTGCAGACTGCTGACAAAAACTTAACCAGAAGATATTCAGTGATCCTAATATAGCGAAAAAGATATCTTGTGGAAGAACCAAAGAAGAGGCACTGGTAATAAATGTCCTTGCTCCCAGAGCTGTGTGTGAAATTGTCAACATTTTGCCACCAACTTCACCGAGACTTTGTGAGAAACCTGTTCCATGTTCTCTTCAAACTGATGCATCCAACAATGGAAACAGGAAAATGTTTCCCCATGCTGTGCAGTATTTCACACCAAAGGATGGTATTCAAAACGAATTGCTTAATTTCGTGGAGAATCCAGATGAATCGGCAGAGGGTATAGTGGGCTCTCTTACAAGTTCGCTGGAGAAGCTTGGACTGTCACTGGAACAGGTATCAGCCTTCAGTGCTGACAATACTAATGTCAGTTATGGAAATCATAACTCTGTCTACACCAAACTGCGTACGGAATAGAAGGACCTTCTCCAAGGAAATTGTCATGCACACATCGTGCATAACACAGTTAAACATGCACTGAACAAGTTCTCTTTGGTGGATGTTAAGAATGTGGTGCTGAAGATAAATAGCCATTTCTCAATCTCAGCTAAAAGGAGAGAATCCTTGAAGGAGTTTTGTGGATTCTGTGAAGTAGAATGTAAAGAGATTCTGCGCCACATCACAGCCAGACGGTTGTCACTGAACTCCGCCATCTCCAGAATTTTGCAGAACTGGATTCTTTTGAAGTCATACTTCATCAGCCTTGGGGAGGAGTGCCCTAAGCTAATCAGAAATATATTGAAGCTGCCTTTGGAATCAGACGGGGTAAATGAAGAACCAGACGTTGTTGAAGTATATCTTCTCTTCTGTAACAATATTTTGTCCATCTTTGAAGAGGTGTTCAAGAAGCTTGAGAAGAGCGGCATATCTGCCATAGACCTCATTACTATTATGAAGTCTTTCAGGGCAAAGCTCATCCAGAGGAGGAAGGATGGGTTCTATGGATACCGGTACCTTACAAAGGTGAAGTTGGAGCATCTTTCCCCAACTGAAGCAAACATTTCAAAAGAAGAGTTCCAGGCATTTCTCAGCACTGCCATCATGTATATGATGTGGTTCGACTTTTCTGAGGACAACTGGCTATCATTCCTCCAGCCCCTCTCACTCCATACCGAGTTGTGCTTCCCTGACAAGGGAAAAATAGGTGAGAAGCTCAGTCTAATCAATAAACTCAAAGTGAATATGGATGAGCTGTATAATGAGTTAACATCTATTAACGACATTGTGGAGAGGCTAAGATTGGATCTTAGAGGACTGGAAGTTCAAAAGCACACCTGCTAGGTGGATGACCGTCTTCCAAACCTCTGATCTTCATAACATGCTGTTTCTCATCTCGTACATCGTGATTGTACTAGTTTCAACTGGTTAAGATGAAAGAATATTCTCATTCATGCAAAATAAATGGAGTGACACCAGGAACAGATGCTCTGTTGAGCTTATAAGATCCGAGCTTGTTACTCTAAACTTTAAACTTTCATGTTCAGAGGTCCATACATCCATAGAAAAAGACAAAAGGCTCCTTCTTGCAGAAAGGAGCAACACAAAACATTCGTGGAAGGGGAAATAGGGAAGAGTTGTTTCATTGCCTATATTGTCTCACTACATTATGCAAGATGTTGTACTGTATTGACAGTTAAAAACAAACTAAACAATTACTAGGAACTTTGATTTATTGCTACTTGCATTTTTGCGTTATGAATGAAAATGATACCAAAAATGGGTTGAAGGAAATTGCTTGTAACGTTAACATATATTTGTTACCTTTCACATGTAACCCCCCCCCCCCTCCCAACCACAATGGTGGGATGTTCCTTATTTTCCTGTGCCCGTATTAATAAAAACTCCTAGGAGTAAAAAGTCCCTCTCAAAGTGAAATTTGGCTCCTAACTTCTAGAAGTACGGTACTCCTAAAAGTTACTTTCAACTCCTAAGTTTACTCGTAAAATCGCTAAAAAGTAAAAGTCCTCCACAAGGACTTTTAAGGAGTTAGTAGGGCTTTTAGTGACAGTAAACTTAGTAGCTGCGTCCCTCAAACACCAAGAGACAAGACAACATAGACCATGGCTGACCGACACCACCCACCATGCAGAAATTTTCGAGCTCGGAAGGATGCATTCATGGAATATGATCAAGAACTTGTAAGGAGGTACCGTTTCGATCGTGAGGGCATTCTGTTTATTACTGATTTAGTAAGAGATGTACTGGAAAGGCCCACACAACGAAACCATCCTCTCACACACGAGATGAAAGTGTTGATACTATTAAGGTACCTTGCAACTGGAAAAATGCAGCAGTGTAATTGTGATGACTTTGGACCATCGCAGCCATCAGTGAGCAATGTGATAACGGAAACACTCTATGCTGATGCTCTAACTGCTCGACACATTGTTAAGAGGCTTGTGAAGTTCCCTCGTACACTCCCTGAACTACAAAGAACTGAAACAAAATTCAGGCGAATTGCTGGCTTTCCTGGGGTAGCTGGGACTCACATGTGAATTGTGGCACCAAGCCAGTATGAAGAAGTGTATGTGAATAGGAAAAATTACCACAGCGTGAACATTCAGTTGGCGTTTGATAGTGAATATAAAACACTGGATGTGGTTGCAAGGTGGCCTGGATCAACACATGATGCCCGAATTTGGCAAGAAAGTGGATGAGAGGAAGCAGCATTCACAGCATTTGCAATCTCAGCCCATGCATGCTTTTTCATGTCCGAGGTGTTCCCCGGGCTGAATTTCCCTTATATATTTTTTTCTTTCTCCAATGCCTTCTGCCAGCACGAGACACTCTTCCTCTGTCCGGTTTCTCTTTCTCCGGAATTTATCTGCAGCCGTGGTATGTTGAAATTGTGCCACTGTTGACGGTCACTGTACCACGTGTACACACAATGCCCCGATGGTAGCATGCACGATCAGCTGGCCACACGATGTTTACATTTTATCCATTTTATCGACATTTGTAAAGAATCATAATATATGATCAAAAAGATGTTATTTCTATACATAAAAACTAGTTTTTCATTTTTAAACTACGTACTGATACTCTAAGGCTTTCTAATGGTAATTTATTAAATATATTAAGCAGAGATTCTTTGTGTTGGTAACACTTCATGGTAGGAGCGAAATTACTACTACAGTACGAGTCCTCCTAGGAGGAACTTTTAGAAGCAACTCTCATCTACAACCACTTTTAGTAGTAATTTTAGGAGTACTCCTAGAAGTTTTTATTAATACCGATAGGTGGCAACCCTATTCATAGGTGTGGGCGTGTTACAGGTGGCATATCAAATTACTTAAATTCTCACGTATTATTCAGAACATTTATTATTCACTTGTTAACATCATGCTTAGCACTTGTGTGACGAGAGAAGAGTTTTATAAATATCCAAACCGTGCGAGAGCAGCTGGCCTGGCTGCGTGTTGTCGCTTGTTGAAGTGTTATATCGCAAGGTGAAAGTTTCCAAGAGGAGTTTCTACCACAGACTGAAATGTAATATTGAGCCCTTCCGATGTGTAACCTCATGCGCACGTCCGTTGCTGTAACATCCCATGGAGTTGTTGCTGCTGTTAGAGCTACCTTCTCGTGTCTGACCAACAGTGTTACCAGATCTAGTATAATTTTATGTTTTTAGCATAATCTGAGGGGAATTTCATAGGGTAGCGTACTATATGGCATACTCATGAATTTAGCATAATTTTAAGCATAATTGTGGTACGATACATTTGGCATAATTATAGAATAATTTGAGAAAATCGAGAGAAATTAACAGTGGAATGTGAAAGTGGTAATAGAAATGCAACGGAAATAAACAATCATGTTTATATGACAGTTATTATTCCATGTTTCATAGTCAGTTGTTTAGTGTGTAGTTTTAAGAAGCTTCAGTATAAAAAAATAAATAGTCTTGTTTATGAGTTGTTAATTATCTGTGATCTTGGACTAATCCTTTTAATCAGTCACCTTTACTAGCTAATAGCAGAAATTTATGACTTAATTCCTTGAAGCAGAGTGGCTAACTACAGTGATAGTCTTTTTTTTTTTCATTCAAATGCTGATAGCTAATGGTCATAACATAATATTATGTAGAAAGTGGAAGGATTATGATACTGATCTCATCTCAGTCACAAAAATTTTTAGCCTTGTTTAATTTGTAACAGCTGAAAGTCAGCTTTATGTTCTTATTCAGTATTGTCTAATGAGATCCCTTTATTTTTCTATGTGCAGTGCAATTGCCTGTGCCATCTATTATGTATGCTTAAGGGCTGCATAATAATTTACCATGAAAATTAACTCTGAAAATTGGCATACAGTTGGCATAATTTCGTCACCTCAGTAGCATAATTTTGCTGGTTTCAGCATAATTTTAAATGGAGTCTAGCATAATTTGGCAACGGAGATCTGGTAACACTGCTGCCCATGTTAGTTTCGACCTTGTTAATGAGTTTCTGTTACGTCTTTCGTGCTTCTGTGAGTTTACGTAGAAAGGCCGGACTGTCTAACTTCCCACCCCGAATTGAGAACCTCAGGGTTGAGAGTGGCTATCCATCTCTCCACCACAGAATCTGGAGTCTATTGACAGCAGTCTCTGCTCAGCTCTGCCGACTCACGCCACACCTGCCTGTTTCTGTGCTTCTCCAGCGCACCCTTGAGAGGCCCCCTGACCCACACCTCAATCAGGACTGGGCACACATCACTGCCAACATAATCCACGACCTGGGAGCAACTGATGCCTTCCTAGGGGGCCCCGACCTCCCCGACCGTGCCTACACACACACCCCCTCCATGGCTATCTCCCGCGATCCAGAGTGTTGCCCCCTCTGCCACCTGCCCTAGAGCATCTCTGCCCGCCCTCCTGCGCCAGGATGGCCTGCGGAGGATGGTATCGTTCTGGACCCTGGGAACAGTCGAGTATTTCACTGATGGGTCAGTCACTGCTGAGGGATCTGCAGGTGCCGCATTTGTCACTGATGGTCGCGTCGAGACCTGGCGGCTTCCTTCTGTGGCCGCCGTGTACAAGACGGAGCTTGTCGCAATTTTAGGCGCCCAAAGACACGCCCACTCCCACAGCCACCAACGTGTGGTCATCCACACAGACTCGCTCTTATCCCTGCGCGGTCTCCGTGCACGACGTTTCACTGACAGTGTGAATCTGCTGACCTCCATACTAGCAGTCGCTGACTCCATCGTTCAAAATGGAGGGGAAATCCATCTATACTGGCTGCCCAGCCATGTAGGCATCGCCAGTAACGAGCGTGCCGATGACGCTGCTCCACCCTACCGTCACCTTCCCTCTCAGGACGAGCCGTTCTCTGCTCAAACGCAGAGTCAACAGCACCATGCTCCGGCTCACGCAATCTGACCATGAGACACAGGTGGCAGAAGGCTCTCGCTGTGCCACCTGGTATGCCAGGGCTACAAACTACGAGCCCCTCGACACTCCCCTTCACACGCCTAATTCACTCGTGGTACGATTACGCCGCCTACGGCTTAGCTACCCCTGCTGCTCTCAAATAGCAGGTATTGCCCCTGAACTGTGCCCTCACTGTCACGAAATGGCAGACTGGCCACTCCACTTCTTGTTTGACTGCCCCTCCACTGCTGTCCTCCATTTAACCTTAAATGGCAGACTCGAAAGGAGGGTGTCTCTCATTGCCACTGCTGCTGCGATCGTTGCCCTTGCCCCGACTTCAGTCCTGCTCGACGCCATCTCCACTTACCCTCCACTTTGTTAACCTTTCACTGGTGACCACACTATAGGTGGAAAATTCCACTCCACCACGAGCAGCTCTCTTTGAGCCCTGTTATTTTTTAAGATTCGCTCTGGCGGGTCCTTATTTGGCTCGGTCCTCCCTAAGGGAGGTAAAACTAAACAACAACAACAACTTCAATAATTCACACACACACCACAAAGCCAGCAAGAAGACAGGGCGTGTGTGCTGGGCAGTCTCCAGGCCCTGTCTTCCCCTTTATTGTGTTTAAAGCAGCCCACACCCCACCGACTGGGCCAACGTATGGCCCAGCCTGCACTATAGGTGTAGAAAACTTTAAACGAACGAACTAACTTCCCAAGTGGACTTAACGGCTGAAGATAGATTGGTGTGCTCTGCTCTGGGACATTTTGTATATAGTGGTATATCTGCCACATGTGAGTTAATGTTTATTAATTTAGTGTTAGCACATGGTCTATTTATTAGGTTGTATTTACTGATATTGCAATTATACATAAGAACTGTTAATTTAGTCATTCCAGTTGTTGTTGCTAATGCCACCTACTTTATTCAAGTATCAAGAATCTGTATCTATAATCTTAGTCTTTATTGAGCCTCTAACGGTTGTATAACCCAGGGGCTATTTTCAGTGTTCTGGTTTATCTTTATTATTGTTGTTTGAACTTTAGGATAATTTCTGCAATTCATAGTTTGACAGTTCTTTTCGAGCCGGTTAGATTTTGATCATGTAGCTTTTAGTTAGTGTTAAGCAAACTATTTTTTTTTAATTGCCCATTTCATTCCTCATGTTCTGTCATTATTACATGTTTTAGACTATAGTATTGTTTTCTCCCTTTTTAAGCTTACGATTTGGTGTGGCTAGTCGCCCCCTTTGTGCTCTAAAATTTCTGTTGCGCACTTTGAGAATCTTCAGGCAGTCAGATATGTCTTTAGCCCCACCTCGTCGTAATATATATATATATATAGAGAGAGAGAAAGATTGTGTCCACTAACTAAACGTGTCATCTAACGACACAACATATAAGTTTCTGGTTTTCCTGAAGTGTTGTTAGGCTTCCCTTGTTTCTGTTTCTCTCGACCCCTAAATCGGGTTAACTGATCTTCTATCCCATGTGCTCCAACACAGAACAGTAACACTAGTGTGATTTAAACGATTCTCAGGTGGTGTCCTGCAATAATATATGATGTCTCTCCACTGCATATTTCAATTTTGCTCACATTGCTACGTTGTGTAGTTAGAAGACGCGTTTCGTTTGAACCCCAGTTGTACGCTAACAAAACGCATCTAGTTAAAAGACAAGTTTCTTTAGCGAACACAACATATATTTATTCAAGTCTGAATTCCATGGGGAGCGATGGCTCCACGCAAACAACAATTGCAGTATAAACCTGAGCTTATACGGCTTCACTGAACTGAAAGTGAGATCGAGGAATGTCCATACTAATTGTGTCCAGTGCCTGCAAGTTCTCGCCAACGAAACCATGATGGAAAACAAATTAAAACGTCACTTGTGTTCACTTCATCCAAACTTTGTTGAAAAGCCATCAAGTTATTGGAAGGACAAGAAAGAACAGGTAAAATAAAGTCAGACTGATGCTCCTTCAGGCGCAGTTTTTTATTTGAGAAAGTTTCCTTAGCGTCCTTTGAAGTGGCAAGATACAAAAAATCTCATAACACTGGAGAGGAGCCAAAATAGACAGCAGCAGTAGCTACGGCGAAAACTACTTGTGGAGCAGATGTTGCTAAGATGGTTGAATTGGTGCCACTTTCTAACAACAGGATCAGATGAATTAATCTCATGTCATTAGTTATTTTGGATCATCAAATTGTGGCGCTGAAAAAAGCAGGAAAATTTTCACTGCAGATAGATGAAGCTGTGGACATTGCTAGCAAACCTCAACTCATGGTTTTTGTGAGGCACAGAGGAGATGACAGAATTCTGGAGGACCTTCTGCTCTGTAGTGTCCTGTCAACAACCACCACTGGAGGAGACTTCTTTGTTATGGTAGACAATTTTCTTAAGAAACACAACTTAAACTAGTTGAACTGTTTGTCTGTGAGTACTGATGGAGCTCCATCTATAATGGGAAGTCATGTACAGTAGGTTTTGTCACTAGAATTAAGAGAGAACACCCTGATGTTATAATAATTCATTGTTGTTTTACATCGGGAAAACTTGGCCTCTTAACGTTTCTAGCCGGAACTCCTTGTGGTTCTGAATGATGTTATTCAAATTGTGAATTATATCAAGGCCAGAGCCTTGAACTTACGCATTTTCCATAAAATGTGTGAAGAGATGGGGTCACATCACCGGGAGTTATTTTCCACTCTGATGTCCGCTGGTTGTCTCGAGGGCGCATTCTTGGACGGGTTATCGAACAAAAAACTGAAATAGAAGTTTCTCTCCAAGAGAAGAAACATACGCTGGTCGACTGCATCAAAGATGCTGCTTGGATGGCAAAGCTAGCTTATCTAGGCGACATCTTCAAGCACTTGAATGAACTGAACTGAGACATGTAAGGCCGAAATCAAACTATGGTGGACATTAAAGAAAAAAATTGCCTCATTCAAGAAGAAACTTGCACTTTGGAGAGAAAGATTAGCCAGGGGAAAAACTGCTTCTCTTTCAGAACTGAATGCAGTGTTGGAAGATTCGTCAGAACTAACCCTTGCTAACATTAAAGTGGTTCTTCAAGATCATTTGAAGAAGCTTCAGGAGGAATGGACAGATATTTACCAGAAAATGTCGACCTATGTCAACATAGCTGGGTCAGGAATGTGTTAGGTGTGAACATTAGTGAAGTTGGAGAAGATATCAAAGGTTTTTAAGAACTTACAGATCTCCAGGAAAATAAGATGCAGAAGCAACGTTTTGAAAATCTCTCGTACTCTGAATTCTGGGCTCCTGTCAAAGACAAGCCTATTCTGACTCGTACGACTGAAAAGGCTCTTCTCCCTTTTCCAACCATATACCTCCTTCAACAAGGATTTTCAGCTCTTGTGACGATCAGGACTAAAGCAAGGAACCGTCTGGATCCTCAGCATGATTTACACTGTGCTCTATCTCTCAACATACGGCCGAATGTGGAAGAACTCGCCAATAAAATGAAGGAACATCACGGTAGCCACTAAATGTTTTCTTCCTTTTCAGTTTTGCAGTGAAGTAAATTTGAAGAAAGAAAATTATCAAATTCCTCTTATTTGTGTGATCATAGAGCATCATCACGATGACCACATTTTTTGTTTACTAAATTTATCGGCAAAGAAGCAATAGTCTGAAGGGCTCACTCATGAAGAAGCGTCACAGTTGCCAGCAAAAAAAAAAAAAAAAAAAAAAAAAAAAAAGCCTAATTTAGCAATAAATTACATTGATTTGAAGTTGTGCCTTTCATTTTTTTTTTTTTCGATCATCATAAGAAATATCGAAATTTATATCTATCAATCTATTGCCAGACGCCTTAATCCCGTAAGGGGTGGCCACAAACAAATCGCCTCAATGTCGCCCTGTCCCCCGCCATTTCACTGCCCCGGTCCCAGCTCACACACACCCTCTCTCATATACCTCTCCACTCCATCCCTCCATCTCATCCTTGGCCTCCCCCTCCCTCTCCCCCCCCCTCCTCCTCAATCACATACACTCTCCTCGTTAGTCTTTCACTCTCCATCCTCTCCACATGGCCAAACCACCTCAGTTTGTTTCTCCTAACTCCTCCTATCACATCCACATCCACACCACAATGCTCCTTCACTTCCTCATTTGTCAGTCTGTTTCTCCATGTGACTCCACAGGCTCCTCTCAAATAACTCGAAATTTATAGGTTATTGAATTCGATTAAAAGTTATTCAATAAATTTTACTGAATTTCATTTTAAGCTGTCCATTTCATTTTGTCCAATAAATCTTAATGCATACAACAAAATGAAGAAACATTGAAATTATGTTCTCGTCCTGAGGGTCGCCAGGCCAAAAAAAAATATGTGTTCAGGGTCACGGCCAAAACATTTTGGGAAACACTGGTCTAGACAATAAATGATGACTATTCACATTATTGTAATATATATATATATATATATATATATATATATATATATATATATATATATATGGGTTCAACTGCCACTAGGTAAACTACAGGTAGGGAACAATAATAGCCCCCAGATATAATCCAGCTTAGGGGACCAAGAAAGCCAGACTCGGGACCGGATGCTGGTGGTATGTTAGTCATGCAATGCCACCAAAGGCGTCGGCCGATTATCTGCATGTGACCCAAAAACCATATGGCATGACTTCCCTATACCAACTGGGGCTAACACCACAAGATTTTACTCAGCACTGGGAGAACTCTAGAATATGGCAGCCTATCATCAGGTTTCTATAGCTCAAATAATGATAATAGTACCAGTAACTACACTAATCATCATCATCATCACCATCTTCATCAACATGTATCTATCTGTCTACCTAGCTATTGCCAGACTTATAAATCCAGTAAGCGGTGGCCACAGACAAATCGTATCCATGTCGCCCTGTCCTCTGTCAATTGGCTGCACTTCCTCCAACTCACATCCATCTCTCTCATATATCTCCCCACTCCATCCCTCCAGCTCGTCCTTGGTTTCCCTTCCTCCCCTCCCTCCCCATCTCATTCTATCTATTTAATGCCAAAGGCCTTAATACCGTAAGGGAGCGCCTCAAACAAATCGTCTCCATGTTGCCCGGTCTCCTGCCAATTCACTGTCCTGCTCTCAGCTCACACCCCTCTCTCATATACCCCTCCACTCCATCCCTCCATCTCATCATTGGCCTCCCCCTAGCTCTTTCCCCTTCCATCTCGTTCACATACAGTCTTCTAGTTAGTCTCTCGCTCTCCATCCTCTTCGCATGGCCAAACCACCTCAGTGTATTTCTCCTAACGCTTTCTATCACATCCACATCCACACCACAATGCTCCTTCACTTCCTCATTTCTCAGTCTGTCTCTCCATGTAACTCCACATACTCCTCACAGATAACTCATTTCCACTGCTCTCACTCTTGACTTGTGTCCTGCCAACAAGATCCAAGCTTCATTTCCATACGTTAGAGCTGGTGTCACAATACTGTCATGCAGCGACTTTTTTACTTCCATGCTCACTTCCCTGTTTCTGATCACTGTTTTCCAAGAATCAGCAACCTTTCTTCCTTGTTGTACCCTTTCAAGCACTTCACCCTTCAAACTACCATCCTTACTCATCACATTGTTCAAGTACTTAAATGCACTTACATTTCCCATTTCCTCATCCAACATCACTGTACAACCATTGACAATTTCACTCTAATACCATAACGTCACTCTTCCCTACATTCACCTTTAGATTCAGTTTCTTACACACTCTTCCAAACTCATCAAGTCTTGCACTTCCCCTTCGTCTTCACCTAACAATACAGTATCATCTGCAAACAACAGTACAGTACATGGAATTTCCAAACACTGCCCTCTCTCATTAAAGCCGCTCCAACATCCACTGCGCTACCTTGTATCTCTTTTATAACCCCATCCATATACACACTGAACAGCCATGGAGACATGACACATCCCTGTTTCAATCCAACGTTCAAATAGAAAAATTCACTCAATTCACTCTCTACACGCACAGCAGCCTTAGCACCCTCATACATTCTCTTCACGGCATTCAGCAAATTCCCATTTACTCAATAAATTCTTAATATTTTCCACAGTCCTTGTCTATCCACACTGTCATATGCTTTCTCCAAATCCATGAAGGCCGCATACAACTGCTTTCTCTTATCTAGAAACTTTTCCACTGAAGATCTAAGAATGAATATCTGATCTATTGAACCTCTTCTCATCCTAAAACATTCCTGTTCTTCTCCAACCAATTCCTCTGTATTTTCCCTAACTCTATCAATAAGTTTCCTACCATATACCTTCCTGTTACACTAAGAAGACAAATGCCCCTATGATTACCACACACTTCTTTTTCCCCTTTTCCTTTGTACAGGGGAATAATTATACCTGACTTCCAATCCTCCTGACTCTGCCTTCCTCCCAGGCCAATCTGCATATCTTCCATACCCATTCTACTACTCTCTCTCCCTCATGCTTGTGCATTTCACCACATACTCCATCAATTCCTGGGGCTTTCCCCATTTTGACTTTCTTCATTGCTTCCACTACTTCCATCCTACTGATTTCTTCCTCTCTTCTCATCTCCCTCCTTCTCCCAGCCATTCCCCAGCCACTTATCCTCGCATGACTTTCATTCTTTATGTTCAACAATTCCTTTAAGTGTTCTCTCCATGTGCTCACTTTTTTCTCCCTTCTCCACTAACAATCTACAATATTTATCTTTCACTCCCTTACTAACTTCTTTGTCACCCTGACTTACTCTCTTTACCTCTTTCCGGGACATTTTCTTGCATTCCCTCCAATTGACACTCAAATTCCTTCCCAATTCCTCATCCACTCTCTTCTTGCTCTCTCTTGCTAATCTTTTCACCATTTTCTTCCTCTTTACATATAACTCCCTCTTCCGTCTCTCATCTTACTCCACGCCCCTGCTTCCCGTCCACTCGCTATATATTTTCTTCTTTTGTGCCACAGCCTGTCTCACCTCTTCATTCCACCATGCTGTTCCTTGCACCCCCTTCCGTCTTCATTTCACCCCACACACCACCTCACATTCTGCACAGATTTTTTTCAGTGAATATCTTGCCCACACCATCCCCTCCTCCATCTTCTCCAAATCATAATATTACCCAATCGCTCCTCCACTTCTCATTTATATTCTGCTTTTTTTCCATCCTCTTGCAACCTTTCTACCCTCCATGTATGGAGTACTTCTTCCTGTCCTTCCTTCCTTCCATTCCTCCATTGCATTTGAACCTTGACTTTCGCCATTACCACATGGAGGTCAGAAAGTCCACCCCCTCCAACCTCTGTATGCTCTTGCATCCATTGCATACCTTCTCATTCTGTCATCCACATTCACATAATTCCATCTCATTCACATAATCATAATTACAAAAATAATAATAATACTGTAATATACATACCCCCACACGTCACCACCACAAAATTACCACAACGAGCACTACCGCACCACACAAATCACCACAAACTCCACTCGGAAAGACAGGTCAGCCGTCACCACAACAAAATATTCGTCACCTGTGAGTGTGGTCAGGCCTGAGCTGTGCGAGGGTTTGGGTTCGTCACCATTACTGCACGAAGACTGAGAAAGAAGCTCACACAAGGATGCAGTCTCTCTCTCTCTCTCTCTCTCTCTCTCTCTCTCTCTCTCTCTCTGTGTGTGTGTGTGTGTGTGTGTGTGTGTGTGTGTGTGTGTGTGAGGGGAAGGGAGGGCGCTTCCCACACCTCCGTGCGTCTAGAATTACAATGGTTGGCAAAGCTCTGCGAAGTGTGGCAACGCTGTGTTTGTTACAGGCTCATTTCCTAATAAATTACGCGAGGCTTCATATTACGCCATACTCACCAGTCTGCTTCCTTACATTTTTCATTATTACTCTCTTTTTATTGCCACATATCTAATTATTGTCATTTCAGGCTCAAACGTACATGAATAATAAGTATTAGATGGATATGTTGTGCATCCTTGAATGAAAAGGGTAGGGGAGGGTCAGGATTGCGACTGAAAAGCTGAGAGGAGGGATAGGACTGGGATGTATTGGTGTTGTGATGAGCAGGGATAGACTGAGATGGTTCGGTCATGTTGAGAGGATGGAGCATGACTGCTGGGTGCGGAAGATGAAAGATGTGAACGTCGAGGGAAGAGTTGCGAGAGGAAAACCAAAAGAAAACAGGAACGAGGTCATAGAGTGTAACCTCAGGGGTAAGGGAGTGAATAGGGAGGCTGCAAGAGATCGAGCAGCGTGGAGAGTAGCTATTGTACGACCAAGGCCGATGCATGTTGGAGCCTCTACAAATGAAATGAAACGATATGATGTCGATAGTAAATAATATCGAGAATACAGAAGAGATACGAAGTAGACTAAAGAAATTGCATAGGACCTAAGCAACACCACCGACAGGAACCCAAGGAAGCCATCGCAAAGGAAGATCCGAGAGAGAACAGCACAATGATTACTTTAAGTAGTGGTGAGCGGGGACGGCAAGTGTTTGAGGGTATTCACGTCCACTATACCGTCCTCCTTAATTGTTCAATTTAACATGGTTGCCACGACTGCTGTTCGGCGGCCAACCCACCTCTCGCCACATCTTACCATTTTCACTCTAACTTGGACTAAAATTTCCATCTTTCTATCTTGAATGCTGAGCTGAAAGAAGAGACTGACATTATATTATGATGCTAGTCACAAAGAAGTGTTATGGGGAGTACGTAGAGCCGTAGCATTGCCATTTTCTGCCACAGAGCTACGTGAAGTTGGCTGAGAAAAGGACGGAAATCTGGGCCATGTGGAGTAAAAGCAGTGTAACAGGCCAACCACGCCTACCGCAGCCAACAATGTGCTCATCTGAAAAATCTGTCAAAAATGATACCGAACCACATTGAATCTTTGGCCTGTATTCTTGTCACTTATGGATACTCCCTAGCACCTCTTCCTTAGCGATTGATTTTTTAATATGGCCCGAGAATACAATTTTGCACGTTATTCATGAAGTATGTGGTGATATTAGAATAAGTCTCACAGAGTAGGATGGCATGGTGTAATAAATAAAATAAATCGCTTAGGAAGAGGTGTTAGGGAGCTTCTTTAACCGACGAGAATAAGGTCCTTTATCCCTATCCTGATCCTTCCCCCCATTAGTTCCTCTTCCTCCTGTCCCTCTTCCCCCCTCCCCACCAACACATACGCCCCGCCAATCACCCTAAATAATCTTTCTGTTAGGTGAGGTATTTCACTTTTTGTACGAATGTTAGTGCTTTCCATCTGTATAAGTTTTTCTTAATTAAGGCTGACCGTTGGTGGATATGGAGTAATTCCTGCATCGTCTGATTCTTTTTCATATATTGAGTTCCGTATATTAATCCATGAGCCTCGCCTGACAGCCAGCAAATCGTGGATGCATGTGTGTCATGTAAAGACCCATTACGCATTTTACAGTCGACGCTGTTCTGTTTATGAGGTGTATTATCCATTAGCGTAAATCTTTCGTGCATGTCTAGTTACTGTAGAATTAGCCATTTGTCTGTTTAGGTCATGGCGTAGTACAGAGTTTTGTGTGGTTGGTTTAGCGATGATATGGTCATGGTGTAGGCAGATTATATGCTCTTGAACACACACTTATAGCTTGCTTTTTCTTTATATTTTAACTCATATTCTCAAATCATATATATTTATGTCTATATCTATCAATCTATAATTTTGTGTGTGTGTGTGTGTGTGTGTGTGTGTGTGTGTGTGTGTGTGAATGAGTGTGAATGTGAATGAGTGTGAATGTGAATGAGTGAGTGAGTGTGAGTGAATATGAGTCAGTGTGAGTGAGTGCAAGTGTCACTGAGTGTGAGAGTATGAATGTGAGTGTCAGTGAGTGTGAATGGGAGTGAGTGTCAGTGATTAAGTGTGGGTGGATGAGTAAGAGTGTGTGTGAATGAGTGTAAGTGAATAAACGTGTGTGTGTGTGTGTGTGTGTGTGTGTGTGTGTGTGTGTGTGTGTGTGTGTGTGTGTGTGTGTGTATGTGTGTGTGTGAATGAGCTTGAATGAGTGTGAGTGTAAGGGAATGTGAGTGAATGAGGGTAATGTTAATGAGTGTGAATGTGAATGAGTGTGATTGAGTGTGAGTGAAAGTGAGTGAGAGGATGAGTGTGAATGAGTGAGAATGTGAATAAGTGTGAGTGAGTGTGAGTGAATGTGAATGTGAGTGAGTGAGTGTGTGTGGGTGAATGTGAGTGAGTGAGTGTGTGTGGGTGAATGTGAGTGAGTGAGTGTGTCACTGAGTGTGAGAGAGAGTATGAATGTGAATCAGTGTCAATGAGTGAGTGTAAATGGGAATGAGTGTCAGTGATTGTGTGTGTGTGTGTGTGAGAGAGAGAGAGAGAGAGAGAGAGAGAGAGAGAGATAAGAGGCGGGGGGAAGGGAGAAAACGAGCACTACAACCCAGAATCGTGGGTTACACTGTTATATAATATTACCTCAATTTAAGCCTGCATCTGAATATTATTTTATTGTACAGCGTGTGCGATAGTAGTTTTGCCATGATTTATTGGGCATAGCTAAATACTAACTGGCAACTGGAGGATGAAGGGGGAGGGGGGAGTTGGGGGATGAAGGGGGGGAGATGGAGGATGAAGGGGAGGGAGTTGGGGGATGAAGGGGGGGAGAGTTGGGGATGAAAGCGTGTAGACCTGCTGCTGGTCCCGATACCCCCCTCCCCCTCTTCCCGGGTATCGGATGGAAGGAAAGAGTAACCTTTGAGCAGAAATTAGTACGCGCGAGTGTACTTCTTACAAAAATTTACGTAAATAGAGCCTTTGATACCATCTCTCGATGCAAATTGATCATCAAGATATACAACAGAAACACTAGGAACAATAACAAATGCTGATCTCCCAAATATTTCACTGATAGACATCCATATGTTACACTCCAGGGCGAGTCATCACGAAGAAAAGTTTTTCCAGTGAAGTTCTACTGGGCTCCGTTCTTTCGTTCACACTTTTCTTCCAATACAAGTGTGACATCCTTACTCCCTAGTCGCCTACAAACACTGTCTCATGCAGATCACATTAACCACAGACCACATTACAGTACGAGCCTAAAACAAGGCTGCCTCAACACACTTCAGGCATGGGTCGAGGATGGCAGGCAGACTTTTGTTTCAACCAAATCCACCACTGCGCTCACCACCAATAAAAATCATAAGCACAGGTACAGTCCACTCCTAACGTCACACTTAACAGTGTGCCCATGCCACACACACCCTCCACTATGATGCTTGATGTGACATACGACACTGAATTTATCCTCAAGGACCACATACAAAACATCAAGATGTGGCTCACTACCAGCTTTAACGCGCTCTGGGCGATTACAGACACAGACTTTCGGCAATAGTAAAAAATACTTTCCCTTCATTAGATCAATGATGTCCTATGCCTCCCTGATACGGATCCCCTTCCCAACTAACACGCACTACAACACCTTTTAGACCAGAAATAATACTCACTGCATCATCGCTGGTTGCACCAATACCACTCCCACAGCTCATGTACACTCCAAAGTCTATCCTGTTAGAGAATATCTTGGTAGGAGAGGCACACAGTTTTACCCGGCAACCTGTGCAACCACACAACTCTCCTCTTATTGTATTAGGCTACAAAACCACACAACATAGCTGTACACATTAAACCATCACCACATAAACACTACCAGACCCTCTGCAACAACATCCCATCTATAGCCATTCCATCACTAGCAGTGAAGAAACACCTACTCATCCAATTTCACGCGGTGGATAACGCAACACCTCGATCAGAACAATATACTACAAGCCACTCCCTCCCGACATCAGAGGTATCCTTAAACAGAGCTGATCGAGCTCATCTAGCTAGGCTTAAGTCAGGACATCATCCAGCCCTCCTCAGTTACCAGCCTAGAACTAAGTTGGATTGAATAATAGCTAACACGTGCCCATCCTGTAGAACAGACCTGCACAGCATAACACACATTATGGAACACTGCATAATACATGCCACAGCAAGACGCAAACATATCATCGATGTAAGAAACCTATGGGACGACCCCATGGGGGCAGTTGCGAACCGCCGGTCGACGAGTCAAATGGGCCAGACATGACAGGGGTTGAGCAGCAGCAACAACAATACTGTAAAACATTAGAATTTAGTAAGGTATTAACTGAAGTGCATATGCCTAGCTCGGAATTAGACGACAAATACGTATCATAACCACGTTAGGATGCAACTTGTTCTACATAACCTTATATTGAAGGAATGCTCAGCTTGATGTGACTGGATACACTTGCCAACCATTTTTAAAATTATCATCTCAAGAATAATTCGACCTGTCTATTGTAAAGTATTTTTCAACAACCATATTGCCTTGTCCTTTCAAAACATTTTTTATATATATTATTGATTAATATTACATTCCCTCGCAGTCTGAGCTTAGTTAAGGTAAATGCATTCTGCTCTTCAAAACGTCCCCCGTATGATGTATTTCTTATACAGGATATCACTTTTCCCTCTGTTCGCTGTATCTCAAATTTCTCCATACCTTTTTAAGATTAAGGTGACCAGAACAATACTCTTGGTGTGACGGCACTAGTGAATTAAACACGGTGAGGATGATATTTCTGATACAAATTCAAATGTTCTACCAGTGGACTAGATTAATTTTTTGGCTTTCTTAAACAATCTCCATACATTTTATATTTGGTTTCAAATCATTTATTATAATTCCTGAGTCTTCAAAGGGGTTTACACTAGTTGTTCTTTACTGTATAGCTAGCTTGAGAGAATGGAGGGAGAAGGAAAGCGAAGGGTGAGAGGTGGAGAGGAGGTCAGGGAGAAGGAGAGGTGGAGAGGGGGCCAGGGAGCAGAAGAAATGGAAAGGTGAGGGAGGAGGAGAGGTGAAGAGGACGCAAAGAAAACAAGCGGTGTAAATGAGAGGAGTGCCTGTGCATTAATGAGTATGACATGGCAAGGCAGTGATGGCAAGGGTCCCACTAACACTTAGCCAGATACAGGTGTTCTACATCAACACTGACACTTGGGAATGGCTCAGAAATAATAACAACCTCTCCTGTTTCCTGTTGTCTGACTTTGCTTTTAAGAAATTTAAAGTTTAGGTGGTGGATGGGGGAGACCATCATCCAGTCACACCGTGTAGTGCTACCTTCAGGTGACTCTGCACTGAATGGCAAACCAAATGGTTTCCTGTAACCCAGGAAACCATTTTACTACACTGGGTTGTAACCATATAACCAAATAACGCGAGGTGGTCTAGTGGGTTACGATACGCCAAGCAGATGGAGCCTGTAAAATAAACCCCAACTACCCCTTACATGGAGAAGGGATGGTTGGGGTTTATTGCTCACATAATGCCACTCAGGGAAGAATGAAGCTGGTCACCCTTGCCTTAAATGTCGGGACTAAGTAGCCTACCCCAGGGCCTTTACGCTTCTGATGGGGAGTAAGGTAGCGGGGCTGGAACATGTTGAATGAATATAAAAGTTCATACAACAAAAGTCTACGGAAATTTAGGTTAACACTATCTTACCCATAACGCTGATGCTACTCGACTGATAGAAGAGAGCAAGACCCTTACGTTATTCTCACATACAAGAGAGACTTTCACTGGTGCCTGTTGAGCTCTGAGTGGCTGGGATGCATCATTCTTTTTAATAACACAGTAGCGTGAAAACACTGAAGTAGACGGTATGGCTTTAAGATTGTTTTTCTGATGCAGTGAGGTTCTGAAGTGGAATATCCTGTCCTTGGAAAGCACACACACACACACACACACACCATTACAATCTCCCTCTCTCTCTCTCACGACCTCCACCACTAACTAACCATTGCAAGCATTATAAAAACAAATTCAGGTTCGGTAATTGGAACAAGAGCCGGAAATGAACCAGGTGTATCGAACAGGTAGGAATCAAGATGTGTGTGTGTGTGTGTGTGTGTGTGTGTGTGTGTGTGTGTGTGTGTGTGTGTGTGTGTGTGTGTGTGTGTGTGTGTGTGTGTGTGTGTGTGTGTGTGTGTGTGTGTGTGTGTGTGTGTGTGTGTGTGTGTGTGTGTGTGTGTGTGTGTGTGTGTGTGTGTGTGTGTGTGTGTGTGTGTGTGTGTGTGTGTGTGTGTGTGTGTGTGTGTGTGTGTGTGTGTGTGTGTGTGTGTGTGTGTGTGTGTGTGTGTGTGTGTGTGTGTGTGTGTGTGTGTGTGTGTGTGTGTGTGTGTGTGTGTGTGTGTGTGTGTGTGTGTGTGTGTGTGTGTGTGTGTGTGTGTGTGTGTGTGTGTGTGTGTGTGTGTGTGTGTGTGTGTGTGTGTGTGTGTGTGTGTGTGTGTGTGTGTGTGTGTGTGTGTGTGTGTGTGTGTGTGTGTGTGTGTGTGTGTGTGTGTGTGTGTGTGTGTGTGTGTGTGTGTGTGTGTGTGTGTGTGTGTGTGTGTGTGTGTGTGTGTGTGTGTGTGTGTGTGTGTGTGTGTGTGTGTGTGTGTGTGTGTGTGTGTGTGTGTGTGTGTGTGTGTGTGTGTGTGTGTGTGTGTGTGTGTGTGTGTGTGTGTGTGTGTGTGTGTGTGTGTGTGTGTGTGTGTGTGTGTGTGTGTGTGTGTGTGTGTGTGTGTGTGTGTGTGTGTGTGTGTGTGTGTGTGTGTGTGTGTGTGTGTGTGTGTGTGTGTGTGTGTGTGTGTGTGTGTGTGTGTGTGTGTGTGTGTGTGTGTGTGTGTGTGTGTGTGTGTGTGTGTGTGTGTGTGTGTGTGTGTGTGTGTGTGTGTGTGTGTGCTTAGTATTGTTATCACGGAAAAAAATACTTCATGTAACGCTATCCATCGCCACAGCCTTCAGGGTAATATTGGCGAAATTTTATTGTAGACAGAATAGTGCCTTTTTTTTTTTTTTTTTTTTTTAAGAGTAGTATAGTAAGTGTTTTAAGATAGTAGGGGTGGTTCTGTGTAATGGGAGATGAAGAGTTCCCCCACTTCAATGACAGGTGTGGGTGTGGGTGTGGGTGTGGGAGTGGGTGTGGGTGTGCTGGGGAAGGGATAATGAGAGTGCGGTGTCCCTCCCCCGCACCCTTCCCACCCAACATCCCGTATCACCAAATCTTTCCACTTGACATTTAGGGTGTTCCGAGCTAGCCCACATGATGAAATTAATCCCGAAATATGAATAATTTTACTCTCTGTTTTCTTCTCGTTTCTGTACAGTTGCATTAATTTCAGAAAAGACTTAATAAACTGTCTGGGATTAGATATATATTTCACTGACCTCTTTACTAAAAATTTAAAAGTTTGATAATACGAAAAACAACTAGCAGAGAACGCTTCGTGATTCGAGGACTTAAACGAGACTATTACCATCCTTACCATCATTCTCTTTAATCCAACTCCTTTTTAAACTCATAACCCTTTCGGTCTGTTTACTTTTTTTTCATGTTCTTCTTTTCATGTCCAGTTTTATTCGGCTTCGTGGCGGCCTTTCCAACTGGAGACTGGAGAGGCTAGATATGGCCTTTATTTACCCTGTCACTAAAAGAAGTCCCCAAAAAGTTGAATAAAGCCGCCTGGGGAAGATTATATCAGTAAGACGCGTGACAGGACTGAAGAGGGTACAGAATGAGGTAGGATCCATGAAGGAACATAGGTAAACACAGCCATATCAGCAACTTTTTTATCAACCTGCCTTGAGATACGCGTCGTTTCTGTTCGTACGGTGGTAACAGAGGACAGAATATAGTCCATCCCTGCCGCATCACAGGCTCCTATAACACAGAGAAATAGAACACAGACAAATGGGATCCTTTTGGCAGAAACAGGAATAAGAGGTGATTATAGAGTTATCCTGGGCATGAGAGTGGAATTGGCCCCTCTCTCAGTAAAGTCGCCTGTCATAAACTGTACTAGAGAGAGTTGTTCCCACCATTATAGGGTTAGCGGCAACCTTGATTTGCTGCTTTGATTTTAACACAGTAAAGTATGTCCATGTCCTGCAGTCCATCAGCGATATACGACTGTTTCTCTTACTTAAATTCTCTCTCTCTCTCTCTCTCTCTCTCTCTCTCTCTCTCTCTCTCTCTCTCTCTCTCTCTCTCTCTCTCTCTCTCTCTCAGTGTTGGAGTTACTGACGTGGGTGACATTCAGAAAGGGAAGTGTACCAAAGAAAACTCAAGTTCCCCTCTACCTCACTCACGTACACACTGCTAGTCACATGCACTCTCTACACTGACATTTTAGGGAAATTACCAGCCTCTCCGCTCTAGTTGGAAGAGGGGTATCATTATTACTTGCTCGCCCTTCACAATGTCAGGGTAGAGATTATGACCGTCTGCTGTCTGTCTGCTTCTCTCTCTCTCTCTCTCTCTCTCTCTCTCTCTCTCTCTCTCTCTCTCTATATGTCTCACACTCTCTCTCTCTCTCTCTCTCTCTCTCTCTCTCTCTCTCTCTCTCTCTCTCTCTCTCTCTCTCTCTCTCTCTCTCTCTCTCTCTCTCTCTCTCTCTCTCTCTCTCATTCATTGACTAATCTCACACTCCCTCTCAATCACTTTCACACTGCCACACATACCTTTTTACACCAGTTCTGTCGCCTTCTTTGACCCTCTCACTGACATAAATTCACTCTTAGGATTTTCCACCTCTAACATTCACTCATTCACACTTTGTTTCACGCTGCCATACACACAGTCTCTTGCACACACGCTCATTCTTTCTTTTCTCTTCCTCATTTCTAGTCATGCTCTTCCTCCAGTTTCTGTTTTTCCTGTCACACACATTCTCTGTCACACCTACATTGCTGTATCTTCTCATACACACACACACACACACACACACACACACACACACACACACACACACACACACACACACACACACACACACACACACTTTCGCACATTCTTGTCGACTCCCACACTTACTCTTATAATAACTGTCACAAATACTTCTTTTTACTCAAACACTGTCCCTCATTTTATTGCATTTCCTCACTTTAACATTTTCTCTCTCTCTCTCTCTCTCTCTCTCTCTCTCTCTCTCTCTCTCTCTCTCTCTCTCTCTCTCTTTCTCTCTCTTACACTTCCTTTCCACACTTTCTCTCACATTCATTCACTCATTCTTTCACATTCACTCAGTTTCTTACTTTCTCATTATTAATCATTCACTCATGTACATTATTTCTTTCCCTCTCTTTTACACTCAGTCGCTTATTCATAGGCACAAAATTCCTTACTTCACACACACACACACACACACACACACACACACACACACACACACACACACATTCGTTTTCTCTCACACTCACCATCTCTATTCTCTTACACACGCCTTCCTCCCCTTCTCTCACTCACCCTCCCTGCGTCTCACGCTCACCCTCCCTGCGTCTCGCGCTCACCCTCCCTGCGTCTCGCGCTCACCCTCCCTGCGTCTCGCGCTCACCCTCCCTGCGTCTCGCGCTCACCCTCCCTGCGTCTCGCGCTCACCCTCCCTGCGTCTCGCGCTCACCCTCCCTGCGTCTCACACTCACCCTCCCTGCGTCTCACGCTCACCCTCCCTGCGTCTCACGCTCACATCCATCTTTTCTCTCAACATCCTTCCTTCGTCTTACATTCACCCTCCTCTGCTCTCACATTCCATCTCCCCTCCTTTCACTCACACCCTTCCCTCCTCTCACAAACTCACCCCTCTACCACTTACTGTACTATTGCGGTCAGGAGTTATTAGCCACCCTCGTCCAGCCAACCCGTGTATGTGGCAGAATCGCATTCACGAGCACAGAAGTTGCCTTCGATGCATTTCTGTCGAAAAATATCCCTTCAGCTTTGGACTTGTACTAATGGATAAAGCAATAGTACTATTTACACTGAAGGTTTGACTCTGATATCACGAATATATCATACTGATTATTTAATAACTTGTTTCTCGTATAGAGCCAAGCAAGTGATAAATATGTATATTTGGTTCCACTCCATGACGTCCTGTAGGTTTGAACCAGCGAACACAGAGTGAACAAGTTCGAAGCATTTATTTGTTAACAGGAGAGAGAGAGAGAGAGAGAGAGAGAGAGAGAGAGAGAGAGAGAGAGAGAGAGAGTAGCGGGTGCCCGTGAATTTTAGAGGAATGAGGTGGAGAAATGAGGTGTTCAACACAGTTAAACAGGTATTTTTCCTTTCTTTTCGGTTGGCTTTCTATGCCTAAATGACTAAATGAAGGTAAATTATGAAATATAATGACTGGATGACGAAGTGGTAATAGGGTCTGGCTAATGGTTGTTTGGTCCAAGGTGTGCAGTGGTAAGCCTAATTCCAGGCAACGATCGCTGTTAAAAATTGGATATTTTAGGTCCCACTATTGTAAATATTCCATGTATGTTTACAGTACGTGTATGCCCCTATGGACCTATTTTCACCCCATGAATATTTTTAGCAATGGACATTTTCACCACTCGGAGCACAATCCTCCATGGATCTATTTTCCTTAATGACTTTTTTTTTTTTCAAAGACGCCTACTTTTCTACGTAACCTATTTTCCCACGAACTAATTTTCCCCATTGATGTATTTTCTCCCCACGGACCAATTTTTCCGTCGACCTTGAATCTCTCCATGGATGCAGGTTTCCTACATGGTCGTATACCCATGGATATATTTTTCATAAATGAACCTATTTTCCCCATAAACCTGTTATCCGACGTGGTTATATCACCCACTGATGCGTGCAGTTGAAACAGACCTCTTAACCAACAGACGTATTGCACGATGGACCTGTTGTAACCCACTGGATATATATCTATATACCTACTTCAGCATAATTCCAGAATAGTATCCCCTGTGGACCGATTTTCTGGACACTAAACTCTTCCCAACTCGGACATTAACTCATATCAGCTAGTCCATGTGGCTGTTTTCCCACAATCCGTCCATCCACCTACACACCCACCCATCAACGCACATACCCACAACCTTACTCGATACAGTATGTCTCAAAAGTAGGACGACACAAATCCGTCTCTTGCCTTGTCCTACTAGTAGCCCCACCACCCACACCACTTGAACAATGCACGAACCCCACTCCACCCCACTTAACCAGCCCAACAAGCCTTTCCCCTCCCACTCGCCCACTCACTCCACCTAATCCGCCTGTGAAACAACCAGCCTACACTAACCAATCTACCCACTCAGTCACCAACCGACCAACCCGCATTCCATGCTCCACAAGTCAGATGACTCTCAATTCAACACACACACACACACACACACACACACACACACACACACACACACACACTGTTACATAGCCTATGATTTCATCATCCTTTGTATAATTCTAACGTACAGTATGCTGCATGTTTGATCACAAGCGTGTTCTACCTCACTCCCCCCTTCTACCCTTATAGTAGAGTAAGTCGTTCTTTCTGTTGTTCAGAGCAGGATTGTCAACTCTGTCCCCTGTGGCTTCATTTGCGCGTCCTTCTTACAAGTTGTATCAAGCTCTGCCGGCCCCTATATAATGAGCTCAGTCTCTACATTAATTGCCACTTAGATCTACTCCTCATTTTGTTCACATCTCTGTCCTCCCCTGTACAGATGTCATTATTTTTGTGAGTGCTCAGGAAGTCTCCAGCCATCTAACTGCTGTATAATTTGAGTATTAGTGTTGTTCCAATTTTTCTTGTACTGTGTAGCATAGGGTGTTGGTTCGTGGGCCTGGTGAGGTTTTTGTGATTCATGTGTTTTAGGTGTCAGCCATTATTAATAATATTTTGTATCTGTAATAATATATCTTGCATTCACTGAGCATTATCCGGTTTTCTCATTTTATCAGGGCTGACTTAGATAAATTTACACTTGCTAATTTCGTGTTAATAGAGGCTATTGCAGTTAACCATATATTTAACCTGTTTTTGCCATTACATTATCCTTATGAGTCCTGAATGTTTTGTTGTTAGTTTGAGCATTAAACTTTAACTTGTAATTTTACCTAACTCTTTTGTTTTGAACCTGGAACTTTGCGGGACAGTAGTGATTTTTAGTATTCTCACTTAAAGTGTACATTATCTTTCTTTGTTCCGTATCATAAATTTGGCGATCTCTTATCAGGATATTCAGGATATTATCATAAGGATATTGCTTGATATTTTGTGACTGTGATTTATTCATGATGTCTACTATTACTACGCTTGATGAAGCCAAAGACTTTTTGTCAAATGTGCAAACAGTGTGTGATGTAGAAAACAGAACAAAGAATGAACTTAAGCTTGTTGCTCAACAATTGGGAATTGCAGTTCACTCTCATCATTCTAAAGATCAAATTGTTGGCATGATTAATAAAAGCTTGTTTAATGTAACTCCTCCAAATGAGCAAACGCAGATTGAAATAGCTAAGTTACAGCTAGCTCTGCAGGAGGCTCGTGTTAAGGAGGCTGAGTTTCAGGCACTTGCTAAGGAGACTGAGTCTCAGGCTAAGGAGGCTGAGTCTCAGGCTCGTATTCAGGAGGCACAAATTGAACTTGCTAGGATTCAGGCAGACCATGAGTATCGCATGAAACAAGGTGGAACTGAATCATCTAGCTCTGATGATTTTGATGTGGCTAAAAATGTTAAACTTGTCCCTCCTTTTAATGAATCTGATTTAACAAAGTATTTTCAGTTGTTTCAGAGGGTAGCTACAGGTTTTAATTGGCCCAAAGAGTATTGGCCAGTACTCCTTCAAACTGTTCTCACCAGTAAAGCTCAAGTAACTTATGCATCTTTGCCTCAGGATCAATCTGATAATTATGATGTAGTTAAGAGCTTGATTCTTAAGGCCTATGAGCTTGTTCCTGAAGCCTATAGAGTAAAATTTAGGACAACTTACAAGCAAGATAAGCAATCCCATGTTGAGTATGCAAAAATCAAAGAAGATCTGTTAGAGCAGTGGTTAAATTCTAAGAATGTGGATTCTGATTTTGGTAAATTTAAGCAGATGATTTTGCTGGAGGACTTCAAAAGGTGTATTAATAATGATGTAAGCCTATATCTTGATGAGAGAAGAATAGATAATTTGTCTGATGCTGCAGTTTTAGCTGATGAATATGTTCTCACTCACAAGAGATATTCTAAAGAAAAAAGGAAAGCTGAGAGCAAGTACGTTGCCTCTACTCAGAGTACAGGTAACAGGAAAAAGAATAAAGATGATGTTTCTCAGGAAGTAAATATCAGCTTCACCTCTAGATTTCAGAAAAGTAAATGTACTTATTGTAGTAAGCTTGGTCATACTACGGAGAAATGTTTCAGGAGACAGCATGATGAGAACAAAAAGGGAGTCTTTAAATATTCAGTCAAATTGTCTAGTGTCCACCCTTGAGAGTTCCCAGAATTCTTTAACTGAGTTAACTGAACCTGCTTTGAGGGGTAAATTAAATTCTCATGATGAAGCTCCTCTTTTGAGCAGTAACGTGGATGACACTCTCAAGAGTTCATGTGCTAATTTCCTGTCTGATGGTTTTGTCAGTCCTCTGGACAGTAATGACAGGAAATCAGTTAAAATATATCGTGATACAGGTGCTTGCCAATCCCTTATGCTGACCAGTGTTCTAGGCTCTAATGTTAATTCCTCTGATGAAACTGTAATCTTACAAGGTGTAGGGAATAATTACTTCTCTGTCCCTCTGTGCAGAGTGAATTTAGAGTCTGGTTTTGTTAATGGTTCCGTTATGGTTGGGTTGGTTGAGACACTCCCAATGTCAGGTGTAACTTTCTTACTTGGAAATGATATTGGTGGAAGTCAAGTGTGTCCAGCTCCTCAGTTGTCTAGTGAGCCAGTGGCTGCGGCCCAGGATTGTGATGTCCCTGATGTGTTCTCCGCATGTGCTGTCACTAGGGCTAAGTCTAAAGTTACTGGTGACTTAGAGGATAATGATGATGATGATGTTATCCTAGCTGACACTTTTCTTGCTAATTTAGACCACTCACCAGATGAGCCAGTACCCCATAGTGTTGATAATTTGTCTCGTCAAGAGTTGGTTGAGTTGCAGGTTGCTGACCCTGAGTTGAAAGGTCTAGCTAACTCTGCTTGCAGTGAGGAAGAGTCAGCTGGTGCTTCTACTTGTTATTATATAAAGTCAGGAGTACTTATGAGGAAGTGGAGACCCCCAGCAGCATCAGCCGACTGTGAATGGGAGGTTGTACATCAAGTTGTTATCCCTCGTGTTTGTAGGTAGGATATCATTAGAGTGGCTCATGATTCCAGTTTGGCAGGACACCTTGGAGTGAGGAAGACTGTGGCACGCATTTTGATACACTTCTACTGGCCAGGTATCTTCAGGGATGTTTCCTGGTATTGTAAGTCTTGTCACACCTGTCAAGTTGTGGGGAAGTGTAATCAGACCGAAAAGGTTGCACCTCTAGTTCCAATTCCTCCTTTTGAGGCGCCATTCACCCGTGTGTTGGTGGATATTGTGGGCCCTCTTCCTAAGACTTCTTCAGGATTTTCTTATGTGTTGACCCTGATTGATATGGCTACTCGTTATCCTGAAGCCATTCCACATAGAAATATCTCAGCAAAGAACGTGGTTAAGGAAGTGCTAGGGTTCTTCACAAAGTTTGGTCTGCCCAAGGAGGTACAGTCAGACCGGGGAAGTAATTTCATGTCAAATGATTTCAAGCAGTCTCTGAAAGAGTTGGGCATCACCCAGATCACGTCTTCAGCTTACCATCCCCAGACCCAAGGAGCGTTGGAGAGATATCATCAAACACTCAAATCGATGCTCAAGAAATACTGTTTGGAACATCAGAAAGACTGGGATAAAGGTCTTCCATTCGTTGTATTTGCCGCAAGAGAATCTCCAAATGAATCACTGGGCTTCTCACCCTTTGAACTACTGTTTGGCCATGAAGTAAGAGGACCCCTTAAGCTACTCAAGGAATGCTGGCTGTCGGAGGAAGATGACGTCAACCTGCTGGAGTATGTGATGAAGTTCAAAGAACGGCTGTCCACTGCTTTACAGCTGGCGAGAGAGAATTTAGGAGCTGCTCAGAAGATGAAGACTTGGTATGATAAGAAGTCCAGGTTACGCCACTTTCAGCCAGGAGATCAGGTTTTGATTCTGCTACCGGTGCATGGGCAACCTCTTCAAGCCAAGTTTAGTGGTCCTTATTTCGTGGAGAAGAAACTCAGTGATGTCAACTATGTCATCGCCACACCAGATCATAGAAAGAACAAGCAACTTTGTCACATCAACAAGCTAAAGTTATATCACAGGCGGGACGAAAATAACCCAGTCTGCACTGTAGCTGTTCCACCCGAGTCTGCAAGTGAAGTTCTCCCATGCAGCATGAGCCTGAGTGATAGTTTGGGGAAGAATCCTGATATCATGAATGATCTCCAGATTAAGCTTTCTCATCTACCTCCCGAGGAAAGGCAGGAGTTTTCGGCATTACTGCAGGAGTACCAGCAAGTGTTCCGTGCCACTCCAGGAAGAACCACTGTGTTGATGCATGATGTCGATGTTGGAGACGCAAAGCCAATTAAACTGCCTCCTTACCGTGTGAACCCAGTGAAAGTTCCTCTCATCCAGAAGGAGCTTGGCTACCTGTTGGACCACAAGATAATTGAGCCCTGTCAGAGTGAGTGGAGTTCTCCTGTCACTCTAGTCCCTAAGCCAGGTGGGTCACAGCGGCTTTGCATCGACTACAGACGTGTTAATCAGATAACCAAAACAGACACTTACCCTCTCCCTTGCGTGGAAGATTGCATAGACAAGATCGGAAAGGCTAGGTACATAAGTAAGTTTCGTTTGTTAAAGGGATACTGGCAAGTACCTATGACTGAACGTGCTAGGGAGATCTCATGTTTTATAACACTAGGAAAGACTTTTGCATGTTCTGTAATGCCATACGGTATGAAGAATGCACCAGCCACATTTCAGAAGCTCATGAATGGTGTAACAGAGGGTTTGGCAGGGTGTGTTGTTTATATTGATGATGTATTAATCTTCAGTGACAACTGGAAAGATCACCTATGCCATGTCAGTAAATTTCTTGAGCGTTTGGTTCAGGCTAATCTTGTAGCTAATTTATCAAAGTGTGAGTTTGGTCAAGCTAAAGTTCAGTACCTTGGGTACGTAATTGGTGATGGACACATTGCACCACCATGAGCTAAGGTTCAGGTTATAAGTGATCTTCCCAGACCTAAAAGTAGGAAAGAGCTACAAAGATTTTTGGGAATGGTAGGTTATTACAGGAGATTTGTTCTTAACTTTTCAATTCTTGTATCACCACTTACAGACCTACTGAAAAAGGGAGTTAAATTTGTCTGGACCGATAACTGTGAATCCTCTTTCAGCAAACTTAAAACTATCCTATTAAGTCAGCCAGTGCTCGCTACTCCAAATTTTGCTAAGCCTTTTAAGATGGCTGTTGACGCAAGTGATACAGGAGCTGGGGCTGTTTTGCTGCAAGAGGATGATCAGGGTATTGAACACCCTGTATCTTATTACAGTAAGAAGTTCACTCCACCTCAAAAGAACTACTCAACTATTGAGAAAGAGCTTTTGGCCTTGATTTTGGGTTTACAGCATTTTTCATTTTATTTGTGTTCTGGTTTTGACCCCATAGTCATTAATACCGATCATAACCCACTGAAATTCCTTAGTAAGTTTAAAGATAAAAATCAGGGATTGACAAGATGGAGTCTACTTCTTCAGGAGTATTCTTTAGACATACAACATATCAAGGGGAAAGAAAATGTTATTGCAGATTGCTTATCTAGACTTTAGACAGATTGTTTTAGAGTAATAAGAAATTTCCTTTGTAAATTTCTTTTTTCTTTGTGGGGAGGTGTTACATAGCCTATGATTTCATCATCCTTTGTATAATTCTAACGTACAGTATGTTGCATGTTTGATCACGAGCGTGTTCTACCTCACTCCCCCCTTCTACCCTTATAGTTGAGTAAGTCGTTCTTTCTGTTGTTCAGAGCAGGATTGTCAACTCTTTGTCCCCTGTGGCTTCATTTGCGCGTCCTTCTTACAAGTTGTATCAAGCTCTGCCGGCCCCTATGTAATGAGCTCAGTCTCTACATTAATTGCCACTTAGATCTACTCCTCATTTTGTTCACATCTCTGTCCTCCCCTGTACAGTTGTTATTATTTTTGTGAGTGCTCAGGAAGTCTCCAACCATCTAACTGCTGTGTAATTTGAGCATAAGTGTTGTTGCATTTTTTCTTGTATTGTGTAGCATAGGGTGTTGGTTCGTGGGCCAGGTGAGGTTTTTGTGATTCATGTGTTTTAGGTGTCAGCCATTATTAATAATATTTTGTATCTGTAATAATATATCATGCATTCACTGAGCATTATCCGGTTTTCTCATTTTATCAGGGCTGACTTAGATAAATTTACACTTGCTAATTTCGTGTTAATAGAGGCTATTGCAGTTAACCATATATTTAACCTGTTTTTGCCATTACATTATCCTTATGAGTCCTGAATGTTTTGTTGTTAGTTTGAGCATTAAACTTTAACTTGTAATTTTACCTAACTCTTTTGTTTTGAACCTGGAACTTTGCGGGACAGTAATGATTTTTAGTATTCTCACTTAAAGTGTACATTATCTTTCTCTGTTCCGTAGCAACACACACACATGAGGGAAGATCAGAAGAGGAGAAGAACAATTTTTTTTACAAAATAATAGGATTGCAGGTACGAAAGTGGTACACAAACAGGATGGAATCAAAAGGAGGAAGGTAGTAAAACCGTCATGACAAGTATATAAACAAGATGACAAAGTTGATGTACTCAAATGTGGATGGAATGGTATCTAAATTACTAGAGATGAATGGTAGTCAGAGAAAATGAACCACAAATAATATGCCTAACTGAAACAAAATTAACACCAAGGATATCCAATGACATACTAAACTTAGAGGAATACAATATATGGAGAAGAGACCGAAATTTAAAAAAAGGAGGAGGAATTATAAAATTAACTAAGAAAAATCTAAAAGTCAATGAAATAAAACTAGATATACCATCACAAGTAGAACTGATTGCAGTAGAGATCAACACATTTGAAGGGAAAGTAATTGTAGCCAATTTGTACATGCCACCCAGATCAAGCACATGGGAAAGAGACGAATATGATGACCTGGCAGAGAGTACAATTCAGAGTTTAAGATCATTACTACATAAAATGGAAGAGAAATCGGAAAGAATCATACTAACTGGAGATTTTAATACAAATGTAAATTGGAGTACTCTAGATATAATTAGCCAAGAAAACTGTTGGGACCAAAAGCTCCTGGATCTCGTGCAAGAGTTTTTCCTAACGCAACATGTGAGGGAAACCCCCAGAAAAAGAGGACTCGATGTACCTTCAGTGCTAGATCTAATCTTTACTAGGCAAGAAAATGATATTGACAGTTTAATATATCACCCTCCACTCGGCAAAAGCGATCATGCAGTACTTAATTACAACTTCAGGATAGCATATGACATAGTTAACAGCAATGAAAGTTACAAAAAGAGCCTAAACTATAAAAAGGGAAATTATCAAGACCTAAAGAAGTATTTCTTAGAAGCTGATTGGGAAAATGAGCTTAGAGGACGAGATTTAAATGCTGTATATAAAAAATTCTGTGAATTTTATGAAATAGGAGTCCAGAAATACATCCCACAGCACAAAGAAGCAGATAAGAAAATACAGAAATGGTTCAATACAGAATGTAAAAAATCAAAAGAAAGAAGAGATTTGTTGTAGAATAGATACAGAAGACACAATAGTGAAAGGGCGTATAATAATAACAAACAGGCAAGAAACGATTATACAAGAATAAGGAGGGAAGCCCAAAAACAGTTTGAGGAGGATATAATAAAGAAAAGTAGTGATCAACCAAAGCTGTTTTACAGCTACATCAGAAGCAAAACCAAAGTAAAAGATATAATCCAAACCATTACGGACGAGGGAATCACTTATACGTAAGAGAAAGATATTTGTGAAGCACTAAATAAGAATTTCCAATTAGTTTTTACAGAAGAAAAAAAATTTGAGAGGGACTATGTGGAACATGCATGTCAACACATACTACCAGATATACAAATAGCACAAAAAGTAATACAGGAGGAGTTAAGTAAATTAGACAGAGGAAAAGCAAGTGGTCCTGATGAAATTTCATGTTGGGTACTACGAGAATGTGCAAAGGAGTTAAGTAAACCATTATTTTTAATTTTCAAGAAATCCTTGAGTCAAGGTAAACTATCTGATATTTGGAAGAAAGCAAATATTGTCCTCTTATTCAAGAAAGGAAATAGACAAAATCCACTCAACTACCGACCAGTACCACTGACCAGTGTTGTAAGCAAGGTATTAGAAAAGCTTATAAGAAAAGCTTGGGTAAATCATCTAGAAGAACACAGTATGATAACAGAAAGACAGTTTGGTTCCAGAAAAGGAAAATCATGTGTTACTAATCTGTTGAGCTACTATGACAGAGTAACAAACACAATACAGGAAAGAGAAGGCTGGGTGGACAGTATCTATTTAGATTTCAAGACAGCTTTTGACACAGTACCACACCAAAGACTTTTATGGAAACTGTACCATCAAGGAGGAATTCGAGGCAAACTATTTTGTTGGATGCAAGATTTTCTCATAAAAAGAGAAATGAGAACAGTACTAAGAGGAAACTACTCACCATGGAAAGAAGTGACTAGTGGAGTACCACAGGGTTCAGTGCTGGCACCAAACATGTTTTTAGTGTATATAAATGATATAAACAGTAACACTGGAAATGAGAGCTATCTGAATATGTTTGCAGATGATGCAAAAATACAAAGGAGAATTACTAACACAGACTCTTGTAAAGAGCTACAAAAAGAATTAAATAAACTTCATGAATGGAGTAATACGTGGCAAATGGAATTCAATGTGGAGAAGTGTCATGTAATCAAGTTTGGTAAAAGTGGAAAAAGACCTGATTGGGATTATAAGTTAGGAAATAAAACCCTATGCACATCAGAAAGAGAGAAGGACCTAGGTGTGATTATCAATAACAGACTATCTCCGGCTGATCACATCAGCAAGAAGGTACGGAACATGTATACACTGCTTGCAAATGTGAGAATAGCATTCACATACATAAATGAAGACATGCTAAGAAGGATAATAACATCATTCATTAGACCAACCCTGGAATATGCATCAGTAGTCTGGAGTCCTCATCTCAAAAAACACATAGACAAGATTGAAAAAGTTCAAAGGGGCGCTACAAGATGGATACCAAGCTTAAGGGACCTAAGCTACGAAGAAAGACTAAATAAACTGAATCTACCAACACTACAGGAGAGAAGGAAAAGAGGTGACATGATAATGCTATATAAGTGCATATCAGGGAAGGAGAAAATCGACATAAATGATTACTTAACATATGGAGAAACATCAGCAAGAGGACACTGCAAAAAAATGCATAAGAAGAGAGGTGATAAAGACGTAAGGAAATTCAGTTTCCCAAACAGAGCAATTGATCAATGGAATGCACTGTCGAATGAAATAGTGTGTGCCAAAACAATTCACAAATTTAAGGATATGTACGATAAATATGGTTTAAGACACGGGACAGTACGAGCTTGACTCATTCCTGTAAAGATACAATTAGGTAAGAACAATTAGGTAGGTAAGAACACACACACACACACACACACATAGGCGGGATGAATTTCCTTACACGAAAGATGAGTCTCACCGCTTAACTCAGTCTGTCGGTAGAAAATAGTACCGGCTACTCTTTACAGGGAGTTTGCCAGGCCGTAGATAAGGGGCTTCATTCCGGCTACATACACATGATTTTATGCGATACTAGTAAATAAGATGCTCATGCTAAACAGGGAATTTTTCCTTTGGCTGATGAAGGAGTTCAATCCCAGGTTAACATCTCGTCGGACATAATGAAAGATGGATTTTATTCTGGGTAACGCCAGTTGACTTTGTCAAATAATTTGGCAGGCCGCGTAACTTCTGTTAAATGCCTTATGTTCGCATTTTTTTTCTCTCTCTGGTGGTTGGCACCTGGAGATTTTTGGCAAACTCATAAGTATTTTTCTCATTAACTGGATCTCTCCCTCTGGACAGAGAGGCAAATTACTTTCTTAAGTACAGTTTTTTTGTTAAACCAACAGCATTTATCTCCTAATTCATTACTTCAACGAAAGCAATCCTAAAAAAAATTATCACAAAGCAATGCAAGTTCTAGTGACTGATGGAAGAAATAATCACACTGTGGCCTGTTTTCAATGGATCACAGAAATCCAGGGTTTCTCATCCCTTGCATTTCCCTGTGCCAGTCTGCCTCCACCTCATTATTCCAAAATTCGCAGGCGCCCACCATACACGCTCTCTCTCTCTCTCTCTCTCTCTCTCTCTCTCTCTCTCTCTCTCTCTCTCTCTCTCTCTCTCTCTCTCTCTCTCTCTCTTCTGTTAACAAATGAATGTTTCGAACTTGTTCACTCTGTGTTCCCTGGTTCAAACCTATAGGAAGTCTTGGAGTGGAACCAAATATATATATTTGTCACTTGCTTGGCTCTACGCGAGAAACAAGTTATTAAATAATCATTATGATATATTCGTATTATCAGAGTCAAACCTTCAAAGTAAATAGTACTATTGCTTTATCCATTAGTACAAGCCCAAAGCTGAAGGGATATTTTTCGACAGAAATGCATCGAAGGCAACTTCTGTGCTCGTGAATGCGATTCTGCCACATTCACGGGTTGGCTGGACGAGGGTGGCTAAGAACTCCTGGGCGCAATAGTATATTCACCCTCCCCTGTCTGACTGCATTCAGTTCTCTCACAATTTGTCATTTCCTTCCCTTCTCGAATTCACTGCTTTCCAAAGAACGTAACCATGTGTGAGGAGACAGACCAGAGTGTGGTTATATTATTTAGGTACTATTGCGGCCAGGAGTTCTTAGCCACCCTCGTCCAGCGAACCCGCGTATGTGGCAGTCTCGCCTTCACGAGCACAGGAGTTGCCTTCCATGTATTTCTGTCGAAAAATATTCCTTCAGCTTTGGGCTTGTACTAATGGATAAAGCAATAGTAATATTTACTTTGAAGGTTTGACTCTGATAACACGAATATATCATACTGATTATTTAATAACTTGTTTCTCGTATAGAGCCAAGCAAGTGACACAGTCCCACTTCAGCCTGCGTTGAGTGCGGACGTTCTCTGCTCCTCCTGGTGCTTGCTTGTGTATTTCGAAGCTGTTTCTTTGTGTTCGGATTTTTGATATAGTCACCGGCTGCTGTGAGTGTGGGCTGAGTGCTTCGCTAGTGCAGGGCTGCCATTTACGGAAATTCGTCTGCTAGCACGGAAAAAACAGAGCATCGATGACGTATATTGATGAGTGTGACGTCACACATCCGTTCCACGGAAAATACGGATTTTCTCTTTATTTTGCACATTTCTATGATTTACGCGAAGTAAATGCCTATGCTGGGGAATTTTAATAGTGTATACACTTAATACACTGTGACATGTACAATTTTAGGTCAGATGCAATCTTGTCGTAGTCAACATGCTTAGTCATACTAGCACCGAGGGTCCAATCTGTCCCTAACCTTGGTCCAGTACAAGTGTCCAGAAAAATATTTTGAACTGGGGTGTATCAGTAAGGATACGGTCACTATTCCCAAGGCTTCGGTAAGTTACTATAGGTTTCTTTATTACTGTATAGGTTATTATGTTCAACCCTGAATTATTCTGTGTGATTTAGAAATGTTTGCCCTAGAGCATTAATGCTTCATTTTCTTCCTTATATTGATAGAGAACGTGATGATAGAGAAAAGTAAAATAACACTTTTGTATACTGTACGATATCGTAGTGATGATATGGTGGAATAAAGTAATACTTACAGTATACGTATGTAATATACGATATCATGAAATTACTTAAAATCGATTGCCTATAGGCTATTAGTAGGATGACTTCAATAGGTACGATACTTAATTATGTATTTCATGCGTTTACAAGTTGTCATGCCACCCACCAAGAAATTTCGAGACGAGTGGTTGCTTAACGTGGATTATCAGCCCTGGTTGGCAAGAGTGGAAGACGATTCATCTAAAGCTCACTGTAACGCTTGCAAGAGGTCTCTGGGAGCTGAAATTACGTCAATCAAGAGGCACAAGGCGTCCAGGCACCACATTACCAACGTTGAGAGGCTGCAGCAGGAGGACCAGCAACAGGATATCCAAATGGGGGCGCTACCTCCCCCTCCCTATGCCACCAATGGGGTGGCATTTGCAATGATAATGATAGCCTGCTTCATTGCAGAGCACAATCTCCCGTTCCTTTTGGTTGATCACATGATACCCTTAATGAAAGTTATGTTTCCAGACTCTAATATAGGCCAGGCTCTGTCTTTAAAGAGGGCAAAATGCGCAGAGGTGGTGAAGTCAGTAGGATATAACATGAAAGGAGACACTGTGAACAAACTTAGAACCAACAAATTCTCTATCATCTTAGATGAAACGACAGATATTAGTACGCAAAAATCATGTGCTATCTTAGTTCGTTTTATAGATTTTGAAACCAACACTATTCAGACAAGAATGCTAGACCTTATTGACATGTATGATAACATTAATTCTGTGGGATCCTGTGGTCAAAATTTGTATGATTTGATAATAACAACACTTAACGCACATGGAATTTCACTTCAGAACTTTATTGGATTTGCTGCTGATGGAGCATCAAATATCATGGGGCCCAATAATTCTTTATGTAGTAGACTGCTGACACACTTGACTGGCATAACAATTATGAATGAAATGTATATGTCATTCTCTTCACCTTTGCTCCTCAGAGGAGGCCAAGACCCTACCGCGACATTGCGAGGACTTGCTAAGATGCATTTACTCATTTTTTTCTCACAGTGCTAAGAGGAGACATGATTTTAAACAGTTTCAGGAGGTTGTCACATAAAACCCCACAAGATTCTCCATCCACGCCAGAGACGGTGGTTGTCTTTCCATGATGCAATTAAACGGGTGTTAGAGCAATGGACTGCATTAAAGTTATACTTTAATCTTAAAGAAACTGAAGAAAGGTTGCTTTCAGTGCAGCAGATTGTCAAGTCCCTTAATGACCCTTCTGTATTGTGTTACTTTAATTTCTTAAATACCGTCTTACCGCTCTGCAATGAAGTTAATTTGTTATTTCAGAGAACATCTCCCACAATTCATCTCCTGCACGAAAGTGTATCACAGCTTCAGGGAACACTTCTAGGGTATTTTTGCAAAGATGATATTACAAACAAAGATCTCTCTGAAATAGATCCCACCGATACGTTTCTCCATTGTCCACTTAATGAAATATATTTAGGTAATGCTGTTGGTAACCTTTTTTCCAGTAAAGATATTGTAAGGAACCAACAACTCATTGCTAATGTTCGGACCAGATGCAAGCAATTTCTAATAACGCTCTGCCTCGAAATAAAAAAAGAAGTTTGATTTAAAGAACAAACTATGGTACATGGCATCCTTCCTTGCCCCTGTAAAAATTTTAGACTCTAAATCCAGGACAGCCCTTCCCTCATTTGGAAATATACTTTCATTGGTCCCAAGACTTTACAGTTGCGATCCTCAGCTGATAGATAATGAGTGGCGAAGCATTGATTGGGTTACAATTCCAGATAAAATTAGAAAAACAGATTGTGGCGTTATTGAGTTTTATGTAAGACTAATGTCATACGTGAACTGTGATAATAAGAAACCATTTGAAAGGATAGCAACATTAGCACTGTACATTCTTTCTTTGCCAACGTCAAATGCAGATGCTGAGAGACTATTTTCTAAATTAAATAATCTTAAGACAAAAACCAGAAACGCACTCTCGTTCCAGGCAATAACATCTTTAATGTATATTTCAGAGGATGTAAAGACGGTGGGCGGCTGTTGGAAATATAGGCCATCAGACGTTCAGGCTGACTGTGTAAAATAGGTAATGTATGTTTGAGAGTGAGAGACGACCGAGCGAGTGTATGTGAGTGAGATGGAGGGAGAGAGGGGAAGGGGGAGGCCTAGACTGAGGTGGAGGGATGGAGTGGAAAGGTATTTGGGTGAGAGGGGTGAGTTTTGGTGAGGGTAGCCGGATGGCGATGGACAGGACGACATGGAGGCGGCTTGTTCGTGGCCACCCCTTCCTGGATTGAGGCGTCTACAGTAGTAATAGATAGATAAACATTTGTTATGTTATTTGAATGTATAAAATAATATATTAATGTTATGTTATTTGATTGCTTAGCATGAGCTATTATTGTTGTTATTTGAATGTTTAAATTTACCAATTTAGCCTAGGTCATATTGTTGCTATGCCATGATTTCGTGTAGGCCCTACACAATAAATCATTTTTGAAGCTCATGGAATTTACCCTATATATTTAATAAATGATCATATATATAATTGCCAGATAGTATATTATATAGCTTTATGCGATAATGTAAGCAAGGTTGCACGAGATTAACGTTTGACTAACTGGAAAAACAAGGACTAATGTGAATAAGATAAATAAATGGTAGGCTTTCGTCTGTTTGTCATAGTTACACCCACAGAGTTACGTCCATTGACAAAGAAAACGATATGACGTCATATATCCTTAAACGAGCTGTGAGTGGCCAGGGTCTCTGACCAGCCAGAGAGCACGGAATTGCCTCACACGGAAATCAGACAGCCGTGCGCTAGTGTTCTGTCGAGGCCTTGCCTGGCCCGATGGAGTGTTCGGGGTCGGACGCTGGTTCACTCCTGGAAAATGATTTAGCCATGTCTTACGATGATGCCTCTCCTGCCGTGAACCACTGGCCTGAACTGCCTGTGCCTGCCACCTCAAAGCCCCTTCAGTCTTTGACCACTCATCATGGGATACAGCCTTCCACCCCGTCCACTTCTAACAAGCGGCCTGTGGAGGACTCTCCTGACGGTGAATGTGTGCCTCCTGTCACCAAGACTGCCAAAGGTGACTCATCTGTGCGTGACGTGCCTGTCTGTCTGCCTCCTCAGCCTCTCGCTGGTATTCCTCCCTCTTTCCACTCCCGGCCCTTGTCTCACCGCCCTGCATATGCCCCGAGAGATGCCTACGTCAAACTCTCCTTCAGTGGCAACCCTTCCATGGATGCAAAGCTGCGATGGTTGTCTTTGGTTACCAGGGCCTTCCAACTACAGCGTAAGCAGGCAGAAGTCAAGATGGCTGCAGTCACCTCCCGGTTTGTCTACATTTCTAGACAAAGAGAGGACATCATTAATAGTCTTATCTGGTGAGTTTTTCTCGCTGCCACTCGTTCTTCAGGACTCACCGGAGAGGCCACGTAAGTACCTCAAGTACATCCTCACCCGTTTCCCTGTTGACGTTGACCCAAATCTTGCCAAGGGATATCCTGGAGTGTACTCCGCCCGTCATTTCATGCAGGATGGTTCTCCCATTAACCTGATTGTTGTCGTCTGGAGTCTTCCCGACCCACCTCCATCAGTTATTAGTTTTGACTTCCTCCCCTGTGTTCCACTGTGTGAGGTGCAGAAACTCCATAATGACCAGCCTTGGTGCTACAGATGCTGGGGCGTGGGACACATTTTCCGGTACTGCTCTGCCTCGCCGAAGTGTGCCTGGTGTGCGGCTGGCCACGAATCCAGGACGTGTCCTGTCAAGGGTGAGCCGTCACATCCTGCTGCCTCCGCATCCACCTCAGAACCCCCACCTCCTCGGGACACGTCTCTGTGGAAGTGTCCGCGCTGTTTTCAACCAGAGCTCAACGTGTGGCATGGTTGTGCTCGGCGCCAGGCCCCAATTCGGGCCGTCACTCCCGGGCCACCCCCGCCACCACCTCAGCCTGTTCCTCCTACCAGCACTGCCTCGGCTCCTGACCTGGCCCTCCGCAAGTCTGTTGCCTCCCTCATGGCACGATGTACGGCTCTCGAGGACCGCTTTTCTGCCCTTGAAGCCAGGATTGATGGGCTGGTTGCAGCTCGTGCCTCTTCGGATAAGAAACTCTCAACCTTGGTTGAGGCTCAGCAGAGCATCATCTCCACCGTCACCAGCCTCACCGACAAGATGGGTACTATCGCCTCTTGCCTTGAAAAACTCTGTGAGTCATTGCCTTCTGGTTCGTTCTCTAACCCAGGTCGTTCGTCTGCCTCCACTCTCCGGTCACCTTCTTTCAAGCATAAGGTTCGCTCCTGATTGCCAGCTAGAAGTCATCTCCTGGAACGTCTGTGGTATCACCAATTATGCTAAGCTCGCTCAGCTCAAGGCCTTTGTTTTTCGACACCACCCTAGTGTTATTTTTCTCCAGGAAGCGTTCCCAGGCCAGCCGATTGCTGCTGGGCAAGCTCCCCCCCTCACAGGTTATATTCCGTACGTCCATCTGGTAAGGAATAGCCTGTTGACTTACATACACAGCTCCTTACCACACCGCCTTCTCCGCAACTCCACCGACCCTGACATGACTTTCCAGCTCTTTGAGGTCACACTTGGGGATGGCGTGCTCTAGCTGTGTAATGTCTATTCCGCCCCTGCCAGACTCTCTCTTGAGACCCTTCCTCCTCCTACAGTGCGTGGGGTGGTGTATATGGGAGATTTCAATGCTCGGCATCCTGACTTAGGTGATTGTTCTAGCTCTTACAATCATAATGGTGTTCATCTCATTTCTTACATCCGCAGTCATCACCTCGCACGCTGGGATACTGGCGGCGCCACTCACTCCGGGGGAGGCACTCTGGATCACGTCGTCACGTCCGGCTTGATAGCATCTCGGGTCCAATGCTCCTCAGTGCCAGCCTTATTCTCTGATCACGTCGCACTTCGATTTCGTTATTCTCTGCCTGCTGCTTCTACTGCTCCTGCTGCTCGTTTACACATTACTGTGCCCCCTAAGTATTGCCCGACATACATATCATATATGGCCCAGATGGTACCTACTTTTAATCATTCTTCACCTGACCAGTTATACTCTGATCTTGTCTCTGCCACTCATGATTTTTACAGGCAGTATGTCTCCTGCCCACATCTGCAGTGCCACTGTACCGCCCACTCCTGGACGCTTGATGCACGTATACAAGAGGCAAAGAAGGAGGCTGAACGTGATGGGCTCTTGTTTCAAGCCAACCCGAATCCTGGCACACTCCATCATTATCAAACGTCCAGGGATGCACCAGTTGCACTGTGGGAGTGTGTCATTACGGAGTCCTGGCAGCAGTTTACGGATAGTATTAACCAACAGA